>NW_024070205.1:20554364-20864858 GCF_014754425.2 Oryx dammah
TGTCTGACTCTTTGCGACCCCATGGACTGCAGCCCACCAGGCTCCTCCATCTATGGGATTTTCCAGGCAAGAGTACTGGAGTGGTTACCATTGCGTCTAGAGGAGAGTAATAACTCCCTCTCTGAATTCAAATACCCAGCAAGCCTAAACATGTCATATCTGTTGCTCACATACTGAAATACAACACCGAGACATGTATCTCTACTTATCAGTCTTCTAATTATTTTTCAAAATTAAAAACACTGTAAAATATGGATAATCAAATCTGGATAAATTAAGCAAAGGAAAAACATATCCCTGTACCATCTGGCTATTAGGAGAAGATGACCAGAAAATTAATGAAACCTGGTACTATAGCAACGTGACTAAATCTGGACTGGTCAGGCACGTAACAAAGATACTTATGCTACAGACCTAAAGAAGTGCTTCCTGTGTGGGGCCCACCACACTGGTCAGTTCTCAAGCTGAAAGATCCCAAATACAAGATTTTTTGCCAAGGTGTCAAGAACATAAAATTCAATTTCATTTGCATGCTGACAGGCTGCTTTCCACTCCAGAGGGCCCTTTAAAAACATGCACAAGCTTGCTCTGCTATATGCCTACAGGCAGCACTGCGCTGGGATAAGCCAAAGATGACAAGAAGATAACAGGGTGTCGCTTCACTCTCCGATTCATTTAACTACTCAAACTATTAATTGAAGAAATAAAACCAATACAAAAGATGGGGCAAACAATTCAGGCTGAGCCACTCCCAGCCAAACCGGAGACTGTGCCCCTATTAGCAGCTGGAAACACATCCCAAATCAGTCTACTAGAGCGGCAGGGTATTCTCAGGGCAGTGCCTTGCTGAGAGCTTGCTGACACGCAGTTTATTCTTGGTGATTAACCACTCCCGTTTCATTTTCAGGAAGATGGCAAAGTGAGAGTCAAATTCAAATTCTAATTATCTCCAGCCACCTGTTCCGTTGCATCATCATCTCCCAGGGAGTACATAACACTATTAGCTGAAACACAGGCAATTCAAGTGTATCCAAAAGGTAATTGTGATGGTATCAAATTTGGTGTAAAACTCAGTAAAATAGTTCCCTATGATTACTGGTAACAGGGATGCTAGTAGAACAGATTTCAGAGATTTTCGCTAGTCCTAACATGACCCAAACCACACAAATTCTCCAGTTATTTGTTCAACAGTACAGATCTCTGGCTGCAGTGGTAAAATGTAATACGGAAATCTCCCTGTGTCGGCAATCTTTTCCTTAGCCCCTCCAGCTGCAACAACCTCCAGCTGAGGTGCTATTCTGGCATAAAGGGGTCAGCTGAACAGCCTTTCATGTCCTACAAAACCCTCCTCAGGACTAAAGTCTGGTTAACTCGAGATTCTAATGATGCTGCTCATTTCATTTAGAATGAAGAAAGTCCTACCTCGTGTTATATAAACATATTATATCTAAACGTTTAGCACAAAGGTTGGGGACAGTGAGGGGTTTTGTTTTGTTTTTAAATCACCAATGCAATGAGGAATTTGAGTAGCTCCCAAATTCAGACAAAACAAACTGAGCGTGTGTGCAAGTTCCGAAATCTCATTACCTTTTGATGGGCCACAGAAGAACGCACTCATCAGTTCAGGGCTGCAAATACTTCATCCACTCAACTAAGAAATTCCTATTAAGTGACTGAAGGGTTCAACTGTTACCTCCCTTCACTATTTACCTCTGCAGATTAGTTGTGAGGATAGGTTTGAAGAAGGGGCTGAGCAAGTTTTCGCATTTGCGATTAGTCACCACATCCTGGTAGAACAAGACTGCAATTTGGCCCTGCTCTCAACAACTGCCTGGCATGTCCACAGCCACTGACTGCATTTAGTGAGGGCACCTTTTATTGAATCCCTGAAAGAACAGCCTGTTGGATCTGCAGGTCTTCCAATCCAGAATAGATAATGCAGCAAAATCATTTTTCTAATTACACACCATTTGTGAGTTCCATAAATCCCTTAGCAAAGCAATGATGGCATTGGCCAATCTATGTTGCTAGGCACCACTCTTACTCTCTTCCCTCCTCACTTGTCAGCTTCCGCCAAAACAGTGTGAACATGGTCCCCTACGTGTCATTGCTCACTGGAGCGCTCTCAAAATTTCTTTTGCTCTTATCTTTTCTTCCCATCTTCTCCTGTTTAAAGCCTAATCTAGCTTCCAAGGGCCATCTTCAAAGCCGTTTGTGGTCCCTCCTTACTACAGTAACCTCTCTTGTCTTTGGGCCAGTACTTAACTACATTCTGCCATATCCAGTGTCTTCTTGTAGATTGTTCTTAATTCCCCTCTCGGAATTCTGACTCCTCACTGATCTTAGCTACTTTTGCACTCCCTAAAGTATGTAGCATAGTAAGGGCAGATGCCTTTTTCCCCTTAAACCGAACAAACCACTGCAAATGAGGCTTTTCGAGACTCTGCTGTTAACTTCCTTCGATACTGTATTCGGTATCAAATGAGTGTGTATCACCTGGCACCTTAACTTGGCTATCTTTAATCAACTACCCATTTTTAGGCAATATACTTCTCTACTGACACTATTCAATTTAGTTGGTAGTTTCGGAGGACAGTCTTTTTCTGAGTAAATATTGACAGCTCAGAAAGAGGTTTTCTTTTAGTTGGAAAGCTGGTACTCCTTCAGCCTACAAGGCAAGCACAAAGATATTCAAGAAATTGACAATATAGAGTTTTTAGTGGAATTTATACAAAAAGCCTGTGAGTCTGCAAGACTCCTTTCCAGGAAAATGTATTAGATACACAATATAGAATGATTCCTTCCTCTAGTGACGTAGACTCCTTTACTCTTTACAGTGATCCCTTCCTCTCCTATATCCTTGAGAGGGGAGAGTACCCAAGACAGAGCTTCCATATTGTATTATCTTTTTAAAATGGCAGCATACTATCTAGTCTGCAAACCGGGTTTCTAAGAGGATCCCCCATTTCAGATATTAAGGAAATGAAAGCAACATCACTGGGTATATTCCAAATTATTCATCAAAACTTCTCTTGCATTCTCAGGAGTCTGCCTGCTCTATTTCATGCCTGCACTGCCTCATATAAATGCCTCCAACAGTGGAACACTGTCCAGTTATATTACGGTCATTTATTTTAATGTTTCTGTTATGCAGAACAGAGCCTACCTCAAAGAACAAATAGACTCAAGGTAATAATAAAACACAAAAAAATGTTCAATATAAAAAAGGCAGGGCTAATGGTGGTCTTCACACTAAAAGCTGGCATAAATTCCCAGACAGGAGTTGTGCAAGAGAGACGTTTATAAGAAATCTTCACAGTGAACCCTGGTTTCACTCTTGGCTGTATCAGTGAAATGAGGCTTGATATGGAAGCTGATATATCATTCTTCTCTCTCTTACACACACACACACACTCCTACACATACAGTAAGTGTTTTATAAGGATAAACTTATGACTACATTGTAAATTGTTTTGGGAGAGGAAATAGAGGTTTTACAGAAAAAAGTGAAATCATAGTATAAAGACTAGATCCCTCTGTTCAAGAATCTGACTGATGTCTGGAGGAGCATATACAGAAATACACACTAGTGCAAAGATCTGTAAGCCACTGTGTGATAAAATTCAATGTATGTGACTGCTGAGGAACATGAAAAGACCTGGCTCCAACACTTACTACCTTCCCAGGGGCTCCAAGCCACCAGCAAGGTTCCAAACCTCATTAGTAGCTGTGCCACCTTGAATCTCCCTTTAATCAAGAGACCTCACACTACTTCACCTGAGGTCACAGAGAAGAAATCCCAACTTCTGTTCAAAGCAACTAAAAACAAAGGCTTCAGTAATCCTTGTTTTTTGTGTTTTCAATTCAATGGTCAAGTAAGTTTTTACCACATGAAGGGAATGCAAGACATCTTGTAAATGTCAGGTACCAGAAGGAAAAACCATTCAATATGAACATTTCATGCAGAGAGCGATTAACAAAGAAGATGGTGAAGGGGGTAGGATTTATTATTTCACTAGCATATTATCATATTTACTCACACAATCTCCTTGCCCTTCATCCTGAGTGGAAATCACAAGGACCATTTCACAAACTTCTTCTTTGGTCATTGCTGGTTTCAGCAAACCTCTGAAGGTTAGGTAAGCATAACAGGTAAGACCTGAATTTAATTATGAGTTTTCGGGTGACTGTCTACAAAGACAGAAACCAACAATTCTTCCCATCAAGAAGTGGAATCTATTTCTTCCTCCCTAGAATATGGATTGGCTTTGTAACTTGCTTTGATCACAGAATGCTGTGCAAGTGGCTGAGTGCTAGGTGTCTTAAGAGACCTAGCAGCTTCCATTTGGGACCAAGCTACTATGTAAAGTGGCTCAGGCTAGACTACTGAATGATGAGAGGCCTGGTCAGCCCCTAGTTATTCTGGCCACCCCAGCTGAGAGCCAGATACGTAAGTGAAGCCATTTAGGGCATTCCAGTTCCAGCTGAGGTCTCAGCTAAATACAGCCACCCATGTGGCTCCAGCCAATATCATGTGTGCAGAAGAACCAATCAGCTGGGCCCAGTTGATCTGCCTAATATGAGAAATAAATCATTTAGTCTTAAGCCACTAATTTGGGGATAATTTGTAAGCCTAACATTTTCATGTCTATTCTGTCCTTATCAACCATCTGGGATATATTAATTAACCATTTAAGTACAAATAAAAATTGGATTAATGAAGTCTGTTAAAGGTAACTACTAAAGTCCATTTATACACTATAGAGCAATTAAGGCTAACCCCACACACTCAGAGAGCTATACACACCCAGGTTATAAATTCTAACCCTTAAATTTCAGTCAAAGCGTAAATAATAGCAAAAATTATAACCCTTTAGTACCAAAATAAAATAAAAACGCATATTTTGACCTTGAGGCCAGTCTGATATACTGCCCTTTTGTTTTTTTCAATTGGTAGTGACCTTAGAGCACTTTGCTACATTATTATTAGCTGCCTCCTAGAAATAAATGCAGTCTCTCCTGATGGTTAGTGACAATTATTATAAGTAAAATAAAGGGCATTCAGAAATCTTTCCATTTAGCATTGAGAGCCTCTAGCTTAAGAAGTCAAAACCTCCAATACTAAGTGGTATCAAGTGTTCACTACTTAAACAAATCTCTATATCCTCAGAAAACCAGCCCACTCTTGTGCTGCCACCACCGCCTACAGCAGCATATTATTATTCTTTTTCATCTTCAATTGGGAGTCTTCAATTGAAACAAAAGCTAGCAACAAGTAACATCATTAATTAGTACCTACATATAGTTTTCCTTTTCACTTAAATAGGTTCTTAATTCACCTTCTTTCTGCTAACTTCCCTGGGCCTCCATTTCCTTATATGAAAAAGGAAATACAAACACTATTACCTGACTCACAGAACTGTTAAAAAAGAATGGTACTACCAGGTGTATTGTGCTAAAACTAGTGCTTGGACAACCCATAGTAGTTGCTTGTTGGTCATTATTACCATATCAAAAACCCAAAGACGACTTCCTGAGAAGAAAGAATGGCAAAGAAAATAACCCTCATTGGTTACGCTGTCTCCTGGGTTTACACAGTCGGGGCTGAATACATGTGTTGCATTACCAAGAGTTCTAGTAACCTTATATTTCTGAACCAAAGACTTCCCTAAATTTGAGGAGTAGGTAAGACTGTAAGCAAGTAGGTTTCGTCAGAGTGGATGCCAGGTGAAGCAGAGGACTAGGAGGTTATGTCACTAATCTGGCCAACCTTAAGCCAATGTTTTTCTCTTGTCTACAAAGTTCAATTCTACCACATTCAATGTAAGTGAAACAGATGGGAAGCATGAACTTTTTCTATTTCACGAAAATGGCTGAACAGAATGCCCTTCACAATGTTCTTCAGTTTGGAAGATTAAATCTGTGTTTTAAAGCTTTGCATGTCCTAGAGCAGCCGTGAAATTAAAAGACACCTGCTCCTTAGAAGGAAAGCTATGACAAACCTAGACAGCACATTAAAAAGTAGAGATATCACTTTGCTGACAAAAGTCCATAGAGTCAAAGCTATGGTTTTTTTAGTCATGTATGGCTGTGAGAGTTGGACCATAAAGAAGGCTAAGCAGTGAAGAATTGATGCTTTCAAACTGTGGTGCTGGAAAAGACTCTTGAGAGTCCCTTGGCCAGCAAGGAGATCAAACCAGTCAATCCTAAAGAAAGTCACCCCTGAACATTCATTGGATGGACTGGTGCTGAAGCTCCAATACTGTGGCCACCTGATGTGAAGAGCTGACTCACTGGAAAAGACCCTGAGGCTGGGAAAGATTGAAGGTGGGAGGAGAAGGGGACGACAGAGGATGAGATGGTTGGATGGCATCACCAACTCAATGGACATGAGTTTGAGCAAGTTCTGGGAGTTGGTGATAGACTGGGAAGCCTGGAGTGCTGCAGTCCGTGGAGTTACAAGGAGTCGGACAGGACTGAGAGACTGAACAATAAAGCTTTTAAGATAAGCCCTGGAGTTTAAGCCCTTAAGTTTAAGTTATGGGTATAGAAAATCGAACTTCTACACAGTTCAGGTCGGTTCAAGTGTTATATATTTCTGTTTTCACTTCCACTTAAATATTTATTCACATAATAAACTTGTGTTATGTGAAAACCTCTAACAGTTCCCTGCGAAGGAAGGAACTACAATGATCGCCAGACATTAATGAAGTATTCTTTGGGTTGTGAGAGTAAAAATGAAACAGGCAACAGAGTGTTTCCTCCCTCATTGAAAAAAATTCAATTCCTGCAACCTGTCCCATTTAAATCTTGATTCAGGGGAATCCTCTAATGATTTTTCTTGAAAAGTGAAAAGAAAAAAATTTCAGCTCATACTGCTAAGTGAGATTTGTTCTAAAAAACCAACACAGGCAGTGTTCACTGATCTAGAAACTCTGTGGAAATGCCTAAGAATTTGTATTGTTTCAAATGAGCCAGTTATAATGAACTTTCCTAAGTTCGAGGTATTTCACTGCTCAATTATCAGATCTAACAATCATTTAAGGCTATATAGAATGTGATTACTATATACTGTGAAGTGAAGTGAAGTGAAGTGAAGTCGCTCAGTTGTGCCTGACTCTTTGTGACCCCATGGACAGCAGCCTGCACCAAACTCCTCCATTCATGGGATTTTCTAGGCATGAGTACTAGAGTGGGTTGCCGTTTCCTTCTCCAGGGAATCTTCCCGACCCAGGGACCAAGCACAGGTCTCCCACATTGTAGACAGACACTTTACCGTCCTGAGCCACCAGGGAAGAAATACAGAATTTCAAATAATAAAAAAATTTACTTCAAATTTCATGTTTTCTATCTTTACTGTTCTTGAAAAGGTATGTAAACTTCAGTCAACAGTAAAAAGTTGAACGTATGAAAAAGTATGTAAACTTTATTCAACAGTAACACCTCACATTTTTAACCTTATGTTCTAGGGTCAGTCAAGCTGACAGGCTACAGATCACTTTAGAAATAGGAACCCCAAGCAGGTCTGTGCTGAATTATGGCTGAGTCACTCCCAGCATGATCCCTTGCTATATATGAATATAAATACAAGTACACACATACATACACACGTATATTTTTTGGCAGCCTGTCTCCTCTACCCTACTGTGAGTTCCTCAAGGACAGGGGATATTATACTTTCTTTGTAGTTAGAAGTAAGCTAGTACAGTTCAGGACACATGAGATAAACACTTACTGAATAAAAGGAGTGAAGAGTGAGGAAGGCAGACACCTTTATGGTTTTAAGCATTTCTTCAGCTCTTTGGTTTAAAGGTGACCTCTTTTTTTAACCAATATAGGGAAACTAAGTCCTGTAATGAATTCAAATATAAATACAGTAAAAATATTGACATATCAAATATTAATACCAATTTTATACACTCAACTTTAAACTGCTGCCTTCTATATACCTTGCTTCCCCTTTCATGGCCATTGATATTGCCAAGCTGGTGTCTGGTGTTGGTTGGGACTAGGAGTAAAGATGATTTGGAAATGCTAACAGGAAGATTGGAGATGGTCCAAGACATTGTCCAAGAACGATACACGACAGGGCTGGCACCAAGCTTTCAAGTGTTATTGGCAGTATTTTATGAAATGAACCAACACTGATATCTCCATATCACTTTCTTTTTTATACAGAAAGAACTACAGGGACATAAACGCACCTGTATAGAGTGCAAATTCACTATCTAAACCAACAACAAGAAACGAGAACCAAAGGTCTTTGGGCAGCCAAAATAATGGTCACAAAGTTCATCCACTAATAAAAAGCCAGGCAGACCCTCACTAAGCTTATTTAGCTGTTTTACATTCAATTTCAGGAAGCAGAGTTATCTGGGTTGCTCCTCCACAGAAGATTAGAAGCTGCAAAAAATTTTTAAAAGGGCAGCAGGGACACTAACAGCAGCAAAAGCATAGCTTTTTCACCCCTGCTTTCAGACAGACTGCTGAAAGCAAATTCAAGAATTCAAAAAGCGGAAGGGGCAAACAACCTACATATGTCAATCACCTCTGAGCCCTGCAGGATTACTGTCTGTAACCATAATCTCAAATCAACAAAGGTTAAACTACATTGTTTACAAAGCAAATGAAACATAAAATACATTATAAAAAATTCTGTGCAAAAAATATACAATAGCCTATTCCCATGCTGGTAATATCATATTCCCATGCTGATATTGATACATAAAGCAGAAAGTCAGCATTTAAGAGCAAAGAATGATGAAATGATAGACTTCACTGCCTCACCCTGTACTTGGATCTGTTCTACATTCATAATTTCATATTCCTTGACCTCCTTTCAAAATGTACCCAAATTAACACCATCCCCCTCATAGGGCAGCTACCTTGCCAGAAAGTAGACTCCCAAACACACACACCAAAGCTCAGTGTCTCTCTTCTGCATCAGCCTTCATTTCATATCTCACACTAGTATGACAGACACACCCCCGAGACTGACCATGTCCAGAGCGGGGCCTTCCCTCTCCTGATTCTGGATATGAACAAAATCACAAGTGAGAGCTTTGTATTACATTCTCTCCTAGATGGCTCTAGCAGTCAAGTTGACGTTACAAGTTGGTCAAAAGTTGGTTTCAGTTGCAAAGTAAGGTCTTCTGTTTAGTACCTGAGGTCTGTGCCAATGAATTCCTCAGTCCTTGAGGGTTACAGAGGCAGTGTAAGGAAGAAAAAGAGGGAGAGATTTACAGGTGTGGGATGACAAGTACTTCAGGGAAGGATAAATCCCCTCACCCATCCCCAATACGAAGGAACAGAAGATGGACAGTCAGGGTCAGTGATACTGGCATGGTCAACACCAAGAGCTCGAGTTTTTTCACTAGTGCAAAAATAGTGTCTACCAGACCAACTGCTAGGGAGCTGAGTCAGAGCAGGCTGCAGGAACAAGTCTATGGCGCGAACACCATCCAATCACACAATCAGATCTCAGGGCAGCTGCAGCAAGTAACACCCTTTACAGATACCCACCTCTACTGAACTACTTGCAACATGAATCTGAAACAATTTTCTTGGCCTTTTTTCCCCCTCTTGTAAAGAGAACTAAACAATTAAATATCTGCACAAGGATGTGTCCTCCTCCCTCGTACTGTTTTCCATTCATTCATTCAACCACCAAACATTTACTCCACACCTACTATCCACTATACACTGTTAGGTACAAAAAACAAAGCACATCAGTCATTATCATGACAACACTAAACTGTAGTTCCTCATTATAACTGTGCTTCCACCCAGATGGATCAGTGGTAAAGAATCCACCCACCAAAGCAGAAGACGAAGGTTCAATCCCTGCGTCGGGAAGATTCCCTGGAGAAGGAAACAACAACTCACTCCAGTACTTTTGCCTGGAAAATCCCATGGACAGAAGGACCTGGCAAGCTACAGTCCAAGGAGCTGCAGGAGAGTCAGAGTGACTTAGCAACTAAACACACTGTAACCGTGCTTCTCAGCCCCAAACCACCTGGCACTTAGTCCCAAATGGCCTGACATCAGCTTCAAAAGACAGTCTCCTTTTTACTGTTTCCAACTGTGGCCAGAGAATAATACAAAGAGCAGCCTCTTAATTCTATAAAGAGATTGGAGCAATCACCAAGAGACAACCACTGTGGCTGCTATTTTTAAGTTATCAATTCAAGAGTTGAATTGAAGCATCTGGCTTCAGGGTTTATGCCATTAAAATGATGGTTACACAAAGTGAAGGAAGCTGAAGACTGCCCTGCAAGTAGAAGAAACAGAAAATTTCATTTAGAAATTCAAAATTCAGAAAAGATAAAAAGCAGAAGCTTTAACGCTGTGTGAAAGAACTGGAGTCTACAAATAGAAATCAAGAGAATGGACTAAAAGTCAAGAAATTATCAACTCAGCATAAAGTAACTCTGTGACGTTAAGGAGTACATGATAGAAACAGTGATCTGTTTGTCCCCTATTTCAAATTACCCCGGGCATGTTTTCCAATTTTCATTCTTTAACATAAATCGACCTTAGACTGGCTCTGCTGCTGCTAAGTCGCTTCAGTCGTGTCCGACTCTGTGCGACCCCATAGACGGCAGCCCACCAGGCTCCCCCGTCCCTGGGATTCTCCAGGCAAGAACACTGGAGTAGGTTGCCATTTCCTTCTCCAGTGCAGGAAGGTGAAAAGAGAAAGTGAAGTCGCTCAGTCGTGTCTGACTTTTAGCGACCCCATGGACTGTAGACTGGCTCTAAGGCTAGGCAAATAATTTAGCATCTTTAACATCTGTATCTCAGATTCTCAAGGGTATGTTTTGATGATAACTAACAATATACGCAGAAGTGCTTTAAGGCTTGGCGCAAGAGTCCTGCATAAATTCAAGGACTGTGCTACACTGAGGTCTCCAGCCCAGTTTAAAATAACCCCAATGAAATATACGCATTAATTTACAACACAAGGAGGATAGCAATTGTTAGTAAACAGTAATCATAGTTACGGTTTTACATAAAGTCCTGCCATTTGAAAGCTAAAAGATCTCACATTCCTATTCCTTCAAGGTGAGAAACCAAACCTTGGCTGGGTGGGGATGATACTGATACTTGGCCCCAGACTCAAGTCGTTGTATCAAGCATTTCTCATTTCCCAGAATTATAAATCCTCACTCCTCCAACCGACGATATGGCCGTTTCAAGGGCTAATAAATCCTTAATGACCAATCATGTCTTGTCCCCTCCACTTTCCCTCCAACATCCTCTACCGTTTCTCGTCCTATCCGGGAGACCTGCAGGTAACAGAAGCCTGATTAGAATGAAACTCTTATCAGATCCCACAATCAAGGACGCAACTTGACAACTGCTCACGCTGATCAACGGCAACGTTTCGGTTCTCTTATAATTGCGGGGGCCACAGCACCCGGAAATGAAATCTCAAGCGCAACCCACTTTGCACAACCGCATCATTTCCTTAAGTTGTGCCCTACCGCGAGCGCGGGGTGCACGACTCCGAGGGGATCGCGGATCCCTAGGCACGGTTACCCTGCCTGCCGCCTCGGGCCTGGAGGTCACTCGCGCCTCACGGCCACGAGGTGGGCCCGCGGGCGCGCGATCCCCCCAGCCCGGGCCGCCGCAACGGGCGCTCGGCGGGACACGAGGGCGGCACCGGGGCCAGTCGGCTCTGGGGACGCTGTCCGGGCGCAAGGGTGGGTCAACTCGACAGACCCCCGGCTGCCCGAGGCGCCCCCAGGTAAGGCCCGCGCCTCAGGCGGGCCGAGGAGGCGGCGGCCTCGGCCGCGTCCCTTCAGCCGCTTTTACGACCGGCTGGAGCCCGCTCAGGGCCAACGAGGCGGGGCGCCCGGCCCGGGCCGGTCTCTACAGCAGCCGCCGCTCAGGGACCGCTCGGGGCGCCGGTGCCCAGCCCCTCAGGGAGGCGCCCGCCCTCAGACGGCCCCCGCCCTGCGCGCGCCACGCACCGCGCCCCGCCCGCGGACCTGCCCGCACTTTCCCGCCTCGCCTCGCCTCGCCCGGGGCGGGGGTCGCGCGCCCTACCCCGCCCCCACGCCGCTCACCTGCAGGGCCCTAGGCTCGCTCCATGGCCGCCCGCGCGGTGCGGTGCGGCGCGGCCCCGGCCGCCCCCGCCGCCTCCGGGGAGGGGCAGCCCCACGCCGCGCTCACCGCCCCCAGCCGCCGCTACTGCGGCTCCCGCCCACCCCCGGCCCGGCCATTCCCGGCCACCTCTCCCGGCGCTGAGCCGGCGGTCCCACACCCACCCCCCGCCTCCGCGGCTCGCGACTGTTGGTACCGTCCTAGCCTAACGCCTTCCCTGCGGCCAATCCAAGGGCTTCTTCCGCGAGGCCCCGCCCCCCCGTCCCGGTGGGCGGGTCTACTGGACCCACTCCGGACCGCCCTGCTTAACCCTTTGCATCCCGGGCCGGCCCATCTTAACTCTCTCGACGCCGACTCACGCCTCTCTTGCTTCTCCCTGCCGCCCCACCCCGCTTACATGAATCGACCTCTCACTAGCCTTCGCCTTCTCTTTCCTGGTTTTTGTAAAGCAGATAGGCAGCCAGGCAGCGGGACTGGAAATCGCGGTCCCTAAGTTCTATTTGTGAGAAACAGTTTCCCTCCTCTTTTTACCCATTTTGCCTCTGCTTCACTACTTCTGCCTGTGCAAAAGTAACCTCTTGCCCAAAAGAGGTCAACCTTCCCATCATGAGAGCTCTTCCTTTGGACTAGACCAGAGATCCCCGCTAACATTTTGCAGCATTTAACAAAAAGTGTGACTAGTTTGCTGTAATAGTTTCTGAACGTCTATCTTTTGCAAAGGACTGTAAGGCCCATAAGGGCAGGGCAGTTGTGCCTGGGTTTCCAATGCCTGACCCTCAGTAGACTCCCTATATATAATTTTGTTATGTTTTGACCTTGCTGCCCGGCTTGTGAGATTGAAAGCACCAAGTCTTAACCACTGGACTGTCAGGGAACTCTCTCCTTGTAAATAGTCTGAACTAAAGATTCTTCCTTTTCTTAAATTGTCTCCTTTCCACTGACTCCATACAGTGCATCCACTGTATAATGTATCTATTCGTTTATTCATCATATACTAACCTTGGACTTCAGTGTTCCCATCCCTGAAATACTGTAGTGCATACTGATCCATGTGAAAAGGCATATGTGATGGGAGAGATGGGGCTGACTCTTCCGGCTTTCAGTTCAGTTCAGTTGTTCAGGCGTGTCCGACTCTGCTACGCCACGGACTGTAGCACGCTAGGCTTCCCTGTCCATCACCAGATCCCGGAGTTTACTCAAACTCATGTCCATCAAGTCAGTGATGCCATTCAACCATTTCATCCTCTGTCATCCCCTTCTCCTCCTGCCTTCAGTCTTTCCCAGTATCAGGGTCTTTTCAAATGAGTCAGTTCTTCACATCAGGTGGTTGAAGTATTGCAGTTTCAGCTTCAGCATCAGTCCTTCTAAGGAATATTCAGGACTGATTTCCTCTAAGATGGACTGCTTGGATCTCCTTGCTGTCCAAGGAACTCTCAAGAGTCTTCTCCAACACCACAGTTCGAAAGCATCAATTCTTCAGCACTCAGCTTTCTTTATAGTCCAACTTTCACATCCATACATGACTACTGGAAAAACCATAGCTTTGACTAGACGGACTTTCGTTGGCAAAGTAACGTCTCTGCTTTTTAATATGCTGTCTAGGTTGGTCATAACTTTTCGTCTTCCGACTTTAGAGTTCATTTAAGCAAGGGAAAGAACTTCTTACTGGCTGTGTGATATTGGGCGTGTTACTTGATCTTTCAGAATATTGATTTCTTTACCTGGAAAATGGGAGTTAATCATGGGACCTACCTCACAGGGTTGTTGTGAGAACTACATAAGGAAATGTGTGGGGAGAGGACTTGCAGATTATTGTGTAATGTTATTATTCATATGTATATTTATTAAGCACTTAGTATTGGGAGATCTTAGAGGAAAAATTGGTCCCTATACCTGTCCCAGACAATCTAGTTACAGAGGAAGCCCCTTTGCAGAAAGCATGAAATCAGTGCAAGAAGGCGTATGCTGTCAAATGCTAGAGAAGTTGTATCAGCCTTGTACTGGATGTATTTGAAAATGTTTGGAGGTTGTTTTCTGACCATAGAAATGAGCTGGGTGGTAATGAGAGTCTACCTGATTTCTCTACACAGGAACATTGGTCTGTCTGCAGTCAGCTAATCCTCCGGAACCTTGTTCATTATATCAGGAGATCATAAAGCAAAGGGCAAATCAACATTTCCTCTAAGAAACTTTGTCCCCAAAGGAATCTTTCTTACCTGTAATGCTGATAAAGACAGCAAGGATGGACTGTCCAGCTGGTGCTTGGGAGAAGCTCGGTGCATCCAGCAGTCTTAGTTCCCTAGTGTCTTTAGGGACATTCAGAGAGAGGGGTTTGTGACTTCTCCAGGCAACCCACTCCAGGGCTTAATTTCACATCTATCAAATCCTTGCATCCACCCCGCTGTGCTGCGGGACATACATACTCTCTCCTCTCCTGTCCTGGGTTTGGGGCCTCTGTGTTAAAGGTAAAGCTGTTCTGCCCCCCAGTTTTCTCTCTACTAGGCCCTATTATCCAGGCTCTTTGTGCATGTATGTATAGCACTACACCTCAGGTTGTGTTTCTGCGCTCCTCCTGTAATGGGCCTTATAGCCCAGCCAATCAACAGTCAAAATGTTTTAGTACTGTGAGAGATGCAGTCATTTAAGAAGAGGTCTCTGCCTTCAAAGAGTTTACGCAACTAGCACACAGGAAGCAGCTGCAAGGAATGCGGAGTGCTTAAGTTATGCAGCACAGGCTCTGTGATCACTGCAAGAATCAAGGCCCAGGAAGATAGTGTGGGCTGGTATTGTCAGGGAAGGAGGATTGAGGTGAGCGAAATACGAGTGGGAGAAGAAAGGGACAATAAGAACCGAAGGCGGGCAGTGCTATGTGAATTTAAAGACAGACATCCTTAGGAGATGATTCACCAGTGGGAGAATTGTTTGTTCCTTCCTCCCTTCCTTTCCTCCTGCATCCTTCTCCCACCTCCTTTTCTTCCTTCCTCCCTCCTTCAACAAATGTCTACCAAGTGCCAGACACTGAACTAGACCCAGGCCATGCAAGGACCAAGAAGTCCAGGTCCTCATCCTTGAGAAGCTTCCAGTCCAGTACGGAGAAACAGAATGGAAGGTCAGGCAGAGCCCTCTTAGGTCTGAGCGCTTTGCCAAGGTTTCTATGATGCTTCTTTCACCACTCACGTGGTATCTTGTGGTTCTAGGTATCTTTGTCTAACCACCCCCTTTGCCTCTCTTCCCTGTCCTTGAACTGCAAGGCTTTTAAAGACACAGACTGTCTTTATTTCATCTTTATTTCCATCTGTGGTTCTGCCTCACACGGGGTAGCATCTCTGCACTGATGTGTTGAAGTGAGATTGGGTTGAAAGCAGAGTGGGGGTAGGGCTGTCCCCCTCCAGCCTAGGGCAGTGCACTTCCTGCAGGATGCCCACCCCACCCCCATCTTCATCCCTGCAAATGCTACTTATCTCTTAGATGCTGCTTACTCGGGAAGACTTTCATTTTTCTAACTGTGCATGTTTTCCTGGGCTTCTGAGTCTCAGTACCTCTCCTGTGGTATGGTTTGTATTATTGATGTCTTTGGGGGATATGTCTGACCTCTTCCCCTGACAGGTAAACCCTTTGAAGTTGAAGACAGTGTTTTATTCACATCTGTATCTCCCATAGTACACAGCACGTGGTAGCTCCTCAACATCTGAAAGAGTTTTAGGAGAGCAAGTACTGCAGACGTGGAGGATTGGGAGCACTGGAGGTTTCTTCTTGGCCCTTTCATCATTGTAAGCGTTTCCCTTCAACTCTTTTATAATTTCCAAGTCTCTGACAATTTGTCAAGCCCTAGGACTCCAGTAACTGTTCAGCAATCCCAGGGTATAAGGGGAATACTGTCTCAAGGTGCCTGTACACATGAACACATCACACACACTCCTTCTTTTCAGAGCATACATCCACCGTGATGGATCCTACTGAAACTTATTAAATCACTTCTTAACCAAGAAATTTGAAGGGAGCAGTCGGAGAGAGCTCACGCTGGTCCAGAGTGCTTGGAGCCTGGGAGGAGGTGGTGGAAGGGTGAGTGAGTGAAGGAGCATGCAAGCTCTGCCTTGCTGCCTCCAGGGTAGGTTTGTTCCCTGCATAGAGCTCTCTGTGGATGCTGCTTCTGCTTTTCTTTCCCAGCTGGGCAAGGCCATCAGTGCAACCATACCACAAGAGAGGTACGAAGTACCGAGTCTCATTTTGCCACCAGCTTTGCAGTATTATTCCTAGCCCACCCTTTGCTTACAGCACCGGGACTGCTCATTTAACCCGTCCTGTGGCACCTGTGTCATGCCCAGACCCACTCAAATCCCAGGGACAGCACCACACACACACACACACACACACACACACACACACCCCTTCATTGTCTAGAAATGCAGAATGCATTTTACCTGTTTGGGTTATTTTCTTTCCACACTAGTATTACGGTTTTTATTAAAGAGCAACTTTATTGAGCTATAGGTTACATACCATAAAACTCACCTGTACAAAGCATGCAATGGTTTTTGTTACAGTTACAGAGTTGAGCAACCATTATATAATCTAATTTTAGAATGTTTTCATCGCCCTGAAACTAATATGTGCCATTTTCTCTTTTATTCTAAAAATGTGTTTCAGTTGTGTTCAGTTCAGTTCAGTCGCTCAGTCGTGTCCGACTCTTTGCGATCCCATAAATCGCAGCACCCCAGGCCTCCCTGTCCATCACCAACTCCAGGAGTTCACTCAAACTCACGTTCATCGAGTCAGTGATGCCATCCAGCCATCTCATCCTCTGTCATCCCTTTCTCCTCCTGCCCCCAATCCCTCCCAAGCATCAGAGTCTTTTCCAATGAGTCAACTCTTCTCAGGAGGTGGCCAAAGTACTGGAGTTTCAGCTTTAGCATCATTCCTTCCAAAGAACACCCAGGGCTGATCTCCTTTAGAATGGACTAGTTGGATCTCCTTACAGTCCAAGGGACTCTCAAGAGTCTTCTCCAACACCACAGTTCAAAAGCATCAATTCTTCAGCGCTCAGCCTTCTTCACAGTTCAATTCTCACATCCATACACGAACACAGGAAAAACCGTAGCCTTGACTAGATGGACCTTTGTTGGCAAAGTAATGTCTCTGCTTTTCAATATGCTATCTTCCAAGGACTAAGCGTCTTTTAATTTCATGGCTGCAGTCACCATCTGCAGTGATTTTGGAGCCCCCCAAAATAAAGTCTGACACTGTTTCCACTGTTTCCCCATCTATTTCCCATGAAGTGATGGGACCAGATGCCATGATCTTTGTTTTCTGAATGTTGAGCTTTAAGTCAACTTTTTCACTCTCCTCTTTCACTTTCATCAAGAGGCTTTTTAGTTCCTCTTCACTTTCATCAAGAGGCTTTTTAGTTCCTCTTCACTTTCTGCCATAAGGGTGGTGTCATCTGCATATGTGAGGTTATTGATATTTCTTCCGGCAATCTTGATTCCAGCTTGCACTTTTTCCAGCCCAGCGTTTCTCATGATGTACTCTGCATAGAACTTAAATAAGCAGGGTGACAATATACAGCCTTGACGTACTCCTTTTCCTATTTGGCACCAGTCTGTTGTTCCATGTCCAGTTCTAAGTGTTGCTTCCTGACCTGCATAAAGGTTTCTCAAGAGGCAGGTCAGGTGGTCTGGTATTCCCATCTCTTTCAGAATTTTCCACAGTGTATTGTGATCCACAAAGTCAAAGGCTTTGGCATAGTCAATAAAGCAGAAATAGATGTTTTTCTGGAACTCTCTTGCTTTTTTGATGATCTAGCATTATCTAAATACAAATATTTATTTAAACTAAAAATATATTTTGTTTTGGTTTTTTAATCTGCTCATTAAAAGCAAAAAGAAAAAAAAACTTTATGGACAAAGTGAAATTCCTAGAATTATTGAGAATGCAGAGGGGTTATAGCTCACAAAGAGTATTTCACTTAAGTGCCGTGTATGGCTAAAACCAGACTTCCCTGGTGGCTCAGCAGTAAAGAATCTACCAATGCAAGAGGTGCGAGTTTGATCCCTGGGTCGGGAAGATCCTCTGGAGAAGCAAATGGAAACCCATTCCAGTATTCTTGCCTGGGAAATCCCATGGACAGAGGAGCCTGGTGGGCTACAGTCCACGGGGCCACAAAATAGATATGACTTAGTGACAAAACAACAGCATGGCTGAAATCATTGAATTATCCAGGCCAAAATGCATTCTTTGTTGTGGTCTGCGCTCTTGAGTGCATGGCCAGGGCCATGCTTTTGAACGTTTTCCAGTTCTTTGGGCCTTTCTCTAATGTCAGTGGGCACTCCAGTGGTTTTGGCAGAGATAACATTGCAGACTCCAAATGGCCAATTCCCCCAAGTCAGGCATTCTGTAATGTGCTTAGGATGCTACCACATGGACAGGGATATTTAACAAACCCCCCTCTTTTTTTTGCTGTGATGGAAGCTCTTTTATTTTTATTAACTCAATTTAATGCATGAAGTAATTGCATTAATTACTGCATGAGGTAATTGCAGCCACATGGAAGCTCTGAGCTCCTCAAACTCAGCTCCCATCACCCACAGGTAATGTGCTAAGGAGTTAAGCTGGGACTCTTTGACCTTCTCTCAGGACTGACTCAGGGATGTCCTAAAGCTGCAGTCCTTAATCTGGCCACACACGAATTTTGAAAATATCCCTGTGCTTGCCCCCATCGTGAAAGATTTGAATTTAATTGTCTTAGGAGGAGGTCCTAGCAAGGGTAGTTTTAAAAAGCTCCCAGCTTACTTTAATTTGCAACACAGTCTGAGAACCACTGTTCTGCTAGTGACTAAGCCAGGATCCTGTGAATCAACTGAACTGTGTGAAATTGCCATCTTCAGGGCGGCAAAACTAGTTCAATATCAGCAATTTCATACAATTTAGTCTAATATATACACGCGACAGGTTTTTATTTTCGATGGAGGTAGGACTGTCCTTCCAAAGGCATTCAAGGAAAACCAGTCATTTATCTCCAAAACCCCATCCTGAAGGTAAGAAAGATGTGGCAGGGAAGCCAATAACCTATTCTGTCAAGATGCTACCCCTTGAAGGACCAGACCCCTGCATATCCTCTTCCAGTGGCGTTAAGTCTTTCAGAAGCCTGGGACTGCCAGGCATGAAGGGAAATGAGCAAAGTAGGCTGAGGATGAGACAACCAGAGGTTTCCAGGGAACATGAGAGAAAGACTTTGTCCCTCCTTCAAAGTCATTTATATGTAAGAGTATGTATTTCTTACTTTTTTGTAATTCTTAAAATTTATTTGTTTGATTTTGGTTGCACTGGATCTCTGTTGCTACGCCTGGGCTTTCTCTAGTTGCAGCGAGCAGGGGCCACTCTTGGTTGCGGTGCAATGGCTTTTTATGGCATTGACATCTCTTATTGCAGAGCACAGGCTCTAGGACCCGCAGGTTTAGTAGCTGCAGCTCATGGGCTCTAGAGTGTGGACTCGATGCTCCATGGCATGTGGAACCTTCCCAGACCAGGGATTGAACTTGTGCCCCCTGCATTGGCAGGTGGATTTTTAGTCCATTGCACCACCAGGGAAGTCCAAAAATGTATATTTTCACTACAGGGCAGGCCAAATAAAACACCTGGATGGGGGAAATCCAGTGCTCAGGCCTGCAGTTTTTGTGACCCTGTCCTGGAAGATAGATGTTCATGGAAGAGGGAGGTGGCCCAGGACAGGGGGAAGACAAGACAGTTGACACAGCGGGCCTAGGATCCCAGGGAGAAAGCAGCCAACAGCTCACTGCTGTGCCTGGTGTGCCCCAGGGGACCCTGCAGGAGAAATGGGGAGGCAAGACATGTTGGCACAGGGGACCCTTGGGGGAGGGAGTACAGGGGACCCATGAGAGGACTGTGCAAGCATTCTTAGAGTGGTTAGCAAATTGCTGGCAGATGCAGTACTACCAGGATAGCATTTCTTCTATGGCCATGCACGAGAAAAGGGGGAGGGGGGAAGAAAAACAGTTTAAGACACTCTCTGACCTGTTTCTCCTTTGGCATTCTGGTCTTTGGTCTCTGTGGTGACCACTCACCCAAGCCTGAAGTCTCCACTCTCCTAGAAGCGTTCTTCTCACCCACCTCCAGTCAGTACCAAGTTTTGCCAACCCTGGTTTCCTAAAGACTCCTCAAATCCAGCTCCTTCCCTCCAGCCTCATCCCCGCAGCTCCTGCTCAGGCTCCATTTTCTCCCCGCTGGATCATGGCAGTGACCCCTTTTCCAGCCTCTCTGTCTCTAAACGTTCCACCTTAACCCCTTGCTATCCATTCCAGAATATCCATATAGAAAACTCCATCTGGAAAGATCTTTCCAAAAGGAAATTTGGGGACTTCCCTGGTGGTCCAGTGGCTAAGACGCCACACTTCCAATGCTGGGGGGTCCTAGGTTGGATCCCTGCTCAGGGAACTAGATTCCACGTGTTGCAACGAAGAGCAAAAATCTCATGTGCTGCATCTGAGACTCACACAGCCAAATAAATAAATATTTTAAAACAAAACAAAAGGAAATCTGAACTACATTATATACCTACCTGCTTATAAACTTTCAGTGACCTGAAGACTAAAGCCCAAGGTTCTCAGCAGAGCATACAGAACCTCAGGGCTGGGAGTCACAGCCTTCTTGCACAGACTCATCAGCCTTCTTGGCCACACATTTTATGTTCTAGAAAGGCAGAACTGTGTAAAGCTCTCCTGCACAACCCCTGCTAGTTCATGCCTATATGCTTTTGTTCAAATTGTTCTCCAACTGGAATTCCCTTCCTACCTTCCTCCAGCCTTACTCATCCATAAATGTCATCTTTAAGGAAAAGCTAAGTACCCCAGCATTCAGCTCGCCTAGGCCTCTGCACACCCCTCTATATTATAGTAACTGAAGATCTTTCTTCTGTTTAAAATATAGGGATTTACTGTACATTTCCCTCTAAACTTTGGATACATCCTATAAATTTTGGTATCTTGCATTTTGTTCTCATTTTCTAATTCCCTTTGTGATTACTTCTTTGATCCACTTGTTTTTCAGGAGTGCGTTAATTTCCCGATGTTCGTGTATTTCCCAAATTTCCTTCTGTTATTGATGTCTAATTTCATTCCATCGTGGTTATAAAACATACTTTGTGTGACTTCAGTTTGTTTAAATCTCGGAGGCCTGTATTATAGCCTAACACAAGAGCAGTCCTGGAATGCTTCTGTTACACTTGGAGAGAATTCATGTTCTGCTTTTTGTTGGGTGGTGTGTTCTATAGGTCTCTACTTCTAGTTGGTTTTTAGTATTGTTCAAGTTTTCTATATTCTTGTTGATATTCTACATGGTTGTTTTATCCATTATTGAAAATAGGTATGTATTCAAGTCCTGGCTTCCCCAGTGGCTCGGCAGTAAAGGATCCACCTACAGTGCAGAAGATGCATGTTTGATCTCTGGGTCGGGAAGATCCCCTGGAGGAGGGCATGGCAATCCACCCCCGTGTTCTTGCCTGGAGAAGCCCATGGACAGAGTAGTCTGGCAGACTATGGTCCCTGTGGTCTCTAGGAATCGAACACGATTAATGCAACTGAGCACATATGCACACATGTATTAAAGTCACTATTCTTGTTGAATTGCCTGTTTTTCTTCCAATTCTGTCAGGTTTTGCTTTATGTGTTTTGCAGCACCATTATTAGGTGCATATGTGGTTTTAATAGTTACCTCTTCTGATAATTTGACCCTTTATCTTTCTAAAATGTCCTTTGTCTCCAGCAACATTTTTTCTTAAAGTCTTTTTTGGCTGATATTAATGTAACTAGCCAAACTCTTTTTGATTACTCTTTGCATGGAATCTCTTTTGCCATCCTTTCTCTTTTTTTAATCCATTCTGTCAGTATTTGCCTTTTAATTGGAATATTTAATCCATTTAATGTAAGGTAGAAATAAGGTAGGATTTGTTTGCTACTTTGATATTTGTTATCTCTATGTCTTGTGACTTTTTGTTCCTTTACTCATCCATTAATGCCTTTTTTTGTGTTAAATCAGTATTTTCTAGCATCAGTTCAGTTCAGTTCAGTCGCTCAGTCGTGTCTGACTCTTTGCGACCCCATGAATCGCAGCACGCCAGGCCTCCCTGTCTACCACCAACTCCCGGAGTTTACTCAGACTCATGTCCATTGAGTCGGTGATACCATCCAGCCATCTCATCCTCTGTCGTCCCCTTCTCCTCCTGCCCCCAATCCCTCCCAGCATCAGAGTCTTTTCCAATGAGTCAACTCTTCACATGAGGTGGCCAAAGTACTGGAGTTTCAGCTTCAGCATCAGTCCTTCCAATGAACACCCAGGACTGATCTCCTTTAGAATGGACTGGTTGGATCTCCTTGCAGTCCAAGGGACTCTCAGGAGTCTTCTCCAACACCACAGTTCAAAAGCATCAATTCTTCAGTGCTCAGCTTTCTTCATAGTCCAACTCTCGCATCCATACATGACCACTGGAAAAACCATAGCCTTGACTAGACGGACTTTTGTTGGCAAAGTAATGTCTCTGCTTTTTAATATGCTATCTAGGTTTTCTAGCATACCATTTTTTAATTCCCTTGTTTCTTTTACTATATATTTTTGAGTCATTTTCTTTGTGATTTCCCTGGTGATTACAATTACTATCTTAATTTATACAGTGTAGTTCAAATTAATGCCAACTTTAATATAGGACATGAAGCTTTGCATCTATATAGCTTCTCCTTTCCTCTGTGCTCTTTTGTTATATAAGCTAAATCTTTATGCATTGTGTGTCGATCAGTACATATTTATAATCATTACTTTCTTCTTCTTATATTGAAATCATCTATTTCTCATACTGATGAAAGCTCTTTGAGGGTATGGGCTATGTCTTACTCTATTTGTATACCTAGAAACTGATAGAGTGTCTGGTACACAGTAGTTGCTCAATACATGTGTTGACTGAAAATAAAGTGACTGGAACACTGAATATATAAACTGAGACTATAGAATTTTTACAAGATCACTGAATAAGGATGCATAGGTTGAACTAAACTCACATCGTCATTAATTACGTTTGTATACATGTTTAGGAAAGTCAGTTATTATTAAGTTATTCTAAGGCAATTCCATTTGTTTAGCTCTAGGAACGTATTGTATTTCCTTGCGTGTTAGTCACTCAGTCATGTCCAACTCTTTGCAACCCCATGGACCGTAGTCAGCCAGGTTCCTCTGTCCGTGGGATTCTCCAGGCATGAATACTGGAGTGGGTGCCATTTCCTTCTCCAGGGGATCTTCCTAACCCTGGAATCAAACCCAGGTCTTCTGCATTGCATGCAGATTCTTTACTGTATGACCCATGAGGGAAGCTCTAGGAAAGGATTGGTTCCATATAAAAAATTTGATTGTGGGTGGCCCTTCTTAGTATCTTCTTGGTACTCATCCTATGTTGGGAGGGTAGTGCAGATGGATTACTCCCTAGTTAGGTTAGACAGGTGGGAGGGGAGGAGAGGGAGAGAGAGAGGGAAGGAGAGGGAAGAAGAGGAAGAAGGAGGGAGGAAAGAGGATGTCAGAAGAATGGAGGACCGCTTTGAGAATGTTGCTTCAAAAAAGTGCTTACAGAAGGAAGCAAACCAACCTCAAAAGGGAAAAGCTTTCATAATAACAGTTGGGCAACATTATCTAATGTCAGCAATAGAGCAGTTCAATGTCTTTTCAGGGATCTTGAAGTAATGAAGTTTCATGCAAGGATGTACTGAATTTAGATTTGGTCCAGTCTCCTCATGTTACTGATGTAGAAACAGGTCTGAAGTTGCGGTAAGTTGCCCACAGTGACACAACTGCTTAGAGTAGAATTGGAGAGATTCTACTCGGAGATTCCAATCGGAGAGATTGGATTTCAACACCGTTCTCCCTCCTGGTACTCAGTGGATGGAGCTGATGAACTAGGACCACCTTCTCACCTTGCCTGGTCCTCCCTATCAGAAAGGAGCTATGGCTGTCTGGATCTGGCTAGTGGTGTCTTTCACCTACATGTGTGACTGTTACTATACGGGGTGGACACAACTGGCTTCCCATTCTATAGTCATTCTTTCATGCTTCCCTCTGCTTTCAGCCTCTGGTAGGGGCTGGACGTGCCCAAAGTTGTTTTTCCAGCTTCCTGTGCTGCTAGAACAGGGACATATGACCAATCCCAACTGATGGGACCCGAAGAGAAATTACCTGGAGGGTCCCTAGAGATCATCCTCCTTACTAAAAGGAGAATGACAAGGAGAAATGCCCAACTTCCTACCTTGGGATGTGTCTCTCTGAAGAGGTTAGTATGCAACCTGGTAGCAACTTTATAACCATGAGGGTACAAGCCTAAAAACAGGGCCAACCATCTGAAGAAGGCAGAAAGGAAGCATAGAAAGTGCCATATAGCTCCAAGTGGCATATAGCTCCATGAAATTTCACACACTGAACATACCTGTTTAACCAGCATCTTCTAATCACTACCTCCCACAAAGTTAGACACTATCTTGATCTCTAATATCATAGACAAGTTTACCCACTTTTGTGCCTTGTGTAGATGGAACCTGATTGGATCCTGACTGATACGCCCTTTTTTGGCTGCTCTGGATTTACTGTTTATATAAAATGATGTGGTTTGAATTTCTGACTCATCAGAAATCCACCAGATGCAATAGAAATATTAAAGCAATTCAGCCACTCACAGAACCAGCCATGAAGTCTGAAATGTTTCCAGGGCATCAGGATTAGCAACCTCTACCGTCTTAAATTCTATGAACTGGTATGCTGTATACTTTCTCTGGGATAAGTTCTTCCCTTAAGCTAATATGACTTTGTCTCTTGGAAACCCAAAGCCCTGATTGTATTCCATTCCAGAATATGATGCTGGAACATGCTTAGTTGCTCAGTTGTGTCAGACTTTTTGTGACCCCACAGACTGTAGCCTGCCAGGTACCTCTGTCTGTGGGATTTCCCAGGCAAGAATATTGGAGTGGGTTGCCATTTCTTTCCCTAGATAAGTCCTTTTTTGAATGCACAGTATTCATCTGTGTTTGGTGTACTTCATTTAACAGTTTGTGAGATTCATCCATGCTGTGTGTGGTTATAGATCATTCCCTCTTACTGCTGAATAGAATTCCATTGGGAGAATATGTTAAAATTTATTTATCCATTTTTATTCTTGGTAGACATGGGGATGATTTCCAGATTTTGACTCTTATAAGTAATGCTGCCCTAAGCATTCTTCTGTCAAGAAGGACGCTTGGGTTACCTAGGAGTGGACCCACTGGGTTATCAGGTATGCTGACGTCAGACTTAGTGCTGGTTTTCCAAAGGGGTGGTATCAATTTAAATGCACACCAGCAGTGCATGAATGGCAGTAGCTGCACTTTCTTGCCACCTGGAACCTCTCTGAATTGACCTGACCTGAACTGTCTGCTTCCAACTAAGACTGTCTAAGCAGTGACCAGTCAGACTGTCTGTTATATGCAGCCCAGAACTTTCCAACTAAGGTGCTCTACAAGGATAGATCCTGTGCTTTCTCATTTTTTTATCTCATTTTTTTCTCACAATAATCTTAAAAAAGACCTTTGTGCCAGTTATCAGTTTATGGCTCCTCAGCTCCAACCTACCCTTCACTGCCTGCTCTGAAAATCATATTTCACCTTTTAAATATTTTTCCTTTAATGGGCGGCGGCACCATGTTAAGCCCTGTCAGTAGAGGGCGCCAGAGAGACACTGCAAGGAGGAGGGGGCTTTCCTTCTCTGTTCTAATGTGACCCTGGCAGACGGCCAGGCTCCTGCAGTGCATAGCAGCCAGGGGCTTCCCGAAGTACCCTTTCTGGTGTCTCCAGTGAGACCCTTTTCCATAAATGTCTTTTTTTCTAGCACCCTGGCAGGGGAGTGGTGGGAGTCAGGGTGGCATTCAAGCAAGTCCCTGCTTCCTTGGTTCTTTATCTCAGCCCGAGAGGGTGGTGGCTGCCTCGTGTCTGCTATTTTTGTATTTTACAGAGTTCTCTTCACTTTCTACTGGCCGGTCCTTCCTTAGTCCAATCCACTTCTATAGTTAATAAGTCTTTCAAATTACTGTGTGTTTCTAGTTCCTGACTGGACCCTGATGGATATAGTGCTTTTCTGATTACCCACACCCTCCCCACCTTTTAAGGTTAATGACTTTTTATTTTTTGTTTAGTTGTCCTTATTATTATTTCAGTCCAAAAACCTCTGCCAATTGCCTCTATCTCCTCTCTGTAAGCACAGACATATTCGTCATTTCAAGTTTCACCATCTTTAAGCAGTCTTTCCTTGGAGCCTTCTGATTCACTCCTACACAGACTTTTTACTTGGTCTCCTTCAACATCAGCTTGGGAATCTCCCTGGACTCCCAAGGGGGGATCACTCATCCACGTTCTTCCAAATTTTGTCATGTTCTTTTTTCTTCCCTATCTTTGCAAGTGCATGCGATTTAAAATACCTTTTGAGGTCCCAGTTACTGAGCCAGGTTTAGTCTTATTTTAAAGCAAATTTTCATTTATGTGTTATCCTTTTTATAGACTTTGTACTTATTAATGTTATTGCTAAGTTTCTAGTAAAGAGCTTACTTCATTTAGGGGGAAAAAAAAAAGGCTTTTTTTGTTGTTTTAGCAGGGTTTGGACAGGAGCCAAAATAACATATACATGTGTTTATTCTGCCGTCTTTACCCATAAGCCCCTGTATATATTCCTTTGAAATCCACTTTTTATTTTTAACTTAACAGTATATCATGATCAACTTTTCATACTATTATATATTCCTTTATTAAATTTTCTTAAATTACTAAAACATTTAAAAATATCTTTTGTATCCTCTGCTGATGGTATGCTAGAATTTATTTAGCAGGTTTCCCTGTGATGGACATTTAGGTTGTTTGCATTTGTTTGCTCCTGAGAAATGTGTACAAGGGTTGTGGTGCAGACCTGCATGACAGAGATGGAGGTGCTCCCCTAGTACCCTGGCAGTCCTAACCCAGAGACAGTTTGTTATGTTCACAGCACAGTTATATTCCCAGGGGCTCTGGAGAACTCATAAACAACTGGAATTGTCTTCTATGATCACCCATCCCACTGCCAAGGGCAGAATGTCCGGACCACCCCCTTAGCTTGTTATTGTTTAGTCATTAGGTCATGTCTGACTCTTTCGTGACCTCATGGACTCTAGCCCGCCAGGCTCCTCTGTCCATGGGATTTCCCAGGCAATAATACTGGAGTGAGTTGCCATTTCTATTTCCTTCTCCAGGAGATTTTCCTAACCCAGGAATTGAAATCGCGTTTCCTGCTTTGCAGGCGGATTTTTTTTACTGCTGAGCCACCCTCTTAGCTCAGTTCAATCCAGTTGCTCAGTCATGTCCGACTCTTTGCAACCCCTTGGACTGCAGCACACCAGGCTTCCCTGTCCACCATCAACTCCCGGAGCTTGCTCAAACTCATGTCCATCGAGTTGGTGATGCCATCCAACCATTTTATCCTCTGCCATCCCCTTCTCCTCCTGCCTTCATTATTTCCCAGCATCAAGGTCTTTTCCAGTGAGTCAGTTCTTTACATTAGGTGGCCAAAGTATTGGAGCTTCAGCCTCAGCATCAGTGCTTTCAATGAATATTCAGGGGACTGATTTCCTTTAGGACTGACTGGTTTGATCTCCTTGCTGTCCAAGGAAGTCTCAAGAGTCTTCTCCAACACCACAGTTCAAAAGCATCAACTCTTTGGCAATCAGGTTTCTTTATGGTCCAATTCTCACATCCATACATGACTACTGGAAAAGCCATAGCCTTGACTAGATGAACCTTTGTTGGCCAAGTAATGTCTCTGCTTTTTAATATGCTGTCTAGGTTGGTCATAGCTTTTCTTCCAAGGAGCAAGCATCTTTTAATTTCATGGCTGCAATCACCATCTGCAGTGATTTTGGAGCCCAAGAAAATAAAGTCCGTCACTGTTTCCATTTTTTCCCCATCTGTTTGCCATGAAGTGACCCTCTTAGCTAGCTGCCTGCTAAATCAACAGCTTGACCAAGAAAGGGGCAAGAACATGACAAACTGTTCTTTATTTCCAACTTGTCTTCAGTTTTTCCTTCTCCCATTTAACTCCTAATTTGCCTTTGATATATGAAACATCTTACATACAAGTAAATCGTGTGGTCCTAATTAAATTTCTGTCTTTGAGTTAGTATTTGACCCTATTACCTACAGTGTTTCTGTGCTTATTCTCCTGGATAAATTGGCGTGCTCATCCAGGACTATTTTCCATGGGTAAGTGAGGCCCCATTTAACTGCTGGGTGGGTCTGTATTCTGTGCCGCCAACTGTGGCTCATCTGACTTCAGCACGGAAGGGTGGGATAGAACAATTTTTAGCATCTCTTGGTTATAAAATGCACCAAATAATGACATAATTACACAGAAATAAATATGGGATGCTCGATGAAAAGCTAAGTTGTGGAGAAACTTGCAAGGAAAATAAAAGTAATTTTGACTCTTCAAGTCTTTACCCTCCTCCATACATAAACACAGACAGGCAATTCACAAGTAAATGCAAGGTTTTCAACATCCAACAGTTTGGAGTAATGAAAAAAAAAAGGCCCGAAGTGAAACACTGTACACAGTGTCTTTCCTTGTCCTTTTTAAAACTCGAAAGAGGCTCAAGCAACAACATTCTCCTTCTGAGCTGAAACCCACAGGGGCTGAGGCTGCTCTGGGACAGTGTTCCTTTCATGAACTGTGAGCGAAGACTGGGCTTATTCATAGAACTTGCTGGGCAGTCAGTCCACAGTCTTCCCGGCTGCTGCTTGTGATCCGTGTAGGCTGAGCCTTGATGGCACTGCTGACCTCCAGGGGGCGACATGGGGTCTGCCTCCGAAGCAGCCTGCTCTGCTCTTGCCTGTTCGCTTCGCTTCGGAAGCTGGCTGGGGTAGAGAAGGGCTTTACTGCCAGGTCTGACCGTTGCTCTCCATGGTCAGGCTTCCTTCCAACCTGCGTTTCCGGAGCTTCATCCACGTGCAGGGCCCTGGGAACAACACGGAGCGCCAGTCCGTTGGGGAGACAGACACGTACAGCCGGAATCACAAGAGTGCCTTTCCACGCCCCTTGCTCAGATAACAAACTCCTATCCGGCAGCTACATGGGCCAGCTCCACAGTTTCAATAGAGAGGCTTAAGGGAGCCTGTCTGGTTGGAGGCGGGTAGTAAGGGAACTGGACTGGACAGTTTCTTCCTAGGTTGTACACTGCACATCAATACATACGGGAAGCCCCATATATGTGCAGTTTTCCAAACATGCTTTTCCTTCCTTATTGGTGTGTAATTGCTTTCCATTGTTGCGTTAGTTTCTGCTATACAGCAAGATGAATCAGCTACTTGTATACATACATCCACTCCGTCTTGAGCCTCCCTCCCACTCCCCCTTCCCACCTCTCTGGGTCATCACAGAGCACTGGGCTGGGGTCCCCGTTATATAGCAGCTTCCCACTAGCTAGCTATTTCTCACACGGTGGTCTATGTATATCAGCGCTACTCTCCCCTTGCCTTCTCCCTGTGTCCACGTGTTCATTCTCCACATCTGCATCTTTATTCCTTCCCTCAAATAGGTTCATCAGTACCTCTTTTCTAGATTCCACATATATGTGTTACAAAAGTTCTTCTATTCATGAACATAAGATTGAGAAAATGTTGGTTTTCCACATTCCATATTTCACCACATCTTAAAATGTTTTTCTTATTTTGTTATTATACAAGGAGAGGGAAGGAGCCGTGGGTGGAGATGGTAGGAAGGCAGCTAAAGGCCCCCAGGTCCCTTGGGCTGCGTCTAGCCAGGCCCTGCACTAGGCCCAGAGGACAGTATCCAGCATCGCCCCCACCGCAGAAGAGGTTACTGTGTCCAGGAGACTATGCCAGTAAAGCAGGCCATCGAGGGTCATGAGTGCTGCTGGTGGTTCTTTCACTGTTTATTGAGTGTCTACTATTAATACAAGCCAGCCACAGTGCTGGGCCCTGAAGGTACGAGAGTTCCCGTTCCCGGATCTCACGGGGCAGGGAGACCTTAGGAGTAAGCTTGTCTGATTCAACACAGGATAGCCAGCTAAACTGGAACTTCAGAGAAACAAAGCACAGTTTTTTAGCATGTGTTTCAGACAATATTCTGGGTCTCTAAGTCAGGTGGCAGATAGGAGGCTCCATAAAGAAGGCAAAGTGCTCAGAAACGCAGAGGGAGGGTTTCTTTCACATTGCCACCTGTGTGGCACGTCCTCAGCGAGGCCCCTGGGACCGGCCCTGCACCTCTGAGACTCTGAAATGAAAGTGCACATGGGTGTGTCTGTCATTGTCTCACCCAGGCCAGTGGGAGCTCCCCCGGGGCAGCGTCCTCAACCGTCCTACGCACTGTTCTAATTTCCAGCAAGTAGGTGTTCAGGAAATACTTGTTGAATGGATGAGTGTGCCTGGTGAGGTGGAAAGAAGGCATGGTGCCCAGGAGGTAGCACTGGAGTAGGTCTTTACTAAATAGAAGAGTAGGAAGGACATTCCAGGCAGGGGGACCAGGGTGAGCAGGGATGGAAAGGAGCAGGAAAGAAGGTGGCCAGATCTTACAGGCATATAGGGGATGTATCTGGGAAGGAGGTGGGCGTGGAAAAGGCGGCAGGGGTCTAGCCAGGCAGGTTCACATGTGCTCACCCCACGGCGGGGAACCAATGGAGGTCTTAAGGTTTAAGGGAGAATTGGAGCAGACTGAGGTCAAAGCAGAGAAGGTGGCCTGGAGGCCAGTTCATCCTCACAAGGGTCCGGGTCAGAGGGTCTGAACTGAAGCCAGGATGGTGCTGGTGGAAAGCAGAGGGCCTTTGGTGGATGCTTAGGGGAAGAATCAACAGGACTTGAGTAGGCAAGTGCTAGACTCTGCCTCTCTTGGGAGAGGGAGGGTGACATTTAAGCAGGGTCCTGAGCAGTCCAGGAGGATAAGGTCTTGGGTTGAGAAGAAAGAATTGTAGGCAGAACCACCACCATGAGTACACGCACTGAGGAGCGAGGGGACACGGTAGGCGCTGGGGAATGGTAGGCACTCTCTGTAACCAAGGCCAACTGAGCTGCAGTTCTCCCCAGGTGGATAACAGCTCACACCCCGGACCCACCAGCTGGGAGGAGTCCTGAGTTATGGGTAAGATGGGTCTACTGGGTGATAAGTTTCCCTCTGTGCCTCCAAAGGGACTCTGCATTGGCCGTGACCTCAGAGAACTAATTCTTCCTTGGGGAGTCGTGTGGGCCGCTCAGCTGCCTCTGAGTGGTGAGTTCTGTGGATTAAAAAGCAAACACACAGAGATGGACGGTGAGCTGATGGCATTTCACAGGACGGTGATGATTCCAAAGCCACATGAACGGTCGGTTAGAAAATTAAGCTCATGAATTTCCGCTCTGAGCCAGGCCCTGCCCTAGTCCTTGAGGTCTCTGCCACCTGCTCCTCCAGCTTGGGCCCAGAGGAGTGAAGGCCAGGATCGGTGAAGAGAGGGTAGAGTTTTATTTTGGATCTTTGTTTTATTTTTTATAATTGATTAATTTACTTATGGCTATGTTAGGTCTTTATCGCTGCACATGGCTTTCTCTAGTTGCAGTGAGCGGCAGCTACTCTCTAATTGCAGTGTGTGAGCTTCTCATTGTGGGGGCCTCTCTTGTGGAGTACGGGCTCCAGGGCTTCAGGACTTGCAGCTCCCAGTCTCTAGAACACAGGCTCAGTAGTTGTGGCGCACAGACTTTGTTGCTCTGTGGCATGTGGGATTCTCCCGAATCAGGGATCACACCCTGTCTCCTTCAATAGCAGGCAGAATCTTTACCACTGAGCCACCAGGGAAGCCCCCTGTTTTTTTTTTTTTTTTTTTAAGGTATAATTTTATCCTTTATTATTAAAAAAATGTTATTTACTTATTTATATTTTGGCCACGCCACATGGCTTGCAGGATCTCAGTTCCCTGACAAGGGACTGAACCCGAGCCAAAGCAGTGAAGTATGGAATATTAACCACTAGGCCACCAGGGAACTCCCTTGATGTCTTTTGCTTTTGTCGTTCAGTTGCTAAGTCACGTCCCACTCTTTGCAATATCATGGCCTGCAGCACACCAGGCTCCTCCGTCCTCCACTATCTCCTGGAGTTTGCTCAGATTCATGTCCATTGAGTCGGTGATCCCATCTAACCGTTTCATCCTCTGTGGACCCCTTTTCTTTTTGTCTTCAGTCTTTTCCAGCATCAGGGTCTTTTTGTCAATGAGTCAGCTCTTTGCATTAGGTGGCCAAAGTACTGGAGCTTCAGCTTCAGCATCAATCCTTCCAATGAATATTCAGGGTTGATTTCCTTCAGGATTCACTGATTTGATCTTGCAGTCCAAGGGTTCTCCAGCACCACAATTCAAAAGCACCAGTTCTCATGTGCTCAGCCCTCTCTTTGGTCCAACTCTCACATTCATACATGATAACTGGAAAAACCACAGCTTTGACTGGATGGACCTTTGTCAGCAAAGTGATGTCTCTGCTGTTTAATGTGCTGTCTGGATTTGTCAACGCTTTCCTTCCTAGGAGCAAGCAGCTTTTAATTTCACAGCTATAGTCACATGCAGTTATTTTGGAGCCCAGGAGGATAAAATCTGTCACTGCTTCCACTTTTCCCCTTTCTATTTGCCATGAAGTGATGGAACCACATGTTATGCTCTTAGGTTTTTAATATTGAGTTTTAAGCCAGCTTTTTCACTCTTCTCTTTCACCTTCATCAAAAACCTCTTTAGTTCCTCTTTACTCTCTGCATTACAGTGGTATCATCTGCATATCTGAGGTTGTCGATATGTCTCCTGGAAATCTTGATTCCAGCGTGTGATTCATCCAGCCTGGCATTTCATATAATGTACTCTGTATGTAAGTTAAACAAGCAGGGTGACAATATATAGCCTTGTCATACTCCTTTCTTGACTTGGAACCAATCTGCTGTTCCATGTCCGGTTCTAACTGTTACTTCTTGGCCCAAACACAGGTTTCTCAGGATACAGGTAAGGTGGTCTTGTACTGCCATCTCTTTAAGGATTTTCTAGTTTTTTTTTTGTGATCCACACAATCAAGACTTTGGCATAGTCAATGAGACACAAGTAGATGTTTTTCTGGAATTTCCTTGCTTTCTCCATGTGATCCAATGAATGTTGACAGTTTGTTCTCTGGTTCCTCTGCCTCTTGCAAATTAGCTTGTACTTCTGGAAGTTCTTGGTTCACGTACTGCTGAAGCCTTGCTTGAAGGATTTTGAGCATAAACTTGCTAGCATGTGAAATGATCACAACTGTATGGTTTTTTGCTTTTACTAAATTATTTTTAATTTGCATAGAGTAAAAGTCACTTTTTGGGTGTATAATGTATGCCTTTTTACACACCTATAGATTCTTGTGATCTCAGATAGGATATCGAACAATTCCAACATCCCAAAGATTTCTCCTGTGCTGCCTCTTTTGTGTTCAGACCTTTCCTCCATCTCTAAACCCTAGCTACTGCTGCTTTGTTCTCTGTTCTTATATTTTTGTCTTGTCCAGACTGTCATAGAAATAGAATCATACAGTATGTACCTTCTTGAGATTGAGTTTTTACTTAGCACAATGTATCTGAGATCCATCTATGCTGACACAGACATCATAATCTTTTCATTTTCATTGCCCAGTAGTTTTCCGTGCATATCTGTGACAGTTTATCCACTGGCTATTGAAAGGCAATTGGTTTATTTCCAGTTTGGGGCTGTTATCAATAATGCTGGTATAAACATTTATATACAGGTTTTTGTGTGAAATACATTTTCATTTCTCTAGGATAAATACCCAAAATTGGATTGTTGGCTCCCAGGGAGGTGAAAGTTTAACTTTTTAAGAAATTGCCCATTTTCCAGAGTGACTGTACCATTTTGCCTATGAGAGAGTTTTGCTGTTGCTCTTTCATTTTTCCCTTCCTTTTTTTGTTTCATCTTTCTTTTAAATTTTTATTGAAGTAGAGCTTACATGTCATCTGAATTGAAGAATGTAAAACACTGGATGGACTTTCATTTGTATGTATACCCATGTAATTACCACCCATATCAAGACGTGGGTGGTCCCAGCACTTCTTCCCAGTAAATACCCCACAATCCAGCGGCGGAATTGCTATCCTGATTTCTAGCACCAGAGATTAGTGTGGCCTGGTTTAGAGCTTAATTTATATGGAATCATATAGTATGTAATCTTGTGTCTGTCTTCTTTTTGCTCAGCGTCATGTAAGTCCATCCAGCAGCATTTTGGTCTTTTTTGCATTTGCTGAGTAGTATTGTGGTAAATGACTATGCCTCAATATTCACTCTCCTCTTTTTAAAAATAATTTTTTTTTGGCTCCTCCTTTTGGTATTCGGGAATCCCAGTTCCTCCACTAGAGATCCAACTTGTGCCCCCTGCAGTAGAAGCGTGGAGTCCCAACCAGCGGACTGCCAGGAAAATCCCAACATTCACTCTCCTGTGACAAATATTTGGGTTGGATCCAGTATCGTGGCTGTTAGGGACAAAGCTGCTCTGAAGATTCTTGTGTGTTTCTGTATGTTTGGTGTGGCCACAAGCACTCATTTCTGTTGGGTACACACCCAGGAGAGAATTACTGGGTTCATTTAGCATTAGTAGAAAGTGCTGAACAGTTTTCCAAGAGGGAGGCCAGTTACAGTCCCAGCAGCAAGGTAGACAGACACTCGCCCTGTTCCCTGACATAGTATTATCAGGTCTTGTCATTGTAACAATTCTGATGTAAGTCTTATCTCATTGTGGTTTTAATTTTCATTTCTCCAATGACTAATGATATTGAGCATCATTCTATATATTTCTTGGCCATTTGTATATCCTCTTATGTGAGGAGCTTGTTTAAATGTTTTGTCCTTTTTTTAAAACATTTTTTTTTTTTTGCCATGTCTCGAGTCATGTGGGATATTGGTTCCCTGACCAGGGATCAAACCAGTGCCCCTTGCACTGGAAGCTCGAAGTCTTCACCACTGGACCACCAGATAAGTCCCTTGTCCATTTTTAGGACTGAATTATCTTGTTGCTCTTTCTTTGCAAGAGAATGGAGGTTGTGGGAAGTATCTAAACTTAGCCAGTGATCAAATCAGAGAGCGAACTGACTTCGGCCCTGGGACAAAAGATGCTTTTTGTGCTGTGAGTGGGAAGAGGGAAGAGGTGAGCTGCCGGGAGCCACCACGGGAGATCCCACCCATGACAAGGTCATGTGGAAGAGAACTGTTAAGCAAGGCTTCAGGACTCAATGGGCTCCCTAGGCTTTCTTGAGCATCTACACCAAAATCAGAATCTGTCTGTTTTACTATTTCATGACTTTTACCAACTCCTCTGACATTAACAGGGGGCTAGTCCTGACCACCTTTCTCTGGAGAAAATTAACTTAGGGCTATAGCTAATAAGTCTCCTGGACATGAGAGGAATATTTCCAATCAAAACCCCTCTGTTAGCATTACATCCAGACCCTTGCAGCTACGCATATGATTATTTACATCCTCCCAACTGTGAGAGGCACAGAAAGCCTATAACATAGAGCCTTTTAAAGAGTTAAAAGTTATTAGAGTAGTGCTAGGCATAGGATTTCATTATTGGGCCAATGCTTGTTGCTAAGTTCCCATATCTCTTATCCACTCTGCACCTGGGAGTGCATTAGTTAACATAGTTGGAAGGTAAGAAAAACAAGTGTAGCCTTGAAATTAACCACATCAGACTTTTGAGCTAACTGGTTCTTTCTTGTAACTCACTGCACCTTTGCTTCGTGAGAAATGTAACTTGTTTAATACTTTCTGAGGCTGACATAGATTAGAAATATAAGAAAAAACATTTCAAGGGAAAATAAGTTTTTTGGTTGAACAGCCTTTATCAAAAGAGGGTCATAAAATGTTCACAGGCCTCCAAGGCCAGAAGATAATGTACACAACATTGTCTATGGGAAAGGTTTGCAGAAAAATCCTGGTTTCGATAAAGACAAAACAGATGTAATGTTTGGGCTGACTCTGTATGACTTTGCATCTTTCATTTCCCTCTACGTACAAGTAAAGGTATAAAAGACCCTTTTGAAAATAAAAACAAGGGGCCTCACTTGAAGAAGCTTGGTCACCCCGTGTTTTTCTTTTTTCTCTTTTTTTCTCTCTTACTTTCTTTTTCAGGCTGATCCCTTGGAGCATAGAGGCTCCCTGCGTTCACTTATCTGCCCGGGTTTCTAAGACCTGAACGGGAAGACGTTCTGCGTCTTCACTCCCTCGGGAGACCGGGAAGGCACCTGTGGCCTCCGTGAACAGGGCAAACATCTTGTCTCGAAGTTTTATTGGCTTTCTATGTAAACCAAGGAATATCAGCCTCTTTCTCTCCTCTATTTTCTTATCTTCAATATTCTTTCCTTATCTCTCTCTAAATCATCCGCTGATGCCGTTTTTCCTTCAGGTTCCCCTGGATACTGCAGGGGCTGGACCCCAGCAGTGAGCTGTCTCCTTTGAGCTCTTGCACAGCCTGGGGCGGTTCTGTGTAGTTGGTCCACTGACCTCAAAGATCTTGAAAGCCCCTGTCCCATGCCTAGTCTTTCTCACAAGCCCCTTTGGTAAATACTGGGAGGTCTGGGGAAGGATTGGCCTTCCCTGCTGGATCACAGTGTTGACTGCTCTGCACAACCAGCTGGGCCTTGATGGACTGAGGACCTTTCTGGGGGGTAGAGTGACACAGGGTGCTGGGCAGTGCTCCTCTATCACAGGGAGACAGACATCCCAAGGGAGGTGTCACCTGGGTCCCCCGGCAGTCTGTCCTAGGGGGCTTACAGGACAGCAGGAGGGCTTCACTGCCCACATCCCTGGGTTGAGTAGCCAGATCTGACTGTGTAAGTTATATCTATATCACTCTTCTTTTGGGTATAATCAAATCAGTAAAACAATTGTTTTAATTGAAGTGAAATATTGTACAGGAGACAGGGATCAAGTCCATCCCCATGGAAAAGAAATGCAAAAAAAGCAAAATGGCTGCCTGAGGAGGCCTTACAAATAGCTGTGAAAAGAAGAGAAGTGAAAAGCAAAGGAGAAAAAGAAAGATATTCCTATTTGAATGCAGAGTTCCAAAGAATAGCAAGGAGAGATAAGAAAGCCTTCCTCAGCAATCAATGCAAAGAAATAGAGGAAAACAACAGACTGGGAAAGACTAGAGATCTCTTCAAGAAAATTAGAGATACCAAGGGAACATTTCAGGCAAAGATGGGCTCCATAAAGGACAGAAATGGTATGGACCTAACAGAAGCAGAAGATATTAAGAAGAAGTGGCAAGAATACACAGAACTGTATCAAAAAGATCTTCACAACCCAGATAATCACGATGGTGTGATCACTCATCTAGAGCCAGACATCCTGGAATGTGAAGTCAAGTGGGCCTTAGAAAGCATCATTACGAACAAAGCTAGTGAAGGCGATGGAATTCCAGTGGAGCTATTTCAAATCTTGAAAGATGATGCTGTGAAAGTGCTGCACTCAATATGCCAGTAAATTTGGAAAACTCAGCAGTGGCCACAGGACTGGAAATGGTCAGTTTTCATTCCAATCCCAAAGAAAGGCAATGCCAAAGAATGCTCAAACTACTGCACAATTGCACTCATCTCACACGCTAGTAAAGTAATGCCCCAAATTCTCCAAGCCAGGCTTCAGCAATACGTGAACTGTGAACTTCCAGATGTTCAAGCTGGTTTTAGAAAAGGCAGAGGAACCAGAGGTCAAATGGCCAACATCTGCTGGATCATGGAAAAAGCAAGAGAGTTCCAGAGAAACATCTGCTTCTGCTTTATTGACTATGCCAAAGCCTCTGACTGTGTGGATCACAATCAACTGTGGAAAATTCTTCAAGAGATGGGAATACCAGACCACCTGACCTGCCTCTTGAGAAACCTGTATGCAGGTCAGGAAGCAACAGTTAGAACTGGACATGGAACAACAGACTGGTTCCAAATAGGAAAAGGAGTACATCAAGGCTATATATCGTCACCCTGCTTATTTAACTTATATGCAGAGTCTATCATGAGAAACGCTGGACTGGAAGAAACACAAGCTGGAATCAAGATTGCTGGGAGAAATATCAATAACCTCACATATGCAGATGATACCACCCTTATGGCAGAAAATGAAGAGGAGCTAAAAAGCCTCTTGATGAAAGTGAAAGAGGAGAGTCAAAAAGTTGGCTTAAAGCTCAACATTCACAAAACGAAGATCATGGCATCTGGTCCCATCACTTCATGGGAAATAGATAGGGAAACAGTGTAAACAGTGTCAAATTTTATTTTGGGAGACTCCAAAATCACTGCAGATGGTGATTGCAGCCATGAAATTAAAAGATGCTTACTCCTTGGAAGGAAAGTTATGACCAACATAGATAGCATATTAAAAAGCAGAGATATTACTTTCCCAACAAAGGTCCATCTAGTCAAGGCTATGGTTTTTCCAGTGGTCATGTATGGATGTGAGAATTGGACTATGAAGAAAGCTGAGCGCCGAAGAATTGATGCTTTTGAACTGTGGTGCTGGAGAAGACTCTTGAGAGTCCCTTGGACTGTAAGGAGATCCAACCAGTCCATTCTAAAGGAGATCAGTCCTGGGTGTTCATTGGAAGGACTGATGCTGAGGCTGAAACTACAATACTTTGGCCACCTCCTGAGAAGAGTTGACTCACTGGAAAAGACTGTGATGCTGGGAGGGATTCAGGGCAGGAGGAGAAGGGGACGACAGAGGATAAGATGGCTGGATGGCATCACCGACTCAATGCACATGAATTTGTGTGAACTCTGGGAGTTGGTGATGGACAGGGAGGCCTGGCGTGCTGCAATTCATGCGGTCACAAAGAGTCGGACAAGACTGAGCGACTGAAATGAACTGAACTGATATTTATATTAAAGTTTAAAAATATAAGCTAACAGAAAAATAAATTATCATGAAGTGAATGCATCCATCTAACAGCCACCTAGGTCAAGTAACAGAATATTTCTAGCATCCCAGGAGCCCTACCTACCCTCTCCCAATTGCTGCCTTGTTTGTCTTTCTTGAAGGTAACTACTGTTGTCGTCGTTGTTCAGTCGCCAAGTCGTGTCTGACTCTTTGTGACCCCATAGACTGTAACCCGCCAGGCTCCTCTGTCCATAGGATTTCCCAGGCAAGAGTACTGGAGTGGGTTGCCATTTGCTTCTCCAGGGGATCTTCCCGACCCAGGAATCGAACCCTCATCTCCTGCTTGGCAGATGATGTCTTTACCACTGAGCCACCTGGGAAGCCCAACTATGCCCATGGACCACAACTACTGAACCTGTGCTCAAGAGCCTGGGAGCTGTAACTACCGAAGTCTGTGAGCCTAGAGCCTGTGGTCGGCAATAAGAGAAGACACCACAGTGAAGCCCACACACCAACTAGAGAGTAGCCCTTGCTTGTTATAGCTGGAGAAAAGCCGCATAGCAACAAAGACCCAGCAGAGTCAACACATAAGTAAATAAAATTATATATCTATATAAAGACTTATTTCCTTAATAAAGAACAAGAAAATAGTCTAACCTAAACATCAGAATTCTCTCTCTGCTCTGCTTATTTTGCTAAAGTCTGCTCTGCTCATCTAAAATCAGGCCCTAAGCAGACAGAGTCTAGATGAGACTAAACTTCCTCTTAATGGAAAGACAGGGAGGTTTGTTTCTCTAAGGTCTGGATCCAGCAGGCTGAAGGAAAATATAAAATCCCTTCAGCATGAGGATGTCGTGGAGGCCACCAGATGTTAGCTGAGGCTGACTTCCCACAGAAAACAATTAAGTGAAAATTTCCCTCATTATGGAAGCTTCAATTTCCCTGAAGTTGGGAGGACAGGGGAGTTATAAAATGCTGTGTAAACACAGTAACTGAGATAAGAATAACAAAATGGAGTGTGAGTGAGCTAGATTAATCGTTTCAGCCTCGGGGCAGAGCAAAAATGAACACCATTCCAAGAACACTCATTTAGTTCATGGATTTTTTTAAACATTGGTTCAGCACCTACTCTGAGTTAGACATTGTTCTAGGGCTAGTGGTATAGAAATGAACAAGATGTTGGGTCTGTCCCCAGACTGTATGGTTTCATGGAAGTCAGCCAACCTCTGCACATGTGTTTATACATGCCCAAGTTCTTCCACTGTCAAAGGACTCCATCGTGAGACTTCTCTAGCAGTCCAGTGGCCAAGAATCCACCTGCCAACGTACAGCACCAAGGGCTCAATCCCTGGTCTGGGAAGATTCCACATCCCGGGGAGCAATTAAGCCCGTGTGCAACAACTGTGGAAGCCTGCACAGCCTAGAGCCCATGCTCTGCCACAAGAGAATCCACTCCAATGAGAAGCCTGCACGCTGCAACTAGGGAGCAGCCCCCACTTGGCGCAACTAGAGAAAGCCCACGTGCAGCCTGGAAGACATGCAGTGCAGCCAAAAATAAATACATAATACAAAAATAAACTACAAAGAACCCCATTGCCTTCCTTAGTTAGCCTCAAAAGTTTTGAACTTGCCGCGATGCGTGGTAGTTCCGCTATGCTGTCTCTCCTGACTCTTGCATCCACCTGTCTTTTGTGATTCTGTCTGTAACTCCAGCCTCTGATCCTGTCTTATAGGGTAATGAGTCCTGGAAGCTTGTTTCCAGTCGGGGGAACCAGGTGGCCCCTTCTTCTGGTTTGCACAAGCCTATCTCTCACACATTAAAGGGGATCCCCTAGTGAAGTGTCTCCACATGTGAACTCACTGCGTTTCCTTCAGTCTTGCTCTTCCCACTGTATTTCTCATGCCTTTGAAAGGCATCACCATTCACCCCATTCTTCAAGACAGAAAACTGAGATGATGCTCTCTCTCCCCACCCCCAATGCTCCTGGCCACCATGCAATCTGAGAGTAAAAGCTGCCCTGGGTTCAAGCAGATGGGTGTAGGAAATGGAGTGTAGAAGTGGTTTACTGGCTTGTGTTGATGCCTAGGGTTCTCCAAAGACTGCTCTTTAAGCTCTGGCCCTAACTTACTCTTTTTAGTTCCTCTGGGAACCCAGCGATCTCATCATCCCATCTCTGTCCCAGCCTCTCTTCCTTCTCTTTAGGTTCCCCTTCACAAACTGAAACAATACCCCTCCCCATGCCAAAAAACCCTCTGCCTCTTTCATTTAGCCAACAAACACAAGCTTCTGTTAAAAACAAGACAACAGGCCCCAAATGGAGTTCCTTATGCTAAGCCTATGTCACCAAACTGAGACATTATTATGGTTTCGGCTCTCCTGGAAATGGAATCTTAAACCAGTCAAGCAGGCCTAATCAGCATTAGTTAGGTAATCTGCCTGATAGATCCTGCCATTCACTAAAGGAAAGTAACTTTGCAATAACTAACTCACTTTTTTTTTTTTTTAAACCTAGTGTAACTTCCTTTCTCCTGTTCCCTTCTCCTATAAAACACTTTCATTTGGTAAACCCCTTTGAGTTCCTTTCTATCTGCTAGACTGGATACTGTCTGATTCATGAATCATTGAATAAAGCCAATGAGATCTTTAAAATGTACTCAGTTGAGTTTTGATTTTTTAAAAAACTTCTATTCATATAAGCTCATGCAAATAGCTACTCTGAGAAGAGGCGTCTCTAACATGACAGACAAATCTTACGCTCAGACACTGAACAAATATTTGATAACTGAATGAATGAATCTATATTATTTGTTTCAACAGGTTTGAATCATATCATATTTACTCTTCTCTTTTATACAATAAAGAGGTCCTGGGTCTAAATTTTCTTTCTGCTTCACCATTTAAATTGATTCTCCCAAGACACACTGGACTTCACAGAGGATTCCAGGAGTGGACACAAACCAGCTCTACATAAGGCAGAACAATAGTTCATGGTTTTGTTTCAACATGCATTTTCAACAATTTGCTTTCTATCACCTTGGCAGGATTTTCATTCAATCATTTAACAAAAATATGTTGAGTATTTACTCTGTGTTGATGACTGTGCCAAAGGCCAGGGTACAAAAATGAACAAAATACAGTATAATCTTGGCCCTTAAAAAAATTGGCAACTCACAGTGCCGTGGGGTCAATGCTAGAGTGAGGTTGGGGACAGGCAGGGGCACAAGCTAGGGAGGCGCATGGGAGAGGCTCCTAACATAGGTTTTGGTTTTTTTTAATCAGTTTTTTTTTGGGGGAAACTTCCCAACATGTACAAATGTTGAGAGCACAATGAACCCTCAAGTATCCATCACCCAGCTTCAACAGGGATCAATATTCTGTCATCCTTATTTCATCTATCTCCTGATCTCACTTTTTTTCTTGAGTATTTTTAAAAACCAACCCCAGATCCCACTTCAGTTATCTGTTTGCAGCTCTAACAGATGAGGCATGCCCTGACTAGCCTCAAAGTGGGCAGGAAAGCTTCCTAGAGGCAGTGGCATCTAACCTGATGTACGGAGGAGTAGGATGAGCAGGTCAAACCAGTCAATCCTAAAGGGAAGCAACCCTGAATAGTCACTGGAAGGACTGAATGCTGAAGCTGAAGCTCCAGTACTTTGGCCGCCTGATACGAAGAGCCATTTCATTGGAAAAGACCCTGATGCTGGGAAAGATGGAAGGCAAAAAGAGAAGCGGGCTGCAGAGGATCCGATGGTTAGAAAACATCACTGACTCAATGGACATGAATTGAGCAAACTCTAGGAGAGAGCTGAGGACAGCGAAGCCTGACCGGCTGCAGTCCATGGGGTCTCTTAACGACAGAACAACAACAACAAAAGTGATAGAGCAGGAGGAAGACAGGAAGGGGAAAATGTTTCAAACCAAAGGAATAGTTTGTGCAGGGGTCAAAGCTGAGGGGAATATGACAAGTTGACCACTTTGACACTCACCTGTGGTCTGTGGACCAGCAGAATTGGCATCACTTGGACGTTTGTTAGAAGTTTAGAATCCAGAGCCCCACCCCAGATCTAGGGAACCAGAATCTGCAGTTTATCAAAATCCCCAGGGGATTCATTTGCACATCAGGTCTGAGAGGTAGGAACTGCCTAAGGGTCAGTGCAGCTGGAAATTAGAGGGGAACTATGTGGTTGGAGCAAGGGGAGAGGTCAGGAAGGCCTCTGAAGTTAAGGCAAAGGCTGGATCTTTTACCCTGACACCAAAGGAGAACTGCTAACAATGTTGAGCAGGGAGCAAGGTGATCAGATTTGACTGTGAGGCGATAACTCTACCTCAAGGGGAGAGTGGATTGAAGTTGGGGAGGAGGGAGCTCCAAAAACCAGTCAGGCTTTTGTTCCTTAGAAGCTACAGGGGGCAGCAGCTGGGCGTGGATTCTGGAGCCCAACAGCCCTGCCTATGTTGTATTTTCATTATATTTTTCAACCCCCTGCTTGGCTTCTTACAGAGTGGTCTTGACTCGAGACACAGCTATTTGACTTTTCTGAGCCTCTTTCCTCATCTCTCCCAAGCATGACACTTTCTTTTCATAGCACCTTGATCACAGCATCAAACGAAGAGTGAATATTTAGAAACAGAGCCTGATTTTGATATGTTCAGAATTTAAATAGCATCAGAATGCTACAACTGCCTAGCTCTACACCCACTCCTCCCCTAGCCCAGACGGTGGCCCTCAGGCCTCTTCACTTTCAGAAAGCCCTATGGTCAGGGAAAGAGCACAGAACTGGGGCGGGAGACTCAGCTTCTAGAGAAGTCAGTTCAGTGCCCCACCTATCCTGGAACCTTTGCTGAGAGGCAGCTCCCCTGGCCAGCCCTCTATGCCTGCTCCCCACCTGCCTGCCTGGTTTCAGGCCAATTCCCTCACCTGGAGTGCAGGTGTGCAGGCGTCTGCAGGTTCCTCACTAAGTAAGCCGCTATGTTTTGGACATTGCGGTCTGGGCTTTGGGGACCTGAGGGTGGGGAGCAGAACTGTCCTCCCCTCCATCTGTCAAAACCCTTTCTGAATGGCCCATGCCCACCCCTCCCTGGCACCGCTCTTGCCCACACTGAGCTCAAATATCCTGTGAAGCTACAGCCCAATATTAACACAGAGTTGAGTGCGGGATGGGGACGTGTCATCAGGGATGAACAGCTTGGCTCTGGGCAGGGGTCCTGTGCCATGAGTAGGGACCAAGCTCAGCTGAAGAGGGAGGGCCTGGAAGGGTCATTTGCCTGAGGTCAAAGGACCAAAAGACCTCACAAGTGCCTCTCTGCCTTTCTTTTCCCTCCTGCTGCACGTCCACAAGTGGCCACACGGGGTCAGTGTCTTTTCATGCCTGGATCGTCACAGCTGGGTGGGGACCGCCCTGGACCCCAGAGCTCTCTGTTGCATCCTTCTGCAGAAGAGTTCTGGCTAATTGTGAAAAACAGAAAACTCCCCTTCGGCTTGGAGCAGCGTGGCTGGGGGCACCCGATGGTCTGGGTGAGGAAGAAGACAACAGTTACGTTGTTAACACTGACAGGGGCCACGGGGCTCTGCCCAGATGCCCTGCACAGGCTGGCTCCATGCTATCTGACTAATTTAAAAACAGTGGGCACTCACTTGGGCACCATGGGGTGGGCAGGAAGACATGCCAGACAAGGGGCAAAGCCCCAAATATGCAAGTTTAGGAAGATGGAGTGTCATCCCCCTTAGGAACATGGGGGTTCTAGTTAGCGGCAGCCAGCCCCAATCTGCTGGCCCTGTCTCAACTGCAGGACTCCTAGTCTCAGATGGTGCTGGTGGTGGGGGCCTCCCACAAGGCCACGAGGCCTGGGGGTGGGACTCACTCTACCCCAGGGGCATGGCATGTGCTCACCCGACGGCCAACCACCCCGCCAGAGGGGGCTTTCTGAAGAAAAGTCCCCAGAGGCCATCCTAATACGGCAAAGACAGGTCTCAACTGGCTGGCAGACCCTGCTGCTCCTGGAAGATAAGGGGTTCCTTGGGCTCAAATTGTTGGTAAAGAATCCGCCTGCAATGCAGGGGACCCCAGTTCGATTCCTGGGGCAGGAATATCCACTGGAGAAGGGATAGACTACCCATTCCAGTATTCTTGGGCTTCCCTTGTGGCTCAGCTGGTAAAGAATCTGCCTGCAATGCGGGAGGCCTGAGTTTGATTCCCTGGGTTTGATCCCTGGGTTGGGAAGATCCCCTGGAGAAGGGAAAGGCTACCCACTCCAGTATTCTGGCCTGGAGAATTCCATGGAATGTATAGTTCATGGGGTCGCAAAGAGTCAGACACAACTGACTGACTGACTTGCAGGAGACCTTGGGGGAGGAGTGAGCTAGAGATCCTAGGGAAATCTGAAGGCCAAGACTGACCTTCAAATCCAGGCCCAGGCCCAGATCTAGACTTTGTGGGTCTGAAGCTTTCACCATTTGGGGCTCATTTTAAGAAAAATAATATAAAATTACAAACACAAAATCATATTTGTAAACCCAATTTTATAAATATTTACTCAGAATGAGATCTTTTCCTTAGAATGAGAAACAAATATTTACTTGGGTTGAGAAAACAGATGACATCAAATTATAAATTTTAAAAAGCTAACAAATGGCACAAGTATCACAAAATCCAGAAAAATAACCTTGTTATTAACCACCCACCACACCCCTGGAGAAGGCACTGGCGACCCACTCCCGCACCCTTGCCTGGAGACTCCCATGGACGGAGGAGCCTGGTAGGTTGCAGTCCATGGGGTCACGAAGACTCGGACATGACCGAGCGACTTCCCTTTCACTTTTCACTTTCATGCATTGGAGAAGGAAATGGCAATCCACTCCTGTGTTCTTGCCTGGAGAATCCCAGGGACGGGGGAGCCTAGTGGGCTGCCGTCTATGGGGTCACACAGAGTCGGACACGACTGATGCGACTTAGCAGCAGCAGCAGCACACCCCTATAGTATTTTTCCAGGTGTTTTGGCTGCCTACTCTTTGACAAGCACTTCATTTGCCAGCAATTTGTAATATCATTTTCTATAGAGAGAACAGAAAGATAATTCAGTCTTTACTACAGCTGATCAGCAGTTTATGTAATATTGCTACTGGTTTATGCTTACAAACTCAGGAGTTCATATATTCTATTTGTCAGTCCCAACAAAGATGGAAAACACGTGGTGTGCTTAAAGTTGCGATATGCTACATTATTAAGTATATTCTTGACAAGAGAGAATCTCCACAGAAGAAAACTTTGATTGGCTATTGTGTGTGTGTGCTCAGTTGCCTTGTTGTGTCTGTCTGACTCTTTGTGACCCCATGGACTACAGCCCACCAGGCTCCTCTGTCCATGGGATTTCTCAGGCAAGAATACTGGAGTGCATTGCCATTTCCTCCTCCAGGGGATCTTCCCAACCCAGGGATTAAACTGCATTACTAACAATCAAACTACCGTCTTATAGATTTATGATGACTGGAGGGATTTTCCCACAAACTAGCTTCTGATTTCTGTACATTTTGAATGTAGTTTCTCTCACACTTCCCACCTACTTCTGGTACTAGGTACAGAGGTCACATTCATATTGTAATATGGCCTTTGGTCATTTGTCATGAGTAGACACTAGGAACACGCCTACAAGCCATTCCTACACTAGGAAAAGGTGCTAATAATTATTTAACTATACCAGGAAGTCATAGCCAATCACGTGTATACAATGCACTCTTGGCTCCATTTTCCCTTGGATACTAAAAATGCTGATAGCATTCCAAAGCCAGCCCATAGCCCACCATTCACCATGAAACCAAGTGTGACCAAGAGATGGCAAAGTGGGAAACGACCATAGTTTTTAGTTTTTTAGGTGATGGATGTTTTAATTAACTCAAAGAGGGAAACTTTTCCCAGGATATACATATCAGTCATCTAAGATGATAGTCTTAATTGATAATGGTTAATATACCTCCTTTTTTTCAAGTTTTATACATTTTAAGCAATTGCTAAAGGCTCTCCCATGTTCTTGCCAGTGAGGTGTCCCGAAGCTTGTGCTTTATTAGCTTCATGCTAAATCCACCCTTGCCTGGAACCTCTTATTCTTTCTCTACTTCCTCCTTCTTCCAGGAATAATTGCCTTGCCTTCTTCACTTTCTATCACCCAGCTTGTGTTGCTTCTGGTGGAGGAATTTCTGCCCCTCCCAAGATGGAAGCAGAGCACACCTGGGTCCCCAGCCTCTCTGGGGCCTTGCCCTTCCTTCCAATAAACATATGACCCTTCTGAACTTGACTGATTTGACAAGTAGAGACAATAGACACAGGGAATAAAACATCCTTTCAACTTACCCTTACCTTCTCTCCTCGGGTGCCCCAGAGAGACAAAAGCACACACAGGTGTTGATGCTGCAACTTCAGCTGAGACTGGGGGAAAACATGTCTGGGGTCTCCCCGGAGTGAGAGGTGAAGCTTGCGGATGACAGGATGAGATAGAGGCCGGGGTCACTGCCATGGCCCTCCTTGGCCCCATCAGACCCTACTGTGAGTTGTCCTTAGAGGAGACCAGATCTCCTGAGGACAGAAGCTGTGTTTTACTAATCTCCATGTCCCCTGCACCTAGCGTGCTTCTCAGTACATAGTTGTTGCTCCGTGAATGCTGAATCTGAAGAGTAGAATGGGGTCGGGGATCTGACTGCTCCCAGGAGGCCCTTGAGGGAATAACAAAGGCTGCTTGTGCCTGAGGGGCCATGCACCCAGGGGACTGCCCCTAACAGGCAGTGACGGGGTAACTGGGGCCAAACCTGCCACCGTCCTTTCCCTTGCATTTCTCATCTGACATTATTATGTTTAACAAGGTGTTCCTTTAGAAATCAGGCAAACACCAACTACAGCCTACTGTTTCTATGCAGACATTTCTTCTGGGCATTTCTTGGGAAATTAGTATGCTTTTCCAAATCCTGAATCCTGAGAAAAATCAATCTGGAAAACAGGAAAAAGTATCACATTTCTCCTATGAGAATTGAAGCTTAACAACCAACACAGAGACGTGACTGGTGTGAAGGATTCCACTGACATCTAACGAAATCAGAAGTAGAAAGTGCTGATAATGCTGAGTTGATGGTAAAGGTCGATGTTTTGGGGAACAGGGATGGGAAGCCATAGGAGAGATGTGGTCACTATATAGTCTCTCTTACTTAAAGCTGTTATGATATGAGTGTGTGTTTGTGGCTCTAACACTTGAGTTATTGTTGCAAACATAACAAATAAATAGATATATATAGTTTGTACACCTTTTTCAAATCCTCCGAGTCATATTCCAAGAAATAACAAGTTTTGAAAGCAAAACTAAGTCTACTAAATTGCCCATTTTAACACAGTTTTGTGTAGCACTGTTCACCTTGCTAGAAGATCTAAATGTTACATTATCCAAATACAGCACAGCCCAAAACATGAGCTCGTTTTCCTGTATTTGAATATTCACTATATAGGCAGTGATTCTTCGTGAATACCATTGAACTTAACACTTCTTATATATCAAACAAAAAATTATAGGTATGCATGATAATAAGTAAAGAGCATAGAAAACGAAGGGCAGGGAAGCCTGGCGTGCTGCGGCCCATGGGGTCCCAAAGAGTAAGACAAGATGAGTGACTGAACAACAACCTGAAGAATGTTGAAAGTATTTCAAGAATAACACGATTTGGCAAAGTTTCAAGAATTCCCAGGAATTCAATTTCTTCCTCCTGAATGCTGAAGTTAAATACCTATCAAGAATTTGGAAACAGTATTCTAGCCTCAGTGAGGATGCAGTTTCAAGTCAGGGGACTGAGAGAATCAACTTTTATGGGCTGAGATACTGCCGCGGGAGCTGCTAGGGCCACCTAGTGTCTCCCGGTAGACGTCATTCCAAGCGGAAATCTCAGCTCAGGGCACATGATTCAAGCTTGGGTCGATGGGTTGCCCTGAAGTAAGGCAATGAGAATTGGAAGGGGTCTAGGGGGTTGTCCAATGTCCTGGCACTCGTAGAGCACCCACGACAGATGAACCTACAACCGCTGTTTCCGCACTCATGATCCCCAAGCTCCCCACTGCCTCCCGCCCTGCAGAGCGAAGTGCTCACCTTCTCCAGAGGGAAGAAAGCTTCTTTTGTGTTGCCCAGCTCAGGGCTTTGGAAGGCAGTACAATCACCTCCATTCCTCAGTATCTACTGGGGACTGGGGATTGGTTCCAGGGCCCCCAGGATCCCCAAATCCCTTGATCAAGTTCCTTATATAAAGCGGCGTAATGTGTGCATATAAACTAGGCACATCCTATGTACTTTACTTGCCGATTTATTTATATATTTACTTAGGCTGTGCTGGGTCTTTGTTGCTGTGCAGGCTTTCTCTTGCTGTGCTGAGCAGGGGCTGAGCTCTAGCTGTGGGGCACCGGCTTTTCACTGCGGTGGCTTCCCTTATTGTGGAGTACGCAGTCTGTAGGGCCCGCAGGCTCAGTAGTTGTGGCGCACAGGGCTAGTTTCTTTGAGGCATATGAGATCTTCCCCGTATCCCTTGCATTGGCAGACGGATTCTTAACCACTAGACCACCAGAGAAGCCCCTCCTGTGTACTATAAATCATCTCTGGATTAGTTATCACACCTAATACAGTGTAAATGGTAGGTATATTAGTTGTTAATACAATGTAAATGCTATGCAGAGAGTTGCCACGACACTGCAAATTCAAGCTTTGCTTTTTGGAACTTTCTGGAAATTAAAAAAAAGCACAACTTTTTATCCATGGTTGGCTCAATCTGCAGATGTGGAACATGTGAGTACGGAGAGCCCACTGTATATATGACTCTTTAACTTGGATTCTCATATGGAAAGAGCTCTGGGTCTGATTTAAAAACCTAGATTTGAGTCCCATATCTGTGAAGTATGAGCCTTGTCACACTGGCTTTTGTCTGTTTACATGAGTGTTCCTCTAGGCTCTGAAGCTGGGACACTGAAAAAGAGTGGTTAAATAAATGAATAGATAAGTGAATAAATGAGTAGTTGGGAAGGCATTCACGAAGGAGCTGGAGTCTGATAGGCACAACCTCTGGTCATCCCCAAAGAAAAATGAGAACTTTGGGTTAAACAAAATGGATTGAAAACATATGTATGTCTCTCTTCCCTCCTCAAACTCTATTTAAGAAATTTCATCAAGGAATACTGGGGCTTCCGTGGTGGTCCAGTGGTTAAGACTCAGAGCTTCCACTGCAGAGGGCATGGGTCCAATCCCTGGGCAGGGAACTGAGATCTGGCATGCCCACAGTGTGGCCACCAAAAAAAAAAAAAGAAAGAAAGAAAGAAAAAAATACGAAATGTGTAGACTCCCAAAGACAAAGATAAGAGATGTCAACACCTTTAGAAGGAGACTAACTGCAGCAGAGCACACAGGGAGAGTCGGAACCCACCTCTCCTGTCCTCACCCCCGTGGGTGACAAGACATTTACTCTCTACAGAAACAGGCCAGGAGACTGCCTTCCATGTCACAAGGCCCAGCAGACTGGGAGAAAGGCACCTGCTGAAGGCAAGACGAGTGACTGAAAGGCCCAACACTATTCTCTGAGGCACCAGGGCCCTTTTTCCACCCTGATCTGAGCAGTCCAGCAACTGAAGGTACTTCCAGGCCAGCAACTGGAGGGTTCTTCTCTGGAAAACTGATGAGCCTGAGCAAAAAGACCTACAGCTATTGAAATTTGGGTCCTCCCAACAAAAGAAGCAGATCTCAACCTAGGCACTCTATGGAGAGCTCCTGCAGGCCCTACGCCCGGTCCCAATACTCAGAGAAGACCCACTCAGTCACCCCGGGTAGCCCAGGGTCACCAGAGTGGGAGAAAATCATTAGGGAACCAACAAACACAAGCTTTGCCTTAAGTTCAAATTGTAGGAAAAATGCTCGGAAAACACTGTCCAGTCATACCTCAGAGATAGGGAATTTCCAGACCACCACAATAAAGCAAGTCACTTGGTACCAAAACCCAATTGTTTTTTGTTTCCTGGTGCATGTAATAGTTATGGTTATACTACATTGTAGTTTATCCAGTGTGCAATAGCATAACATCTAAAAAAAAAAGTACACACCTTAATTAAAAAATACTTTATCACTGAAAAATGCAGAGTTGCCACAAATCTTCATTTTGTCAAAACCTCACTCTCTACAAAGTGCCATAAAGTGAGGCATGCCTGTGCATATTTAAAATAACTATCGCTTTACTGCAGAAGACAAAAAGTAGAATTATCTTTATCTGCTAGGAATTTACATTGAGTTTTGAAAACCATACTTTTTATGAAAAAAGACTTACATGGATTTTGAACCACTAATAGTATTCACATGGTCATAAATTTATGATAACATAATTATCAAAATAAGGTTTCACAAATCTGATGACTAATTCAAGAATAAGAGGTGTTTTCTATGTGTTTCTTAAATAGAAAACAAAGTTTTAACACAAGGTTTCTTATTTTTTATTCCTTGAGTGTCAGGACATTTTAAGAACAGAAAATATAGTGTACAGAAAAATGCAATCTGATTTGGATTTTAAATTTTACACTAGTGAGTTTACCTAGCAAAGTATTTTATTGAAAGAAAACCTAATTTTTTTCCTTAAGAGGGGAGCATATATATATATATATATATACACACACATATATATATTGCTATATATATATACACATATATATGTATATATATACATATACATATATATATTGCTTCTAAAGGGAGGCTTATTTATGTTTTGCTCTTTTGGATTATGTATTTTTATCCATACCAGACAACCCCCAATGTTTAAAGATGGAGACAAAACAAGCAAACAAAAACAAACAGAAATTCAGGAAAGGAATTAAGGAAACAAAGACAATATGAGGCACAGAAGAAAAATGATTCTAATGATCCTCAGAAAGATCCGCAAAAGAGAGGACAATATATACACCCAGAGAATAAGAAATAGTTTCTGGAAATATGAAAGTCAAAATAAACTCAGTAGGAGGGATAGAATGTAAATTCATGGACATCTCTCAGAAAGTAGAACAAAAAGACAGAGAGATGGAAAACAGGGTGGTTAAACATCATAGACTAGAGAAGTTTCAGTGGGAGAGACCAGGGGAAGTTGAGGAGGATGTTATCAATAAACTAATACAGAAAACATTTTCAGCGTCTGAGGCCACGAATCACAAGCTTGAAAGGTCCCACAGGGCACCAGCGAGAAAAATGAAAATAGAGCTAACCCCAGGTACTTAATCTTGAATCATCAGAACATCCAGAATAGAGATGATCCTATGAAGTCAAGGAATAAACTCACAGCAAAGATCAATAGTGAGAAAGGGATGAGGTTTCTCACCAGCAGCACTGAGAACCAGCAGACAAGGAAGTGATACATTCAAAACAATGGGAGACATGCCTTCCAGTCACAGCTTCTATTTCCAGCCAAACTCTTAATCTCGGAAGGACAGACTAAAGGCATTTCAAACCTGTAGGCTTTAAGACGATGTACCTCCCAGGCAGCCTGGTCTCAGGAAGCTACTGGAGCAGGAGTTCCAGCAAAATGAGGGAGGAAGCCAAGAAAGGGAACATTGGGTGTTTAAGAATCTTGGGAGGGAGGTGACAGGGACCTCCAGGGTAAGGTCGAAGCCAAGCCCTGGATGACGGCCCCTCGTGTTCCATCAGGCCCAGGTCAGAGTCAAGGCTGGTGTCTCAGAGAAAACACAAAAGTGGCCCATTGTCCAAGGTCTGCTCACAATGCATTTTGGAGAAAAATTAATGATAGATAAGTAGAGAAGAAAGCGAACAAAAAAGGCAGTTGTCAATGTCGGGCTGGGGCAGATGTGAGGAAGCTGTATATATAGGAAAGTATAATCTGGGGCCAGAAGCCTCAGCTGGGTATTTACCTAGTAATAATACAGTATTGAATACTGATTTTCAAATATTGCCATAAATCTTACTGTGTAATTGTGGCTGATTCACATTGTATGGCAGAAACCAACACAACGTTGTAAAAATTAAAAAAAAACAAACAAATAAAAAAACCAAAACTTACTGTAAGGTGAGAGAGTAGGGGAGAGAGAGAGAGAGAGAGAGAGAGAGTGTGTGTGTGTGTGTGTGTGTGTGTGTGTGTAGGGGGTGTGTAGAGAGATAAATCCTTATCTTTTCTGGTAGAAGGCAATAAAGGATGTCTAAAATGAAAAATAAATTAAGAGATAATCTTTTCAATATGGAAGTTCATTAAAAAATAGCTATAGGAAATAAAGGTAGCTGTCCCTGGAGTTAGGGGCTTAGAAGGGGATAGAAGTGGCTGAGGACTCTTGTTTGTTTTTTGTGATAAGCCCTGAGGTGCTATTCAACTTTGAAAACTATATATCTTGTATTCTCCTGCTCAAAACAAAAACTAAGACAATTCCCCAAATTTCTACCGCCCTTACTTTTATACTACAACCCTGCCAGCCGCTCTGGACTCAGAAACCGGGTTCTCCATGCGTCTAAAAAAGGGCTTCATGTCCCCTGAAGCCCATCAGAGTCACCCAAAGCAAAAGCAGCTCCTCTCTCCTTCCAGCCAACAGCACAGCAGCTGGTCGACTCCGCTTACTTATTCCCTCACCTTTTCCCTGCGCTGCTGGGCTCCTGCCAAGACTCGATTCTTTACTAAATCAAACCCTAAATCTCCTGCCTCACCCCCACACCAGATCCAGCCAAACTGACTTTGCAGGATTTATTAAACTGAAGGAACTTACAAAGGGGGAAACACACACGCAAACACTCAAACCACAAGGCATCTTCGGTTGCTATTGTCCTCCGGAGAGAGCAGAAAGGATGGGAGACCTTGCAGATCGGAAACTCATTACAGATGTGCACTTCAGCGTTAAGAGGGACACTTCGAAGCCGGAACGTTTCAGGAGTTGGGGCAGGGTATTCGTGTGTTGCTTGGAAACCAGAGACCAAATAGGAAACAGGAAGCCCCAGGAGAGAGAAGCTTAAAAATTTCAGCATCATTTCCAGAGTTGAAGGCTGCCTGCCAGGGCCTGAGGGCAGTTCTGGTCCTTATTTCTCCTCAGCCTCAGGCTGTCGGAACTCCTCGCACCTCATGGACCCTCAATCCCAATTTCAATTTGCACCTCTTAGAGGTGGAGGTTGGATTCTTAAAGGGCCCATGTTGGAGTCTGTGTACATGTACACACACACACACACGCACACACAGCTGCAAAGCCATTTTCTGGCACTGGTTTCTGATGAAACTGGAAGTTTAACAGAAATGTCGGCTCACACCTCCAGGCTTCCTGCAGCTGCAGTGGTGGCTTGTGCAGGGCTCTTATTGCTTCCAATCGCATGAGCCTGGAATCGGCTGGGTCTGTCTGAGTCCATCCCAGAATCCGGAACTGGAGCAGAGTATGGCCAAGCTTGAAGAGTTACTGGGGCCCAAGGGAGCCCAGAGCATGAAACTCAAGTAGCTCACAGCGGTACACATCAGCCGTGTCTTTCTTTGCTGCAGACACAGACCTCGCCACGGGGTCCCCTTCAGTGTGCCCTGCCCCTTACACTGTGTGTTTCTCTGCCACTGCGAATCCATGTGAGCCCTCTCCTCACCTGAAGACCTCCGTGGGGTCTCCAGGGCTGTGTGCTCACCCTCCTCCACACCCTGCAGCTTCTCACTTGGCGCTAGCATCCGCACACTCAGATGTTTGGGGTATGCGTGTGGTGTGAATTTCAGGGTCAGGTAGACCTCCCTTTCCATCACTAGTTGGATTTGGGACAACCTAACCTCTCTTAGTCTCTTTTTCTTCATCTGTTAAAAGCATGCACAATCCTTTTCTTTCAGTTGTGAGGACTGGGGAATATGAAATATTTGGGTCTTGAATAAACCTTTCTCCAAAGATATACAAATGGTCAACAAGCACGTGAAAAGAGGCTCAATATCATTAGTCATTAGGGAAATGAAAATTAAAGCCACAATGAGATACCACTCCACACCTACTAGAGTTGCTGTAACAATAAAAAAAAAGAAAAATGAAAAATAACAAGTGTTGACGAGGATGTGAAGAAACTGGAAACCTCATAGGTTGTTGGTGGGAATACAAAATAGCGCAGCTGCTGTGGAAGATGGTTTAGCGGATCATCAAAAAGGTAAACATAGAATTACCATATGATCCAGGAATTCCAGTCTTAGATATAGACCCCCCAAATAATAAAAAACAGATTCTCAAAAACTTGTGCATGAATGTTCATAGCCACATTATTCCTAGTAGCTAAAAGGCAGAAACAACCTAAATATCGTTTCACTGATGAGTGGATAAACAAAATGTCATCCATCTACCCAATGGAATATTATTCAGCTATAAGAAGGGATGCAGCTCTGATACTTGCTACAACATGATAAACATATGCTAAGTGAAAAAAGGTGAAAACAGAAGGTCCCATAAGTGGTTCCATTTATATGAAATATCCAGATTAGGTTCCACAGAAACAGATTTTTTTTTTTTGGTTGGTAAATAATTTTTTCCCTTTTGCTATACAGTAGGATCTTGTCGATTATCTATTTTAAATATATCAGTATGTACATGGCAATCCCAAACTTTCTAACTCTTCCCCCACCCCCAATCCTTCCCCCCTGGCAACCATAAGTTCATTCCCTAAGTCTGTGATGGCCGGCAAATATTTTTAGCGGTGCCTCTGTTATTATTACTATTTCTGGTGCAGATCTGGCTCTTCTGTAAGGGAATTTCCAATGTGAATGTGAAAAGACAAACCCACGAAGAAGCCCCAATACATAAGACAAATAGCAGAATGTGTGCACAAGGTTTCATGGGAAATCAGATGAGGGAGTGATTCATTCCACTCTGAAGACTGGGCACTTTGATCTTCGAAATCACCTGGTAAACGTGTGCAGAAGCTCTCTCCAAGTAAAGGACATGTCTTGGGTAGAAATAGCAGACTAGCCATTGCCAGGGGCTGGGGGGGATGCTAGCTTGATGTGTACAGGCTTTCCTTTTGAGGTGATGAAAACGAGCTGGGTAGATATGGTAGTTGCACAACATGGTGGATGTGGTAAATGCCACTGTATCGGACACTTTAAAATGGTTAATTTTATGTCATGTGAATTTTGCCCCAGTTAAAAAAAAATCTCTGCTCTAGGCCCATGTTTGATGGTAGATGAAGATTTTTTGCTTTTCAAACTTGGCTGGTATATGTAGGAGTCACCAGTCAATATGGATTCCTGGGTTCCACATTCAGAGATTCCGGTTTAATCATCAGGGAAGAGGCCTGAAAACAGAGATTTATGAAAGCTGTTCAAGGGATCCCAGCACCCAGGACCTTCCCTTCTATTTCCACCAGGCTGGCATCTCATCCAGGCTGCAGGTCTGCTGAGGGCTCCAGGGCAGCTAGACAGATTGACCTTGGCTGAACTTCACTGTAATTGTGTTCTAAGGGTCTGACCTTGTATCTGAACATGTGAAGGTAGGAGTCAGTGAAAAGTTAGATTTATATGTGAACACGTGAAGAAATATACAAGACTTCAGGGGTATGAGATCTGTGTCTACAGTGGTAAATGAGGGTGGCCAGCCATGGAGTTAAACCCAGTTCTACCTTGAAGTTTCAGAATTTCCTACGCAAACCAATGCCAACGTGTTACCGTAAGTCCAGGGAGGCAGGAGTGTCTAATTCTTCAGAAAAAAGTGTTGGGGGAAATTCTCAATATGCTTCTCCAAAGGTCTCTTCAGGGACCACCTACTCTAGACTTCTCAGACAGCAGGAAAAATTGGAACGAATAGATGGCAGACTGTGCGGGGAGGTCAGTGTGCCATGTTAGAGCCCACGGTAACTAGACAGCTAGGGAAGCAGCTGGACTGCAAATGCAATGTCTTGGTTATCTATTGCTGCGTAACAAACCAACCCAACACCTCACAGCCACTGAGATGCCTACTACCAAAAATGAACAAAACCCTGAAAAACAGAAAACAGTGTGTCTTGGTGAGGATGTGGAGAAATTGGAACACTTGTGCACTGTTGGTGGAAATCGAAAATGGTGTTGCTGCTAGGGTAAACAGTATGGCAGTTTCTCAAAAAATTAAAGATAGAATTATTATACTATCTGATACAGCAATCCTGCTTCTGGGTTTCTACTCTGAAACTTTGAAAACTTGAAGAGAGATTTGTACACACATGTTCCTGGCAGTATTATTCTTAAGTAATATCCTACAGATGGAAGCAATCCAAGTGTCCATCGATGGATGAATGGATACATGAAATGTGGTATACACATACACATACATACAAGAGAATATTATTTAGCTTTAAAAAGAAAGGAAATTCTGACACATGCTATACCATGGATGATACTTAAAGACATTATGCTTGGTGAAATAATCTAGTCACGAAGGGACAAATACTATATGATTCTACTTACACGAGGTACTTAGAGAATTCATAGACACAAAGTTGAATGGCAGGTGCTAAGGGCTGGGGCAACAGAGAGTTAGTGTTTAATGAAGACAGAGTTTTAGTTTAGGAAGATGAGAAGAATTCTGTGGCTGAAGGGTGGTGATGGCGGCATAAAAATGTGAACACAGTTAATGCCCTGACCTGTATACTTAAAAAGGTTAAGATGATAAATTGTACGTAATGAATATTTTTTTTGTTGTTAATGTATGTATTGTTGTTGTTGCTTAGCCACTAAGTCATGTCTGACTCTTTTGTGATCCCACAGACTGTGGCTCACCAGGTTCCTGTCCATGGGATTCTCCAAGCAAGAATACTGGAGTGGGGATCCTTCCCCTGGATCCTTCTCCAAGGGATCTTCCAGATCCAGGCATGGAAACTTTATCTCCTGCACTGGTAGGCAGATTCTCTACCACTCAGCTGCCAGGGCAGCCCAGTATATATATTTTGACTCCAGTTTAAAAAAAGTTAATATACTAACCTCCATTCTTCAAACAAAAAAAGCACCACCAAAGCCCAATGTATTATCTCATGATTCTGTGGGCTCACTGGGCCTGCCTGAGAGGTGCCTTTTCTCCATGTGATGTCTACTGGGTCTGCAGTCATATGGGGCTTGGATGGGGCTCAGTCTCATGGCTGGCAGTCTGGGGGAGACACCAGGCACTGGTGGATTTGCACATAGGAACTCATTTAATCCTCATAACAAAACCTGAGACAAATAATACTAACACCTCCATTTCACAGATGAAGAAACTGAGACCCAGAGACGTGTAGGAACTTGTTCAAAGTCACACAAATCTAGGTCATTATGGTTGTGGCTGATATCCTCCTTGTCTGAACACAGAGTGATCTGTTGAAGGTTTTCTGTCGTTTTTTTAACAGTTCTTTCTTCATTTTTGGCTGTGCTGGGTCTTCATTGCTTTTCTCTAGTTGCAGAGCGAATGGCACTGCTTTCTAGTTGCAGCGCACAGGCCCTAGGATGCACAGGCTTCGGTAGTTGTGGCACGTGGGCTCAGAAGCTGCATCTTGCAGGTTGCAGAGCGAGGGCTTGTTAGTGTGGCACAAGGCTTCAGTGGAGCATGTGGGATCCTCCTGGACAAGGGATCAAGCTGGTGCCCCTTGCATTGCAAGGTGGACTCTCAACCACTGGACCACCAGGGAAGCCTGGTTTTCTCTGTTGTAACGCCACATGTGGGGTGTGGATTCATTGATGAGATGGGGCACCCTTGTACTTGTGCCCTAGCCTCTCCAAGGGTACCATGCAGCCAACCACCTGGGACTTCTCACTTCCTCCTCACTCCTCAGTCCTGCTACCTTGCACCTTGATTGATGATTCTTTTTTGTGCCTCAGGGAATTCTGTCCCCTACTCTTCCAATTGTGATTAAAAGTATTTATCATAATCTCTCCAACCAATTCTAGACTAGACAGCCAAGTAAGTACTTCTATTGTTGGCTTTATTGTACAAAACTCCCATAGGAACACACAAGGGTGCAGCTACCTTCACCAATCTTGGGATCAGGACATTCAAAGGAGAAATTATTAAGAAATTATTCAGTTACACAAGGAAGGGAGTTCCTGGCACCTTTAATCTAGTTCAGATACACCCAGAGCATGGGCAGAACCTGCAAAGAATATCCCCAAACTCTGATTGGTCCTCTTCGAGGAGTCTTGGAAAAGGCAAGAGATGCCAGGAGATGGGTAGATTTTAAACTAATTTTTAAAAACTGGGACAAGAGGTAGATTCCAATACCAACCTACCTGAAACTTGGCAAAACCTTTTGAGAAGATTATTAAATGCACAATTTGTAAGCCTTCAGCAAAGAAATGGTCTCATTTCTTTAATAGTGTGGTCACCAGACTGCAGGATCTGTGCAATAATACACTCTGAATTGAAGCATGGACCTTAATGAAGACTCTCATTAAAAATAATCTTGCAGATGATGAGCTGGTTAGATGGTGTTATGGACTGAATGTCTGTGTCTCCCTGCCAAATTCATAGGTTGAAGCTGTAACCACCAATGTGATGGTAGCTCATTGGCTGTATGGTACCCTGGGAGAGGCTAGGGCACAAGTACAAGGGTGCCCCATCTCATCAATGATTTCCACACCCCACATGTGGCATTACAACAGAGAAAACCAGGCTTCCCTGGTAATCCAGTGGTTGAGAGTCCACCTTGCAATACAAGGGGTACCGGTTTGATCCCTTGTTTGGGAGGATCCCACATGCTCCAGGGCAACTGAACCCCTGTGCCACAACTAACAAGCCCTCGCTCTGCAACTTGCAAGATGCGACTTCTTAGCCCATGTGCCAGAAGAGAGATAATTAGATTTATCTAATTTGGGAGATAATTAGATTTAGGTGAGATGATGAGGATGGGGCCCTCATGATGGGATTAGTGCCCTTATAAGATGAGGATGAAGGCAATGGCGCCCCACTCCAGTACTCTTGCCTGGAAAATCCCATGGATGGAGGAGCCTGGTAGGCTGCAGTCCATGGGGTCGCGAAGAGTCGGACACAACTGAGCGACTTCACTTTCACTTTTCACTTTCATGCATTGGAGAAGGAAATGGAAACTCACTCCAGTGTTCTTGCCTGGAGAATCCCATGGGCGGGGGAGCCTGGTGGGCTGCCCTCAATGGGGTCTCACAGAATTGGACATGACTGATGTGACTTAGCAGCAGCAAGATGGGGATGAGACACCAGAGCACCCTCTTTCTCTTCCTCTTCACTGCATGAGGACACAATGAGAAGGTGGCTATCAGCAAGCCAGAAGGAAGAACCTCGGCAGAATCTGACTGATGGCACTCTAATCTTGGACTTGCAGTCTACACAAACTGTGAGAAAAGAAAATTTCCATTGTTTCAGCCACTCAGACCATGGCCTTTTGTTATGGCAGCCTAGGTTGACTAAGGACAGGAAGCCTGGTGTGCTGCAATCCATGGGGTCACAAAGAGTCAGGCATGACTTAAAGACTGAACAACAGATTGACTAATATAGATGGGTTTGTAGCTGATTCAGCAGAAGTTCTTGAAATGAACTAGCATGCTTCTTGGTGCATAGTTGGTGCTTATTGTGTAGTCAATGAAGAAGAGGAACATGTTTTTCTGGAACGCCTTTGCTTTCTCCATGATCCAACTAATGTTGGCAATTTAATCTCTGGTTCTTCTGCTTCTTCAAAACCCAGCTTGTATAGCTGGAAGTTCTCAGTTCACATACTGCTGAAGCCTTGCTTGAAATATTTTGGTATTGCTCAGCCATTAAAAATGAAATAATGCCATTTGCAGCAGCATGAATGAACCTAGAGATTATCATACTAAGTCATTCAGACTGAGAAAAACAAATATCATATTATCCAGATGTGGAATCTAATTTTAAAAATGATATAAATGAACTTATTTACAAAACAAAAGCAGACTCACAGTTTTTGAAAACAAACTTATGCTTATAAAAGGGGAAAATGGGGCAGGGAGTGGCGAGGAATAATTAGGAGACTGGAATTAAGATACACACTATTATGTATAAAATAAATAACCAACAAAGACCTACTATATAGCACAGGAAGCTCTGCTCAATATTCTGTAATAACCTGTATTGGAGAAGTATCTGAAAAAGAATGAATATATGTATATATATATATAGGGCCTCCCTGGTGACTCAGTGGTAGAGAATCCACCTGCAATGCAGGAGACCCAAGTTTGGTCCTTGGATTGGGAAGATCCCCTGGAGAAGGAAATGGCAACCCACTCCAGTATTTGTGCCTGCAGAATCCCGTGGACAGAGGAGCCTGGCAGGTTACAGTCCATAGGGTCACAGGAGTCGGACATGACTGAAGCAACTTAGCACGCATGCATGCATGAATAGCTGAATCTGTACAGGGGTATTATACTGTACACCTGAAATTAGCTCACATTGTGATTCAACTATGCTCCAATAAATAAAAATTAAAAAAAACTACAACAAACTGTAGCCCTCAATTTACTATGTCTATTCTTTTTCTCCCTTCACTGGATGATAAGCTCTCTGAGGGCAGGGTTTTTTTCACTGTTACATCCCAAGCACCGAGAGGGGCAGCTGGTTGATAAGATTCCTTCGTTGTCTCTGCTGCCTCTTCCTGTTCTGTCCCTTCTGGCTCAGAGTAGAACCACACTCTCCCCACTCCTCTGAAATGGCCATTGGATTTGTTTTGGCTCTTGAAATGTGAATTAAAGGTGACTTGTTGCTGCTGCTGCTGCTGCTAAGTCGCTTCAGTTGTGTCCGACTCTGTGCGACCCCATAGACGGCAGCCCACCAGGCTCCCCTGTCCCTGGGATTCTCCAGGCAAGAACACTGGAGTGGGGTGCCATTTCCTGCTCCAATGCATGAAAGTGAAAAGTGAAAGTGAAGTCGCACAGTTGTGTCCGACCCTTCACGACCCCATGGACTGCAGCCTACCAGGCTCCTCCGTCCATGGGATTTTCCAGGCAAGAGTACTGGAGTGGGGTGCCATCGCCTTCTCCGAAAGGTGACATGTGCTGCCTCTAAAAGGGGCATTCCGGAGTCAATGTGTGACTTGCCCCCTTCATGCGGTATGTTTGCCCATACCCCTTAGGACTGGGTGGAGCTGAGCCCCTGCAACCTGAGGTACCTAATGTTGGCAAGAAAGACAGCTTGTTGTTTTGAGTCACTGAGACGATGGGGATGTTCGTTATTGCAAAATAACCTAGCTCACCTTCTGATACATCAGGCCTTCAAGAAATATTTAATGAATAGTTAATGAATCCTTTGCTTGCCTTCATAATGTCCTGAAGAACTCCACTCTAGGTATTGATATATATATGTACATATCATATAGTAATAATAATAATTGCTATTTTTATTACAGTTTTTTTGAGTGCCAAAGTTTGCGAGGCACAGAACTAAGCATTTTACATGTCCATTTAATTCTTAGTAATTAAATATGAGATAAGCGCTTTTATTATTCCCATTTATCAGATGACGAAACTGAACCATGGAGAAGTTCAGGCCAGATTCACCGTCACCACCTGACTTTTATTAGCCAATAGTCTGGAGCTCACACTGGGTGACCCCCAGCCCCTGCAGACCACAGTCAAAGGGTACCAACTGGCAGTGGGAATACCTGCAGTCATCATCTCCTTGTATTTCTTCAGCCTCTGGGTGTGGAGCAGGCAGGAATGTGTGCTCAGAAATAGGGAGACAGACAGCTTGCTAAACTGCCGAGCTGGGTGATAGGTCACTTGGATGACTCCACGTCTGGTTAATATCTCAGGATGCTGTAAGTGGTTTGGCTGCCAATAAAATTCCCCAAAATATGCTCTGGGGGAAAAACAGCCAATCATCTAAAAAAAAAAAAAAATCCAACCTCCACCCTAGCCCTTTAATTTTTAAATTCTTTGTGTATTCTTTGGGAAAATTCAATCCATATGTTTCTCAGCCTTTATACACTGAAATGTTTCTGAGGGAGTATTTGACTTTCCCAATACCCAGAACCTTCCCCCACTTGCTTCTCCCTGTCTTCTACATTACTGCATCTCTCCCAACACTAGGAAGAGGGAATTCAGGTTCCAGCAAAAGCTAACCATGGGGAAGCATTAAAGCTCTGTGCTGAGAAGCTGGAATGGCTCTGAGCCATTGAGATGCCTACGGGAGCATCCTCCAGGGGCGGTCACCTCCGAGCCTCACGCCGCATCAGACAGGCTGCCCTCATCCATTCCGTGTGTCCCACTCCATGAGTATTGCCTTGGGAACAGTGGAGGCACCCTGCGAGACCTCAATGTTTCTGGACACACTCGGAGTCAGGACAGTACAAAGCCAGACGGTACAAGACTTATGTAAAACCAGACGGGGATTCACATTTTGTTGGGAGCCTGGAGCCTTGGCCAGGAGAATTTCAGGATAGCTCTACCCACTCCTGATGGCGCGTTTTCATCGAAGGCCAGCTGGGGACAGGCGAGTGGAAAGAGGAGCGTGTGCAGCGCAGCAGAGCTGAAGTGTGGGCTGCGCAGGGGCTTCAAGCCAAGCTCCACACGGTGGAAGTGATAATAATTATTAATGCCTGACATTTGTGTAACACTTCATAGTTTTAAAAAGGCTGTCAGCAGCTTGATATAGCCAGTATGTTGGAGCCAAAATGTTTAGATTCCCATTCTTTGTTCTAGCTGTGCAACCCTGGGCAAATCACCCAACCTCTCTGAGCCTCCATTTACTCACTTGTGAAATGGGGAAAGTCTTGACTCCTGTCTCATAGGCTAGTTGTGAATCTTGTGATAAAAGGCCAGCAAGTCACTTTCAAGCTGCAAAGTGCTAACAGCTGAAGGTGGTTGCTGTGGTGCTGATACCACCTTATCTCACTTGCTGAAATCTTTTTTTTTCACTTAAAAAAATTGCAACTTGTAATTTATAGCATTGTAACAGCATCTTCAATTTCCCATATATATATATATATTTTTTTTTTTTTTTTACAAAGGAAAACACAAGTCACACTCTGGCTTACCTTCCTGTCTTGAGTGCTCCCAGTGGCCAGCAGTACATGGGTGGGGGGCCCAGGATTCGGAGTGCCAGGGGGTCTGCTAGCTCACTGCTAGCACGGGCTGTGGATCCCACTCAGGGGAGAGCTCATCCTGAGGGAGGGGAGGGTAGAGGCAGGGCTTGGGGTGGCTGTCTGCAGGGGAGGCGGGCTTTGAGTACTTCTGGGGAATCCCAAGAGGAAGGGCAACAGACGCAAGGGATGCTGTGATTTCCCCAAGTGCTCTCTCAGCCTGGGAGGAGAGGCCTGCACGCAGCTGAGGCCCATGTGGTGAGGTCCTCTTGGAGAAGTCTCGGCAGCCACCCGCAGGTGCCCAGGGGACCCAAGAAGAGGACCCAAGAAGGGTCCCCAAGAAGGGCTCTGGGGAGCACTAGACAGAGGATTCCTTCACAAGGGCTGGGAGAGAGGCACCCTTGGGGTGGGACAGGCCCCTCAGGGCTGCCTTGGAAAGCCTGGAGACAGACCCAGGGACTCCCAGCATTAAGGTTGCTTGAAGCAGCCATCTCGTGAGAGCAGCTGGAGGCAGAGAGGGTAGCATGGTTTGTCCTGTGACCCTGACACCACTTGGTGTGAGGCTCCTGTGCCTGGAAAGCGGGACTCACCAGGATAAAGCCTGAGCTCCTCAGCATGGCACCCGAGGCTTGATTGGGCCCCCGCCTTTCCCTCCCTCGAGCCGTTATTATCTCACCACTTACAGTCCCTGGCCTCTGCCTGGTCTGCACCTCTGCCTGAACTTTCTCCTTCCCTGCCCTTTCTGCCTGGCGATCCCTTACACCAATTCACCTGTTTTTGCTGGGCCCAGCAGAGTGCTTGGTAAATGGCCAAAAACGTGTATGAAAAAACGAATGAGTGGAAAGAGTAGGGGACTCACCTGGGATTCCCCAGTATTCAAACCATGACCCGTCTGGAGACCCAAGTCTCCAGCATCAGTTGTGTGTGGTACTCACGCCCTCCTCATGAGTTTCTGCAATTGCTGCTGGAGGGATGGTGGCCACAGGTGCACGGCCCCATGACGCCCGTGTCCAGCCAGCACTCACCTTGCCTGGGGCAGGCAGGCAGAAGGCAACCGGTACCCTCTCTCAGCCAGGGCCCCTCTGCCGCCCACAGAGATCTCAGCTCTGCCACTGGGCTGGGCCTCTCTGGTCACTCCTGGTTCTGTTTCCTCCCAGACTCAGAAGGAATGAAAATCTGACAAAGCCCAGAAAGCATCACCAGCCAGGGTGATGTCAGCCTCCTGTAGAGAGGCCACCTGGTGAGATGTGTTTTGCTGCACATTCAAATCACCTGAGGGAGCTTCGAAAACTGCGATGCCTGGCTTCATCTCACAGCAGAACGGCTGGAGGTGGGACCCAGGAGTCAGTACTTAAAATGCCCCAGAAATGTGGATGGACCAAGAGAGCATTATGCTTAGTGAAATTAGTCAAAGAAAAAGAGAAAGACAAATACTATATGGTAATATCAGTTGTATGTGGAATTAAAAAAATAAAACACATGTATATACAAAACAGAAACAGACTCAGACATAGGAAACAAAACTTGTGGTTACCAAAAAGGAGAGGGAAGAGCAGAGGGATGGGATTAACAGATACAACCTATAGAATAGTTTGCAGAAACTCTATTTAAAGAAACCGTATTTAAAACAGATAAGCAACAAGGACATAAGGTATAGTTTAGGGAATTAATTATACTCATTATAATAATCTATAATGGAATCTAATCTGCAAAAACACTGAATCACTATGCTGTATACCTGAAACTATCACAATATTGTAAATCAACTCTATGTCAATAAAGAATAAACAAACAAATAATGCCCCAGGGACTCTCAAGTGTGGCCAAGTTTGAAAAAATAAGGCTGCTGCTGCTGCTGCTAAAAAGGCTAGGGAACTTTAAAAAACATCTCCATGTCCCAGACTGCCCCAGACCAATGAAATTAGACTCTCTCTGGGGGCCTGGGAGTCCTATGACTTGGTTGGGTGTTGTTTTTGTTTTAAATATCTTACATTTTTGAAGAATAAGAAATTTTATTTATTTATTTCAGCTGTGCTGTGCTGCATGTGGGATCCTACTTCCCCAACCAGGGATCGAACCTGTGCCCCTGCAGTGGAAGTGTGTGTGTTACTTGCTCAGTTGTGTCCAACTCTTTGTGACCCTGTGGACTGTAGTCCACCAGGCTCCTCTGTCCATGGGATTTTCTGGGCAAGAATACTGGAGTGGGTTGCCATTTCCTCCTCCAGAGGCTCTTCCTGACCCAGGGATCAAAACTGGGCCTCCTGCTTTGGCAGGCAGATTCTTTACCATCTGAGCCAGGGAAGCATGGTGGAAGTGGGAAGCCTTAACAACTGGGCCACCAGGGAAATCCCTGGCCAGGTTGGGTTTGATAGGTCTCCAGGTGGTAGTAATGTGCAGGGGGCTGAGAACCTCTGATGAAGCCCAAAGCCCTCATTTAGCTCATCAGAATCAGAAAAGGCAAGGTAGTTGCCTGAGGACATGTAATAAATGGTGGGGGTGGGACCAGGCTATGAACCCTGCTCCAGGGTCCCGAATCCTAATCCAACGCCCTTCCTATCACACAGGGCAGCTGGCACTCATGGAGACTCCCTCTGGCATTCATTTCACAGTTTAGGCACTGGGTTGGCACAGCTGGTCAAAACATTGCAAGATCACCCTTGACTTTGATCAGAGAGCTTGTGTGGGGCCACCACTCCTCTCTCTGAACTCTGTCTGACCTGGGGGCAAGACGCTTTGGAGAGAGCACCCAACTCAGTGGAAACAGATTTTGTGATGCTCAGCTGACACCGATGGTGGTGATAAGACACAAACAAGTGTGGGGTGAAAATCTAGAAGAAAGAACCCTACCCAGAGGGATTATTATCAGGGCTGCTCTCATCTTGTACTCTTCTGGAAACCGTCTGGCATTTCTTTGCCTTTTGCCCCGATTCACAGACTCTTTCTGTCCTTCCCATCAAGTGGTTCTGTGGGAGCATCATGGGTTTGGAGACAGACTGCCCTGGGTTCCCCTCCAGCTGTACCAATAATAGAAGTTGGAGACCAATATTATTTTTAAAAATTTATCTTTAATTGAAGGATAATTGCTTTACAATATTGTGTTAGTTTCTGCCAAACATCAACATAGGTATACATATTCTCCTCCCTTTTGAATCCCTCCTACCCTATCCCACCCCTCTAGGCTGTCACAGAGCACCAGATTTGAGTTCCCTGAGTCATACAGCAAATTCCCATTGGCTATCTATTTCACATGTGGTAGTGTATATGGGAAACCAATATTATTGAGTGCCTCCCATGAGTAGGCATTGTACTTTCATGTTCTTTGGCCTCTCTTAATATTTAGAAGAATTAATCCTGTGTGGATCATTAATGCCCATTTTACAGACAATAAAACTAAGGCTTTGGGGAGGTTAATAGTTTGCTCCAGATCACCTGGGTAGTAAATGATGGCACTGGGATTTAAACTCAGTCTGCAGAGTCCGTGCTTTCTCTCCTGGAGCACCTGCCTCCCGGCACGGGCCCATCTATTTCAGTTCAGCCAAATCTGAGCTTTTCTTCATCTGTCAAAATCCTCCTCAGCTTCTGGGACTGCAGGGACTCTCTTCCTGCCTTTGTAGCCCGTACCATAGCCTGGATTGAGCCTGGTCTGCCTGTAGCCTCCATGGTGGCTATGGAGGCTGTTGACCCCAGGGGACCCTGCCCATGGGAGGAGCCCAGAAAAGTGCAGTGGTCGCTCTGGCCAGCAGAGCCCCGAAATTCTCCAGCCCTGTGAGGAGACATACCAGGTGCTAGGGCAGCAGAGACCTTGCTGCATTCTGCCCCATCCACGACCTCACCTCCCAGTGTCTCGTCTTCAGGAGGCTCCTCTCCTTCCCAAGAGGCTTCTTTCTGATCCAAATTCGTAACTAGGGGAAGGTAAGCACAGGCCAGGATCAGCTTGTCATGAACTTAGTTGGAATGGGACAGTGGACTGGCCCTTTAACTTTATATGACATTTTTATTATTAACACAACATTACAGTAACATTGAAGGAATTTAAAGAGACAACAGTCCAAGGCACAATCCTACCTACTCCTTTTACACAGTTCATCTATGGATCTTCTTAACCTTCAGCCAGAGAAATACAGAGTTTACAATTTTGTGTTCTGCTTATTTTGCTCAGAAGTAGCCTCCAGACATCTTTCCATACTCTCATCTTCATGCTGACCCATTCTAACGTCTGTAGAGTCTTCTATCACATTTTTGAGGCATAGTTAAATTGTTCCCCAGTAGTTGAAGATTAATGTTCACTTTTATAAATAATCGTACGATGGACATCTTTGTCCATACATTTCTTTTGGAAGGGCAGAGAGGCCAGCAGGATATGAAGGGGTGGGTGGAATGGGGGGCAGAGAAACTGGAGGAAGGTCAACTTTTGTCTTAGTTTTGTCTGCACCAGCCCAGCTCACAAAGCTGGCTTCCCAGTCACCATCAGATAGGGAATTAGGTCACAGTGGTGGTGGTTTAGTCACTAAATCATGTCTGACTCTTTGCAGCCCTGTAGACTGTAGCCCACCAGGCTCCTCTGTCCATGGGATTTCCCAGGCAAGAATACTGGAGTGGGTTGCCATTTCCTTCTCCATGAGATCTTCCTGACCTGGGGATCAAACCCTAGTCTCCAGCATTGCAGGTGAATTCTTTACCAAGTGAGCCACCAGGGAAGCCATCTTCCCTAGGTCTCAGGCATCTTGAGATTTATGCACTGTCTCTGGCTCTGAAAACTCCACCCTCTCCCTTGCTTATGTTTGTAAAAAGGCTGGGGAGCTAGACACCACATGCTGCAATGAAAGATCCTGCAGGCTGCAACTAAGACCTGGCACAGACAAGTAAATTTTAAAAAATAATATTTTTTAAAAAGCTTTCTTAAAAAAAAAAAAAGAAGGCAAAGGGCTAAGTGTACTTGGGTTTCCTCTAAACACCTGAGAGAAATTTCGTACTCTTCCTAACTGTAGTAGTCATTTTATTTTTATTTTATTTATCTATTTCTTTTGGCTGCACAGCATGGCTTGTGGGATCTTAGTTCTCTAATGAGGAACTGAACCTGGGTCCCCGGCAGTAAAGGCCTGAATCCTAACCACTGGACCACCAGGGAATTCCCATACTTGTCATTTTAAAGTTGATGTTGTACCTCCAACTGTGCAAAAAGCTGTAGGAAGGAGGGGTCTGGGCTGTACTCTACTTTGGTGTGAAGAAGTGATGAGGTCCCCATCAGAGTGGGCTGGATGCAATGAGGGCCACGTTCAGCTCCAAAGGGTGGGTGAGACCCCAGTTGGTGTAAAGAAAGGGGGAAAGTTAACTTGCTTAGGAGATGGTGGAAACTCAGGCAGGAAGATAGGCATGAGAAGGGAATGTGTGGAGTGAGTGGGGGGCCAGTGAGGAGACAGAGCTCACTTGGTTGGGTTTGTGTTGGGGAAGGGTGAGAAATGAAGCTGGAGACAGGGCCCCTGGACTAGCTGTTAGCCTGGGGAGTGATCCTTTTCCAGGTCTGATTTTCTCTGGCTCAGAGTAGAGAACAGTGATGAGGGTGAGAGTGTTGATTACATGTGGCAATTTCCTATAATCAGGAGAGGGGAAAATATAACCTAACACTCGATTAGGCAAACAGCTGAGATTCAAGTTGCCGTGTCCAGAGCCTGAGTGAGAACAGGCTGCCTAGTGCCATCTCAACTCAAACAACACTCTCAGATGAGCACAGTCCTGCAGAGAGTCAGGAAAGAAGCTGTAGCGTCTTCTCTCAGCCAAGGTGAACTCTTGGGGGCAGGTGATGCTCAGGCCACATGATGCTCCAAGCACCACCACAATGGATGCTTAGACAATGGGAGAAGGTCTTTCTCTGCACGGCCCCCTCTATTCCTCACTTCTGTGTTTCCTCCAGAGACTCCAGAACCTGCTAGGCAAACATGGGAAGATCAGCTCCTGGAATGGCCAGGGTTTGCTCCAGAAGCCTCTGTCACCTTGGTTCCAGGTCTCCATCACCCTTACCTTTTCTCTAGGATTAGCAATGGGGAGAGGTGGCTGGCCCCTTCTCTGGGTCTCAGCCTCTTGGGCTGTTTGCTTATTTTGGTTTTGGAACTCTGGTGTTAAGTAAAAACATCAGGGATTCCTGGCAAGGACTCAGACAAAACGAAAATTAGAAAAACAGACAAGTCTCCAAGTCTTCCCAAGAAAATAGCCCAAGCTGTGGATGGCCCCTGGAGAATACTCTTTGGCAACAGACAGCCCCAAACCACCTGCTTTTAGCTTGGGAGGCTTTCTCTGCTTGTGGTTCATGTTAGAAATTCTGACCCCCATGTCCAGCTGAAACTGACTGTTGGTTTCCATCTTAATGGAAACATCTCGGACTCAATAGGTCAAAGTCATACTCACCCCAGACCCCTGGTGTTCAATCTCTCTCTCTCTCTCAGTGACTGGTACCACCATACTCTCAGAGGCTAGAACCAGACACCAAATAACCCCCAAATCCCTGTCCTCCTCCCTACTTCTCCTGCTGCTCTCTTGGTTCAAGGCTCTCTTTCTGATCTGCCACAACTGACTCTTCAATGATCTTCCTACCTCTATCCTGTCCATTCTCAAAACAAGGGGAATTCATCCAAAACACAAAGTCAATCTTGTGCCCCACGCCACTCCCTTGGAATGCACAATGGAGAAAATAGCTGAAAACCAAATCATTGCAGGGCAGCACCCCCCTAAGGGTGAGGGAGGCAGGGGCATCGATTGTATCAGTGGGCAAGTAAATCTCTGTCCACCTCCCTTTCTCTTGCAGGAAGGGATGGGGAGAATAGCTGAGAGCTGCAGAAAAAGGTTCAGTGGTCACTGATGACTCCTACTGTGAGAAAAGTAAGTAGAAGCTACAAAGCATGTTGGGTTCAGTCAGAAAAAGTAATATAAACACACTACCTTAAAAAGAAATATTTGTCTGTTTGTTACCATGAAGGTGGCACTCTTGCCCCCATCCGTCATTCCCCCCAGTGCTCACATGCACCTCAAGCTCCCAGGTTGTGAGCTCTGATATCACTCACAGGAATGAGAATGCCACGGATGCAGTTGATTCCAGGTATCAAGGGTGGAAAAACATTAGGATGGGTCTGGAACGTCTGTTGCCAGAAATCAAGAATGCTTTCAAGAATGTCAAGGGCGGTGCTGCAAGGACAAAGGAGCCAAACAAAGGGGCTTTGGAGCCAAGCTTTGATCATTAGGGCATTAATTAAAACAAGTCAAGCCAGAGAAAGAATGTGTTCAAGATAATTCTCAAAACTCTCCAAGCATATGGAGCAGTGGCTTGAGAACAAAAGGGCAGTGACTGTAATGGCGTGTGTTGCTTTGTATTGACTTTAGTAAGTGGGGCATTTCATGTAAACAGGTCTTTTCTTTCTTCTATTAATTATATATCTGTTTACCAAGGATAGATATATTTTTGTTTCTATCTGTGAAAGCAGGAAAGAATAAATGCAGGGAACACTGAGTTAGCCAACTTGTATAAGAAAAAGTAGGCACCGTCCAGGCTGCAGTTTCTCCGCCTTGGGGTGATACAGGACAACTGAGTGAAGGTGGTTACCCCATGTTCCATGGGGTCCTAGAGAGGAGCTGAAACCACAGACCCACTGCCTGCTCTCTTAGGGAGTGAAACTTGGAGATGGTCTCTATAAATTATAACACAACACCAGCAAGAAGATGTGCATTTTTAATAATGCTAACAGACCAGGTCAATTCATCATGATGACAGAACAATGGGTTAGGTCAATGCTGGCCAAGCAAGATGAGAATTCATCTCATTTGAGGGGGAAAATTCAATGCCGTCAAACAGAAAACCTTCCCCCAAAGGTGTGCACTTTAAAAGTCTTATTGAAGAAACAAAGAACCGTTATGAAAAGGAAGCTTCCTGACCTGATTTCGTCTCCTTTGCAACCCCTAGCCTGACATCCTGACTTAGAATGAATTGTTCAACCTCCCAGATTTTGCAACTCCAGCAGTTTGAGGCGGTGCTTTTTCTTTTTCTTGTGGTCTGGTAAAATTGTTAAAATCCTTAGAAAGCTAAAAATAGTACTTGGTAAAAATCACTGAAATCCTAGGAAAGTGTCAAAACTGGCACCCCAGGAAGGTGCAGAATTCAGGAGAAGAAACAAAGTGAAATCCACAATATTAGTACTTTTATAACAGGTTTTGATGTAAGGGTATTAAACAGCTTTGGGATTGTAATATTTTGTGTATTTAATACATTGAGAGCTTTAAAGAGGATTTGCTATGTTAAATTTGTGAATTTAATTAAATGTTTGGAGGTATTACTTTAAGTTTGCAATCAGTGTTAAATGTTTGTGAGAATCCAATGTGCTAAATGAATGGATTTTTATTTATTTATTTTACTTTTGGCTGCCCTGGGTCTTCACTGCTGTGCAGGCTTTCTCTAGGCTAGTGGGGGCTACTCTCTAGAGGCAGTGCTTGGGCTTCTCATTGTGGTGGCTTCCCTGGTTGCAGAGCGTGGGCTCTAGGACACACGGGCTTCAGTATTTGTGGTGCATGGACTTAGTTGCCCTGAGGGACGTGGAATCCTCCCAGATGAGGGATAGAACCTATGTCCCCTGCACTGGCAGGTGGATTCCTAACCAATGGACCTCCAAGGAAGTCCTAAGTTAATGAATTTTTTAAAAAAAGAATTCAGTTTCATAACAGCCTCAGGTCCATATCAAAACTGTGGGAAGTAGAGAGTTCCCATTCACCCCTTGTACCCCAAGCAGATGCAGTCTCCCACGCAGTCCACATCCCCCACCAGAGCAGCGGGCAGAGGTACTGTAATCAGTGAACCGGCCCTGACACCGCATTATCACCCAAAGCCCATTGTTTACATTAGGGTTCACTCTTGGTGGATTGGGCTCTATGGGTTTGGACGAATGTATAAGGCTCTGTATCACCATTGTGTCACCACACAGAGTAGCTTTGCTGCCCTAAAAAACCTCCGTGCTCTGTCTATTCATCTCTCCCCCCGAGCCGGCCCTTGGCAACCACGGACCCTTTCACTGCCTCTATACTGTTGCCTTTTCCTGAATGTCATATAGTTGAAATCATACAGTATGTAGCCTTTACAGCTGGGCTTCTTTCACTTAGTAACATGCATTTAAGCCACATAGCTCAGTTGGCAAAGGATCTGCCTACATTGCAGGAGACGAGGGTTTGATTCCTGAGTTGGGAAGACCTCCTGGAGAAGGAAATGGCAACCCACTCCAGCAATCTTGCCTGGAGCATCCCCTGGACAGAGAAGCCTGGCGGGCTGCAATCCGTGATGTCATAGGAGTCAGACACAACTTAGAGACTAAACCACCACCGTATCTTTTCACGCCTTGATAGCTCATTATTTTTCTTTTAGTGCTGAACGTTATTCCATCATCTGGGTGTACCACAACTTATTTATCCATTTACGTACAAAGGACATCCTGGTTGCCTCCATGTTTGGCAATTATGAATAAAACTGCTATAAATTTTCATGTGCAGGTTTTTGTTGAGCTTCAACTCATTTGGGTAAATACCAAGGAGTATAGTCGCTGGATCATGTGGTAAAACTATGTTTAGTTTTGTAAGAAAGTGTCAAACTGCTTTCTGAAGTGGCTGAACCATTTTACACTTCCACCAGCAATGAAAGAGAGTTCCCATTGCTCCACACCCTTCAAGCATTCGGGGCTGTCATCGTGCTGGATTTTGGCCATTCAGATTGATGTGTAGTGGTATCTTATTGTTTGCAATGAATATTTTATTTATTACCTGTGTTAGTAGTGCATGACGGAGAAGGCAATGGCACCCCGCTGCAGTACTCTTGCCTGGAAAATCCCATGGGCGGAGGAGCCTGGTAGACTGCAGTCTATGGGGTCGCTAAGAGTCGGACATGACTGAGCGACTTCACTTTCACTTTTCACTTTCATGCATTGGAGAAGGAAATAGCAACCCACTCCAGTGTTCTTGCCTGGAGAATCCCAGGGATGGGACAGCCTGGTGGGCTGCCGTCTATGGGGTCGCACAGAGTCGGACACGACTGAAGCGACTTAGCAGAAGCAGTAGCAGTAGCGTGTGAATATTCAAAGGAATTCTGATAGTTTGAGGAATGATGATGGCTACACTTTCATAAGATTAATCAATGGGCATTAAATCAGGTGTTAAGAGTAGTCAGTGTTCCTCCCAGAGGCCCTTCGGAGTTGAAATACCCACTGATAGACTGAATATGTACTGAACATTGCAGGCCTGGGTGAGGGGTAGCAAAAAAGGACCAAATTGCTCTCTGTGATAGGATTTGATAGGGAAGGTGAGTGGTGTGGTGTAAAGGGCAGACGGAGTCAGTCAAGGTTGGAGACAGAGGGACAAAGAATTATGAAAGGAGACCAAACCCGGGATGGTACAAATGGCTAAGGAAAAATTTAAGAATGGACAGTTTAATATTTCTTTGGATGTAATTAGCATCTCTGTGATGTAGACCTTCTCCATTTCCGCAAATTGGCCACATTATATGAGTGAGCATTTTTTTTTTTTTTGTGGAACTCCAGAAAAGTGGCTGAGCTCAATGCCTGTGTCCATGGGGCAGGGAGAAGGAACAACTAGCAGCAGGAAGGTGAGGAAGACTGAGTTACCTGATGCTGCCCCTCTACCTAAGGACTTTGTAGGGATTTTGTGGCAGCCAACGAGTTTGGGAGGGTAGGGTTTATATGTGACTTGTGATAAACTAGGGTGTTGGAGCTAGGTCTTTATCAGCTGGCAAACTAATTGTTAAAATTTCAGGAATTCTTGTGAGTTGGTTGTCAAACCACTGGTAGATTGAAATCTACCATGGAGGGAAGTATTTACACCACAGAAACTGGCACAGACATTACACATCAGAAACTTGTTCAACTCTTCCCCCAGCTGCTTGTTAAACATTTACTCAGATGGCCGCTTCCGGTCTGGCTCCCGGCCTCTCTCCAGGCTCAGCTCCCACACCGGAAGTGCCGAATGGACCACTATTCCTGTCCCTGGCTTTCTGCGAATGCTGCCCCCTTACCCTGGCTTGGCTTCATTTTTCTTTCTTTTTTAAAATTATTTTACTTTATTTTACTTTACAGTACTGTATTGGTTTTGCCATACATCAACATGAATCCGCCATGGGTGTACATGAGTTCCCAATCCTGAACGCCCCTCCCACCTCCCTCCCCATACCGTCTCTCTGGGTCATCCCAGTGCACCAGCCCCAAGCATCCTGTATCCTGCATTGAACCTAGACTGACGATTCATTTCTTACATGATATTATACATGTTTCAATGCCATTCTCCCAAATCATCCCACCCTCTCCCTCTCCCACAGAGTCCAAAAGTCTGTTCTATACATCTGTGTCTCTTTTGCTGTCTCGCATACAGGATTATCATTACCATCTTTCTAAATTCCATATATATGTGTTAGAATTCTGTATTGGTGTTTTTCTTTCTGGCTTACTTCATTTTGTGTAATCAGCTCCAGTTTCATCCACCTCATTAGAACTGATTCAAATGTATTCTTTTTAATGGCTGAGTAATACTCCATTGTGTATATGTACCACAGCTTTCTTATCCATTTGTCTGCTGATGGACATCTAGGTTGCTTCCATGTCCTGGCTATTATAAACAATGCTGCGATGAACATTGGGGTACATGTGTCTCTTTTAATTCTGGTTTCCTCGGTGTGTATGCCCAGCAGTGGGATTGCTGGGTTCTATTTCCAGTTTTTTAAGGAATCTCCACACTGTTCTCCATAGTGGCTGTACTAGTTTGCATTCCCACCAACAGTGTAAGAGGGTTCTCTTTTCTCCACACCCTCTCCAGCACTTATTGCTTGTAGATTTTTGGATTGCAGCCATTTTGACTGGTGTGAAATGGTACCTCACTGTGGTCTTGATTTGCATTTCTCTGATAATGAGTGATGTTGAGCATCTTTTCATGTGTTTGTTAGCCATCTGTATTTCTTCTTTGGAGAAATGTCTATTTAGTTCTTTGGCCCATTTTTTGATTGGGTCATTTATTTTTCTGGAATTGAGCTGCATAAGTTGCTTGTATATTTTTGAGATTAGTGGTTTGTCAGTTGCTTCATTTGCTATTATTTTCTCCTATTCCGAAGGCTGTCTTTTCACCTTGCTTATAGTTTTCTTTGTTGTGCAGAAGCTTTTAATTTTTATTAGATCCCATTTGTTTATTTTTGCTTTTATTTCCAGTATTCTGGGAGGTGGGTCATAGAGGATCCTGCTGTGATTTATGTCGGAGAGTGTTTTGCCTATGTTCTCCTCTAGCAGTTTTATAGTTTCTGGTCTTACGTTTAGATCTTTAATCCATTTTGAGTTTATTTTTGTGTATGGTGTTAGAAAGTGTTCTAGTTTCATTTGTTAACAAGTGGTTGGCCAGTTTTCCCAGCACCACTTGTTAAAGAGATTGTCTTTAATCCATTGTATATTCTTGCCTCCTTTGTCAAAGATAAGGTGTCCATAGATGTGTGGATTTATCTCTGGGCTCTCTATTTTGTTCCATTGATCTATATTTCTGTCTTTGTGACAGTACCATACTGTCTTGATGACTGTGGCTTTGTAGTATAGCCTGAAGTCAGGCAGGTTGATTCCTCCAGTTCCATTCTTCTTTCTCAAGATGGCTTTGGCATACCTCAACATAATAAAAGCTACATATTACAAACCCACAGCAAACATTATTTTTAATGGTGAAAAATTGAAAGCAATCTCCCTGAAGTCAGGAACAAGACAAGGGTGCCCACTTTCACTGCTGCTATTCAACATAGTTCTGGAAGTTTTGGCCACAGCAATCAGAGCAGAAAAAGAAATAAAAGGAATCCAAATCGGAAAAGAAGAAGTAAAACTCTCACTGTTTGCAGATGACATGATCCTCTACATAGAAAACCCTAAAGACTCCACCAGAAAATTACTAGAGCTAATCAATGAATATAGTAAAGTTGCAGGAGATAAAATCAACACACAGAAATCCCTTGCATTCCTATATACTAATAATGAGAAAGTAGAAAAAGAAATTAAGGAAACAATTCCATTCACCATTGCAACAAAAAGAATAAAATACTTAGGAATATATCTACCTAAAGAAACTAAAGACCTATATATAGAAAACTATAAAATGCTGGTGAAAGAAATCAAAGAGGACACTAATAGATGGAGAAATATACCATGTTCATGGATCGAAAGAATCAATATAGTGACAATGAGTATACTACCCAAGGCAATCTACAGATTCAATGCAACCCCTATCAAGCTACCAGTGGTATTTTTCACAGAGCTCGAACAAATAATTTCACAATTTGTATGGAAATACAAAAAAACTCAAATAGCCATTTTTCAAGATTCAAGTCCAGCATCACTTCCTGGGGAAAAGACTCCTCTCTACAGCTGCTGAGTCACGGTGGGGCCGAGTGGAGGGAAATTGCTGTCTTTGAAATTAGAGGGGAAATTCTCTGGAGCTCCCTGGAGGGGGTGAGGTGAAGGGCAGCTCGAGCAGGGCCTGCTGACAGTGCAGAGAATGGTCGAGAAGCCGCCCTCCTGAGCACAGAGCCTGGAGCTTCCTTCTGCATGGCAGGAGGGCGCTGGCCTGTGGTCCCTCTCAGTGGGGGCAGGAGGAACCGATCTCTCAGCATGAAATGGTCGCCTGGCCTCTGGGAAGGCTCCCAGCTGTCGACGCCCAGGCCAGGCCTGGCTGCCTGCTCCCCCAGCTGCTGCTCCCAGCTGGAGCCACTTTCCGACCCCAAAGACTTGTCAGCAGGACTGCAAATGGTGGCTTGAATGAAAATTTTAAACCACGAGGAAACTGTTAGGGCTGCAGAGAGAAGTGCTGCCCTCAGGGCTTTTACAGGGGTCTCTAGTCCCCAACGATGACCCTTGTCTCTGGGTGTTCACAAGCCACTCCTGCCCCCAGCTCCATCAGATTTTTTTTTGGGGGGGTGGGGAAGGGTGGTAAAAGACCAACAGAAAAATGGGAAGATGCCTGCTGAGCCCGGGCTCAGGAACCTGCAGGAACAGGAAACTGGGCCGCTGGACCCTGGATGAGGCTGGGTCACCGAGGACAGCAGAAATGTGGGCAAAGGGCAGGCAGGAGGGTCAGGCGGACTGGCAGAGAATGTTCCCTGACACTCCAGTTTCTTACTCTCAAAGCAGTGCCCCATCACAAACACTCTTTACTTTAGAATTCTAAATTTCATTTTAAAATTCTTATTGATGATGATTATAAAATACACTAGCCAGTCTTCTGGTGCTGATGGGACTTTGTCTCCATGCCCGGCAGGAGATGGCTTAGAATGCAGTGAAAGGCTGGGAACCAACCCAGCTAAGTCATCCCACACCCTGCTGGGCCAGAAGTCCTATCCAGGGGCCTGTCCCGACCCTGCGCTTTCTGGTTAGGATGTGTCCCTTCACCGCCTCACCTCTCTGGTTTTATATTTCCCCGAGTGGCCAAGAATTACTTCCCTGGAAAGCCCAGCATCTGTTTTTCCTGCACCTCTGTGCCCAAGCCAGCCTGCTGTTCTGACATCACTGCTCTCTCCTGAGAACTGCTCCCATGGGGTTGACTTGGTAGCTTGCAGAAACCCTGTTGCTCAAAAGAACCCATCTCTGTGCCAGGGGTGCCTGCCAGGGGAGACCTGGGAACATGAAATTCCTTAGCAGGTTTGCTTGAGGGCTGAAAGCAACTGAATGGCTTTATAGGATCGCGTCAAGCCCTTGTTATTTTGGCCTGAGAAACTCAAGTATTGTGTTTCCTTGTGTCTTCCTTCCCTCTTCTCCTGCGACTGAAGTGGGCACTAAAACAGGTCTCTGTCTTGCTGTCTCTACTGACACAAGCCAAGGGACTGAGGATGGAATTCCCTTTATAATTTGTGGACACAGTGTCCTTCTCGGTGCTTCTTGACATAGGTTACAGTCAAACAGATGCTGGGCACTTTCTGAGGGCTAGCTATTATGCTAAGCCATGCAGGCACCAACTTGTGTATTCAACTCCATGATCTTATGAGGAAAGGAAGTCTATTTTTTTTTTCTTCTCAATTTATTTATTTGGCTGTAGTAGGTCTTAGTTTTGGCATGTGGGATCTAGTTCCCTGACTAGGGATCAACCTGGGCTGCCAGCATTGGGATTGAGGAGTCTTAGCCACTGGATAACCTGGGAAGTCCTAGAAGGGAAGTATTGGGTTGGCCGAAAAGTTCATTTGGATTTTCCTATAAGATGTTATGGGAAATGCTATTACTTTTACTACAATACTATACTGTTACTACTATACTATTATTATCACCATTTTTCAGGTGAGAAAAGTATGAGTCAGAAAGTTATGAAACTGGCAGCATAGCTCGTAAGTTGTAGAGCCAGGATTTAAACTCAAATCTTTCAGACTGGGGATGCAACGCTGCTTTCCAGCAACTCATTAATTCAGTCTGATTCTAAAGTTCAAGTCTTTGGACAATAGACAAATCTCGCAGCATCAGTCTCCTTTGGAGAAAGTAAAAAAAAGAAAAAGCCACCCCAAGGATATTTCTATCAACACATTGACAAAAGGTGAAACTAAGTGCATGTTTACCAGCTACTGACAGATGCTGGACTTTCACCTTGTTTCCTCTCTACAACCTGTGTTTTCCTGTCTCTACTCACCTGGGAAGTATTATGTTGAGCCATCTGAAATCAGTGTTATTGTAAATAAAACAGTAAAGTATCAGCAATATCATGTGATTTAACCCAATCATAGACATTACAACTTGAAAAGCCTTTATTATCTTTACTACTCCATCTCTTTCTATCCTCAATCAACAATATTTCTTGTCCAAATTTTACTCTCACTTCAAGTTTCAGCTTAAATAATGCTATCTCTCCCAGGAAGTCTTTGCTGAATTCCCATCTGGAAATCCTTTCCCAAAGTCGCATAGCACCTTGTTTGCATTTCTTGTCACCGTTTTCCAGGCATCATGGTTATTTGCCTATGTGTGTACATGTCTTTTTTTTTCTGGTATGGAGCCATGTCTAATTTATCCCTACCTACCTGGCTCCCCTGGAGAAGGGAAAGGCTACCCACTCCAGTATTCTGGCCTGGAGAATTCCATCGATTGTATAGTCCATGGGGTCACAAAGAGTCAGACACAACTGAGTGACTTTCAACTGGCTCCTGGTATAGTATATAGCACACTATAGGTGCCTGTTAAGAGTTGGTGGAGCTCCACTATTTGACTTCCTTCTCCTTGGAGGGACATGCCTGTACCAGGGCTCCATCCCATAGCTTATAGGAGAATCTGAGGTGGGGGCAGCACTCCTCCCTGCCCCACCCTCCCACTCCTGACCTTCACAACCTCCTCACCCCCACCTCTGCGCTCTCCTGGGAAGGGCCTGGTGAAGATGCACCTTTGGCCTTGCTGTTAATTCAGAACCTTGGGTGCTTCCCTGAATGTTATCAGAAACAGACCCCCAGTACTCAGAGGGCAGGGAAAGACTAGGAAAGAGGCAGGCCATTGCAGATTAAATTGGTAGGTGGCAGATTTGATAAATGAGGGGACTGACATATAAGGCTTGTCTTGGGCAGCTACAAGAAGAGTAGATCTTTGCACACTCCCTGCCAGAATCTTAAAAGTTTATACAGAGGGCTTAGCTGGGTTCAGTCACATATACTGTCCAGATGGTCTCAACAACAGCTCACTATTTCAAGGCTGTATCCTTGGGCAGCTCCTAGTGCAGGGACCAGGGGAGATGCGAGGGGTCTTCGATTCCCACATCTTCCTGATGACCTCCTCCAATGTCTGCTTGAGTAGACAGGGGACCAGAAGCTTTCTCTGGACCAGACTTAATGCAAAGATCAAATGAGGATGACTCCAAGCGTGCCAGAGACAAGGCCCTCCTAATGTTATTCTCCCAAACCTGGCTTTATTCTCCCAACCCTGGCTTGATGGGCAAAACCATGAGTCATGGTTTTGGTCACTGTGTCCAGTCTTAGGACGTGCCACTGAGTCAGAAGACAGGTCGCTCTGCTCTTTCTCCCACTGACAACCCTCTGGAAAGGAGTGCCTGGCAGCCCAGGCCTGGTTAAAGTGGAAGGGGTTAGTGACTGTGTTATTTCCTCCTGAGGAGAAATCCGCACATACTGAGTCTGCTTTCTCTCCAGAGAAGGTGGATAGTGGTAGACTGTAGACCCTTGAGTAGCTCATCTTAAACTCAGCAGAGCTTCAGTTTCCACTTCATTTCTCTTGGTTTCCCCTCTCTTCCTTTCTGAAAGCATGATTGGAAAATGGAGGAGGCAAGATTTTTTAAATGAATGACAATCTCCATTTCTCTGTGGGCAAACACCCAGGGCAGACTTGGGAGCCAGGCCAGTGGAGCCAACATGCTGAAGAAATAAGCTGAGGGCGAAGAACCCAGGCAGAGAGTCTGTCTCCTGGGTCTTCAACATGCCAGCCATATGGCCTTGGGCAGCAGCTCTCCCACCAGCCCCCCATTATCACATACCTCACTTTAACTATCAGAAAAAGGAGGAAGAATAAATGGTTCCTCTCTTTCAAACTTGCTTGGAGGATAAATTAGAGTGCAGAGGATGCAGGTAGTACTTCTGAAGACAATTTGAGGTCACAACATCCACCCCCAAACAGATACAGAAATGCTTTGAAAAATCAGAGAGCTGTATAAATGTAAGGGATCGATATTATCCATCCACTCCTTACCTCATACATTGAACACCTGGGACCTGTCAAGCAATGTGAGCGGTGCTGGGGCACAAAGGTGAGAGGTCCTAATCCTCAAGGAGGTCAGAGAGCAGTGTGGGAGACAGACGGACACACACACAAATAACCAACACTAGACTTGAAGACACAGGTATAGGCGGATGTGAAAGAGACTGGGTGTTGAGATCCAGTAAAGCAAAGACTCCTTGCAGAAGGTGGCCCCAGCAGAATGTTGAGGGGTAGGAGTTTACTAGGGGAAAATGGTTAGTGTGGGCGGGAAGGGCCTTCCAAGCACAGGAGAAGTAGAAGCACAGGTGATGTTTGGAGGTCTCCAGTGTACACGGTTGGGGGGAAGGGTGCAGGGCCAGGGGCTCTGAGAGTGGGCAGGTCAGGTCACAGAGGGCCTGGTAAGCCGTGTGAGGAACTGCAGCATGCTCTGGAAATAGAGGATGTCACTGAAGGCTTGAAGCAGGTGAGTGCTGGGACCAGGTGTGGGGTATAGGGCAAATGTGGCTGCAGTGTGCCCTGGGGGACTGCCACACTGCAGCCTCCAGGACAGAGCCTGCTGAGGAGCCAGTGCCATCAGCATGGAAGCGAGATCATGGGAGACCCACATCAAGGTAGCAGAGGATGGGGGGCCTGTGTGGCCAGAGGCAGAGAAATGTCAGAAGTATTAAGGATGCTGAATGAAGATAAAGTGAGTGGAATTCGGGAAGATAGGAGGCGGACTGGAGCACTGAGTAAGGGCGGGGGTGTGGCCACTCTCAGAACTGGGGATGCAGGAGGGCATCAGGTTGTGGTGGGAGATGAAGAGTTATAAGTATCTTGAGCTTCTTTCAAGTGAGAAATAGCGTTTCCCTTCTTTATACCAGTAATTTATTTCATTGCATTTTGCTTTGTTGCAATAAAAATTCAGGTCATATAGAAAAGTATATAAGTGAATAAAATTTCCTCTCGATTCTACCACTCGGAGATAATCAACATATTGGTGAATATTCTTCCAATTTTTTTCTGATATCTTTATTGTTATTGTTTAGTCATTTAGTCCTGTCTGACTCTTTGCAACCCCATGGACTGTAGCCCACCAGGTTCCTCTGTCCATGGGGTTCTCCAGGCAAGAATACTGGAGTGGGTTGTCATTTCCTATTCCAGGAAATCTTCCCGACTCAGGGATTGAACCTGAGTCTCTTGTGTCTCCTGTATTGGCAGGCAGATTCTTTACCACTGAGATAAATGATTATTTTTTAAATTTTGAAATAGAGTATATTACTGTTTTTAAAACTTTTGATGCCCAGCTGTACCCTAGATCCATACAATCAGAGTCGCTGTGGGCCGGGGACTAGGCATCACTGCTTTTTAAGGTTTCCTGATGATTCCAACGAGTAGCCAGTATTGAGAACAAGAGCCCTTAAAGGGGATAGTACAAGACAGCAGAGCACAGGCAGCTTCTTATTGATTCCAGGCTGCTCCTAAAGGCTCCATAAAGAACCCCAAATCTGTGTACTAACAGGAGTCAGTGACCATAGGTATCATAGACTTCTCCCTCATGCAATCAGACAGAGTCATGATTCAAAGAACTGAGGAAAAGCCTGTATTTTTAGATATTCAGCTCAAACCCAATGGAAGCTTCGCCCTGGTGTGGAGTCACTTCAGTGGTCCGATTAATACATTAACACCTCAAGATGGGGCCTCTAAAGCTGGTCAGTGGCAGTGAGGATGTCATCAATCACAGCAACATTAATTTCAGAATCTAAGGAAAGGGATTCTGAACTCTTGGAACAGGCCTTCACCCTCTTAGAGAAAGAAAAGAAGGTGAAGAGGGAAAAGAGAGCCTCGGGTTCACATTAGAGTTTCGAGTCCAAGAATTGTAAACATGAATACACTGCCAAATCTCACTCTAAATATATTCCAATGATCTCATGTTTTCATATGCAGTGGAATCAAAAGAGGCATTTTTATTCATCTTGGATGACAGCATCTTGAGCTTTTATGGGAGCGTCCTAGTGGGATTCGCTTAACCAAGAGGGGCCAGTCAATACTCTAGCCATTTCAAATCACTGCAACCGGCGCATTAAGTGCCCTGAATGACAATTCTTTATCTTCTTGCAGCTTGGACTCTCAAATGTAACCCCGAATATCAGCAGCAGACCCCTCCACCCCATAGGGGAAAAGTCTCCAATCAGAGATCCTCTGAGGAGAGCCAAGAGCAGTTTTGGAGGGAGCAGCGCATATTTTGAGGTGATTAACATTTCGGTTTTGGCGTCTTCATCTGTATGAGCTTCATCTGTTACTCGTTTTCTCTTTGGCCAACAAGACCGCATCCAATGTCCTGCAGGAGAAGGGTGGAAATTTTTCTGAAAGCCCTTTTAGGTGAAGCCCAGTGAGAGGGCAAATGAAGCTTCATTCCTTTTATGGCCGTATCTCAACATGAGAGAGAGGGAGAGAGAGGGAATATCATCTTGGTTCCCCTGAGACAGAGCCTGTGTGCTCCTCAGCACTAACTGAAGTGAACAGAGTCGATCCTACAACTGGCAACACCCTCAGTGACCCCTACCTAGGGTGACAGGACCCTTCAGTACCCCTCAACCCCCTGCCACCCCAGACCCTGCCTTCACCCCCCTGCCCCACCCCACTCTGGAGTCTTCCCTTCTGCCCTGTCAGAACATAAATCAAGCAGCAGGGTAGCTTGGAAATATGACGAATACCTTGGCTGGCTCCAGCTTGAAAAGACAAGCGGGGAGGAGAGGGAATCTAAAGTAACCAGGCTTGGCTGCAAGTGTGGCCAGAATTCAGTGTTCCTGGAGCTGGCCCCAGTGGCTCGGAGGGCTGGGCGCTGCCAGAGGCGTCTTCCCTGGGGGCAGTCCCAGAGCTCCACGCTTGGAGGAGGAGAGCGCTTTGGTGTCTGTCACGAACAGTATTCAGGAATCCTGGGATACTCCCTGAGTCCTCACTGTGAGCACTGAGACGAGGCGGATGGGTGGGGAGAGCTTTTCGCCTCTGGGAGGGCCCTTGTCATGGCCCCGGGTTCGGATGTTGCTGTTTCCACAGGGAGCTTGCCCACAGTTGCTGTGTGATGCTCGTGTGTGTGGGTGTGTACGTCAGGGGCCGGCGAGGCGAGAGAGCCCACCGAGCCCTTCTGAGGACCTAGGTCGACGGTGCCTCCAGCCCTCAGGTGTGCGGGCTGCTCTCTGCCAGGGCTGTCTGTGTCTCCCTGTGCCTATTTCCTAGTTTCATTGGTTTAACCAGCTCCCCTCACTGGTTCATGACTCTGGTCATTCTCGGTGGGTTGGGACCTTGTTGGGATGACTCTAGCAGAGACTGCCCATAAGTAGAGAAAGGGCCCTTGGCGTCACCCTCCTGCCTGCCAAGCAGATGGTCATCACAGGGCCCCGCAGCGGGCAGCTCCTGAGTGTCCACAGAGTTGTGGCTGCACGTGACAGGGTTCAGGCTTCAGGAGCCTCAGTGAAGAGATTCTTTTTGATTTGGTTTGTTCTTGAGACTTGTGATGAGATTCTTCCAGTGGCCAACAGACAAGAGAGATCTCTAGGCCCTTGCCCAGAGTGGCAGGTCCACAGTGACACTTCTCTGAGAAGAGCTGTGGCAGAGACCTGGTCCCAGTCTCTGAGCACACGGGTAGCAGAAGGGCTGCCTCCCTCAAACCGGTAATCACATTAAAATGAGTCACTCCTCTCTCCAGTCCTCAATACCTAAAATCACTGCCCCCCACACCCAGGCAATGCTTTATTGGGGTTCCTGCTGCAGCAGGGGTGAGGGAGAACAAACAACAGATTCCCTTGCTTGCTTGCTCACTGGGGGTGGGGCGAGCCTGTTCCTTATATGGGGTGAGGATAGGGGTGTGTCCAGGGGTCTGGCTGGAGGGGTGGGGTGGGTTCAGTGTTTTGCCCACTGCTTTGGTGGTGTTGAGGGCACGGGGCATGCTCAGTTCCCTGCTTTTGAATTCTCGAGGCCACACTACTGGAGTGGGTAACCTTTCCCTTCTCCAGGGGATCTTCCTAACCCAGGGGTTGAACCCAGGTCTCCCGCATTACAGGCTGATTCTTTACCAGTGGAGCCACAAGGGAAGCCCAAGAATACTGGAGTGGGTAGCCTGTCCCTTCTCCAGCGGATCTTCCTAACCCAGGAAACGAACTGCGGTCTCCTGCATTGCAGGCGGATTCTTTACCAACTGAGCTATCAGGAAAGCCCTTGCTCCCAACACCCTGTTCTCAAAACATCTTTTTAACGCTTTTTTTGTTTTTTTAAGGGAAGAAGCCCCATGAGACCCTCCCTGCAAGAAGCCGGAAATTATCACCACCCCTCTCCTCTGTCCCCTCAAAGGCCCCTCCTGACCACAGTGTTAGTCCTCTGAGTTGGCTGGTAGAACAATTGAGAACAATAGCTTTCCTCAGGGCATGGGCGGATCACCAAGTCAGGCCTCCAAGCAGGGGTTTCCTGTCACCAAAGCCACACTAATGCAAATCCATTTTTTATTAGGAGAAAATAAAACTCACAAGTGACATCAACTGAAAAATGTTGAGAGCAAATTATTCCCATTTAAAGCTAAGCACATGACAGCTGGTGACTTTTAATGGAAAGTAAAATTTGTTGGTCTGAATTACTATCAAACCACTTGAGAATCTGTGTTTTTTTCTTTTTGGAGAAAGGCAGTGCTTTGGCGTCCAGAAGAGCAGAGGAGGAATGGAAAGGTCTAGTCTTGTCTCTAAGTGTGGCCTTAAAAGACCCTGGACAATCTTTGGCAAAATCATGGTATAACATCTCTAGGTACATTAATTTCCTTTACCTTTTACTTAAAGCTCATTTAAGAAGCTGGTTAGAAACAAACCTCTCTGTTCTAGAATTCATTTGGGCTCTGTACCAAAACAGTTGTATGTGTCCCAAAACCCGTCTACCATTTCCGCATTTAATAGAAAATATCTGATACAAAAGAACCCAGTGGTATTTGCTATGGACTGAATGTATGTGTCTTCCCCAAATTCATAGTTTGAAAGCTTACTTACTAATATGATGGTGGTTGGAGGAGCAGCTTTAGGGACATAATTAGGTTTAGATGAGGTCATGAGGGAGGGGCCCTGTGATGGGATTAGTGCCTTTTTAAGAATGGGAAGAGACTAGAGCTCACCCCTCTCTCTCCAAGAAGCCCACTGTCTGCCAGCCAGGAGGAGAGCTCTCACTAGAAATAGAATCTGTTGGCACCTTAATCTTGGACTTCTTAGCTTCAAGAACTATAAGAATTAAAGGACTGCTATTTAAGCCAGTCAAGCTGTTAGGAGCTCTGTTACCATAAATTCCAGGGGATCAGGTATCTGTATACTTGAGCTGCATCAGACATAAAAGAATCATGTGAGACAGCCTCTGTATGACCAAATTTGTTTCAGGACAGTATAAATTCAGTTCCTCTTTCCCTCCAGTTTTCTAGCACTTTCAGATTCTCACACACATCTGCTATCTTTGTGGGCAGTATAGAGAGCACCTCCAGAATTTGGGGACATGGTCAGAAGGGGTCAGGAATTGAAGAAGAATGCTACTAGAACCCTCGTAATACACCTGAGATTAACCACTTGCAGATGTGACCTGTCTCAGGTGGGTTTTGCATATGCATTGTTGAGGATTTCATGGTTTGCTACGTTAAGGTTCAGTTCAGTTCACTTCACTTCAGCCGCTCAGTCGTGTCCGACTCTTTGTGACCCCATGAATCGCAGCACGCCAGGCCTCCCTGTCCATCACCAGCTCCCGGAGTCTACCCAAACCCATGTCCATTGAGTCGGTGATGCCATCCAGCCATCTCATCCTCTGTCGTCCCCTTTTCCTCCTGCCCCCAATCCCTCCCAGCATCAGAGTCTTTTCCAATGAGTCGACTCTTCCCATGAGGTGCCCAAAGTACTGGAGTTTCAGCTTTAGCATCATTCCTTCCAAAGAACACCTAGCACTGATTTCCTTCAGGATGGACTGGCTGGATCTCCTTGCAGTCCAAGGGACTCTCAAGAGTCTTCTCCAACACCACAGTTCAAAAGCATCAATTCTTCGGCACTCAGCTTTCTTCACAGTCCAACTCTCACATCCATACATGACCACTGGAAAAACCATAGCCTTGACTAGATGGAACATTAAGGTTACTCAAAATTTATCAGAAAACTGAATTATATAAAGAAACGACAAACTAGATTGTAATAAGGTCATGTTATTTGGAGAGAATTAAGTGGGTAGACATGAATAGTCCTGTACTGAGCCTAGAAAAAGGGGGTTAAAGAATAATCACATTGGTATTTATCCAGGAAAATGTTGAAAGAATGGTAGCGAGGGCATTCCAAACTCTTCCAGAATCTGAGACACATACCCCTTAACACCTTTTCCCTGATTTCTGCTTAACAAGTATTTTTCATAAAGTCTGATGCTGTTAGATGTGTATACATTAGGATTGTTATGTTTTCTTGGAGTAGTGACCCCTTGTTCATTATATTGTGTCCTTTATCCCTGATAACTGTCTTGCTCTGATGAAAATTAATAGAGCCACTCCTTTCTTTTGATTAGTGTTAGAATGGTATAATCTTCTCTGTTCATGTCTTTATACTTAGTGCATTTCCTGTAGACAACCACTTGTGTGTCTTTTTATCTACTTTGGCAATCTTTGTCTTTTAATTAGTGCACGTAGACTATTGACATTCAAAGGGATTATTGATATGGTTGGATTAATATCTATTTTATTTGATACTGTTCTCAATTTGTTGCCAATGTTCCTTGAGGTTATTTGTCTTCCACTTTTTCCTTCTTTTGTAATTTCAACTGAGCATTTTATATGATTCCATTTTCTCTTTCTTGGGATATCAGTTATACTTTTCTTTCTTTTCTTTTTTTAGTGGTTGCACTAAAGTCAGAATACACATTTACAACTAATACAAGCTCATTTTCAAATAACACTATACAATTTCTTGGGTCATGTGAATGACTAATAAGAAGGAAGTAATCCTAATTCCTCCCTGTCCCTTGTATCATTGATGTCACTCATTTCACATTATTATATAAGCATATTACATATATACACACACACACACATGTGTATGTATGTATATACATATATATATAAGATGTATAAAGGCTTCCCTGGTGGCTCAGACAGTAAAGCGTCTGCCTATAATGCAGGAGACCCAGGTTCAATCTCTGGGTCAGGAAGATCCCCTGGAGAAGGAAATGGCAACCCACTCCAGTATTCTTGCTTGGAGAATTCCGTGGATTGAGGAGCCTGGTAGGCTACAGTCCACGGGGTCACAAAGAGTCGGACACAACTGAGAGACTTCACTTCACTTCAAGATGTATATATATGATAGATACATAAGCATTCATAATCAAATGTTGTTCCTATTATTATTTTGAACAAGCTATTAGATCACTTAAGAAAAATAAAATTTTTTTATAAAAAGTTTTATCATTATTCCTTCTTTGATGCTATTTCTTTTTTTATGTAGAGCTGAGTTTCTGATCTATGTCAGTTTTCTTCTTTTCAAAGAACTTTTAACTTTTCTTCCAAGGCAGGTCTGCAGGCAACACATTCCCTCAGTTTTGTCTAAGAAAGTCTATTTCTCAGTCATTTCTGAAGGGTAGTTCTTCAGAGTACAGAATTCTAGGTTGGTAGTTTTTTCCTCTCAAGACTTTTAATGTTTAACTCCACTCTCTTCTTGCTTGCATGGTGTCTATGAAGAAGTGAGATTTATTCTTCTCTCTGATCCTCCTTAGGTAAGGTGTTTTTCTTCTCTGTTTCTTTCAGTATTTTTTCTTTACCTTTGCTTTTCAATAATTTGAAAATATATGTTCAGTAGTAGTTTTTCTGAGACATTCATCTTGCTTGGTGTTCTCTGAGCTTTCTGGATCTGTGACTTGATATCTGGCATTTGGGGGAAATTCTGTTATTGTTTCAGATATTTTTTCTGTTCCTTTTTCTCTTCTCCTTCTGGCATTTGTGTTACTCAGTTATACCTTTTATAGCTGTCCAGAGACCTCAGATATTCTGTTCTGGGTTTTTTGTTTTTGCTTCAGTTTTTGTTCTGCTTTTCAGTTTTGGAGATTTCTATTGAAATAGCCTCAAGCTCAAAGATTCTTTTCTCAGCTGTGTCCAGTCTACTAATAAGCCCATCAAAGGCATTCTTCATTTCCGTGTTTTTTTCATTTCTAGAATTTCTTTTGAGTTCTCTCTCAGGATTTCCATCTCTCTGCTTACATTGTCTATCTGTTCTTGCATGCTATTTTATCCATTAGTGCCCTTACCATATTAATCTCACATACATATACAATTACATGTCCTAAGTCATATATACATATAATATGTGTTTTAAATTTCTTGTCTGACACTCAATAAATCGACTGGCTTTATTAGCAAGATATTTGAAAAGATAAGTTCAAATAGAATTTATCTTCCTTGGAATCCAGCTGTAAAAAGCATAATCTAAAATGCTCTGTTGTTTGATCTTTAGTTTCTGTCTGAACTGACTCTCCATGTCAGCCTATTTTCTTTAGTGAAGAGCAAGAAATTCCATTTACCATGGCTTTCCATACTCTATCCTATGGCTTTTGTTTTCATTCAACATGTTATTTACTTGTCATGAAATAACATGCTATTTGGGGCTGATTAGAGCCTGCAGTGTTTACATTTATCCCCAATTATATAAATTAGAGGGCTTCCCAGGTAGCTGTGTGGTAAAGAATCCTCCTGCTAATGCAGGACAGGCAGGTTCAGTCCCCGGGTTGGGAAGATCCCCTGGAGAAGGAAATGACAACCTGCCCCAGTATTCTTGCCTGGGAAATCACATGGACAGAGAAGCCAAGTGGGTTACAGTCCATGGGGTCACAAAGAGTCAGACACGACTTAGTGACTAAAAAACATCACCATTATGAAACTATAAACCTCTTAAGCATCCTATAACAACAAAATATGCTAAACTTAAAATCTTAGTAACAACTGTACCAGGCTTACCATGAGGCCTGGAGTGACAACCTGAGGGAGGAGCATGTGCAGGAAAGAAGGGGCTTCAGCCAGACACACGAGAGGATTTTTGTTGCAGCGCTAGCTGGGTGTGTGTGTGCAAGACCCTTCAACCAAGACTCTATTTCCTCATTTATAACAATGTTAACAATTCCTATCTCATGAGACTGGTGTAAGGATTACATAACATGACGTATGCCAAATGTATGGCACAGGGCCCTGGAGGATGAAATGAGTGAAGTCTTATTGAAGGGCCCATCTAGTATTCTCAGATCCTTCTAGTATTCTCAGGCCTTGACCTCTATGGGTGGGTCTAAAGCATCCCAGATTCCCACCCAGAGCTCCATTACAGTTTAGCTCAGGTACATTCCAGTATAAACACAAAGGAAGAGGAGTCTGTATGGACAATAGTATAAAACAAGGAACAGGACGGTTGACTGTCAAAATGGAACAATTCTGAACTTCTTGTTAGAAAGCTGCTGCCTCTGCTGCTAAGTCGCTTCAGTCGTGTCCGACTCTGTGCGACCCCACAGACGGCAGCCCACCAGGCTCCCCCGTCCCTGGGATTCTCCAGGCAAGAGTACTGGAGTGGGTTGCCGTTTCCTTCTCCAGTTAGAAAGCTACCTATGTCCAAATTAACTTACAGGAAACTTGAGAGATATCACAATATAAATTTGCTTGACTGCACCTTCAGCTATTTGCCAGTGTCTAATGCTTTCCAGAGAGAGAGAGGGCCTAATAGCCACTTTCCCCAGCAGTAAGTCCTCATAAAGCATGCTCATGGCTCAAGAGGCTCTAGCTGACCAAAGGAGCCGATTTTTATGCTGGTGGCTCATCACTAGCAGTCATGAGCCTAGTGCCTGGCCTTGTGCTTTGCATGCATTATCTCATTCAAACTCATAACAACCCCAGGAAGGACGAACCGTTTCCTGCTGATTTTATAGATGAGGAAATAGGCTGGGAAGGTTAAGTACAATTGATAGGAGGAGGTGAGTGAAATTGGCAGTTGAACATGGAGGGTGCTGGGAGGTTCTACTTTTTTCTAGAAAGGGTATCGTATTGCCAGTGGGGACCAACAGAGCCTGCCACTGAGCAATCAGTCATCATTCCAGTTAGTACTGGTTACCAGAGAGCAGGGTATCTGGGTGCCTGGGGCAGAGGAGCAGACTTCCTTGTCTTGTCCCTCCCATGTTCCTACTTTGGTCAGACCCTCGTTCTCTCTCCCTTGGAGTGTTAATTACTCCCTGCCTATTCTCCCAGCCTTCCGCCCTCAATTCCTCATCCTGGCAAAGTCCTGACTGTTGGATTCCAACCTACTTTTTCCACTTTGTGCCCTGGTTCTTGTCAGTGTGATCTCTTCCCAGCCTCAACAGTGTACTTCTGAGACAGCCTGGGACCTGTGAAGAAAAGGCCAAAACCCAACTGCCACTCTTGAGGTGCAGGGAGCAAAAGCAGGGACTGAGCATGCACCCTGCACACAGCACCATCAAGCGGATGGGCAGACTGCCTAAGCCAGCCCTGAAGCCTGAACCACCGATGGGCCCCTACGCTCACCCCATTTAAGAGACTGGCCCAAAGCAACCCCCCACCCGCCGCCACCCCTCATCAGGGAGCAAGCAAGGGAAACCGTTTCTTGTTCTCACGCCCTCCTGCTGTAATTGAGTCCCAATAAAGCCTTGTCTGAAGTCCTTGTCTGGACACCCCTGAGCAGCTTAACAATAAGAGACCAAGAACCCAGGTCGGTTAACACTTCCAATTCTTGCTTTCAATTATCCTCTGGCCCTAAATCCTATCCACACAAAAACCTCATCTCTTCCACCCAGCCTTTCCAAGCTCTCTGAGGCCATAGCATGGTGCTTTTCATTCTGATTGGGCAGAACTTTTCTAGTGTAACATGTACACGTGACATTTAAGCAATTCGGGGTTGTTCGTGATAATTGTTTTAGTGTTTTGTATTTGTGGTGAGGTTGTTGAACTCAAGGGACCAGATTCAGCACAGTGCATGCAAGACCCATAGGGAGGCTCTGGCCTGGCAGAGACATTGGAAAAAAAAAAAAAAGATTACACTTGCATGTTGACAGCACATGAATTTCTTTAGCTAGAAACTATCATAAGCAAGAATAACTAAAACAGGAAACTGCTGGTTGTTCTTTCTTTGAGCCACATAATAAATCACAACATTATTTGCTGAGCTTTTGTGCTGCTAGCTCTGGGCACAGAAACTGCTAGGTTATGGCTCTGAAAGCCAAGGTCTACCCGGTTGAGAATGAGACCGATCAGAATCTGAGTCCTGGCTCCGCCCCTTACTAGGTGATTTCACCGAATTCCTTAACCTCTTTGACTCTTCCTGTTGTTATCTGGGAATAAGTATCCTTTCCTCCTAGAGGTTAAGGAATACTGAGAGATTGTGTATAACATGAGTAAGGTTATAACCAAGCCATCAGAGGTTGTGTGATGAATCAAACTGACAAGTTTCCATGAAATACGCTGGGGACCTGGGACTGGGGTCTGTAGGGACACGGTGAGAAGACACAGGGCAGGACTAGAGTGGGCTGGACTGAGGCCAGGTGCTCAGCCACTTTGCCGAGAGTGGCTCTGGGGTCCAGGTGCGGGAACCGGGTGATGGGGAGCTGGTTGCCCCCAGACAGGGAAATGTGCCCCTTCTTCCCAGAGACCGCCCTTGTCTGACCTCAGCCACAGGGTGAGATTCTACCTGTCTCACGCAGGTGATCACTGATCAGGCCCTCAGTCACTCCTGAGTAGCCTCTCCTCAGCCCTCATGTTCCCAGCCAGGCAGCCCTGAGAGACAGCCTCTCATTGGCCAGAACCTGTCAGAGAGTAGGCATTCAGCACATACTGGCTTTTATTGGACATTCCCAAGTACATACTTTCCAAGAATAAAAGAAGAAAGACTTCTTTCTAGACTGACTTGTTAACTAGCAAATGGACAATTAAGACGATGCAAGAAAGTTATTGGCAAGGGTCCAGGAAACTGCTTTTCTTGAACTCCTCACAGAGATGCAGTGGGTTACATTTTTGGACAGCCATTACGTAGCTCAGGGCAGATGGAAGAACAACAAGTACAAAAGAGAACTTGATTTGAGCAAGACTTCTGACTTTGTTTAGCCACTGTTTACTGGATACCATAGTAGCACGCCTTGTCCTGCGGTGGTGTGTGAGGTGCCTCGTTCGTTAGCCAGTAAGGGTGGACGGAAATATTTGAGAGTAAAAGCCTAATCATTTTAAGACATATCAAAACAAAAGCAAGGAGGGAAACAATCTGGCTCTCACAGTTGATGAGAATTCAGCATCTCTGATGAAGCTGGTGCTGTCAGCAGGGGGAGAGCAGGGCCCCGAGGGAGCAGAGGGCCTGTTGCCGACACTGGACTGACCCCACGAGGAGGCAGCTGCTTGGTTGCTGGCCTCCCTGTTGATTGAAGCAGCAGCAGGGGCCTGTGTCTGGTTTACCCAAGTAGAGGAACGGAGCGTTCCCTGTTGAGCAGAACAGCGGCTGACCTGGCTCCCAGCAGAGGCGGCTCAGGGCACTCTAGCTGTGGGCAAGAGCAGAGGCTGATGGGGCTCCACCATCCACCGGGGCGCCCAGTGTCAAACCTGTATCCTCCCTTTAATAATAATACCACCACATAAAGAAGAGGTGTTTCTCTCCCTTATTTTGAGACTGTTAATACCTCCTGGTTGTACTTCTAAAAATTAATAAATTGTGGTGGCACAAGCAGAAATCTTGCAAGAAATCTATTATGTTTTTGCAGCCCCATCATTCCTTACCAGCACACAGGAGTCTTAAAAGTGGCCTGCCTTTTCCACTCCTTCCTCCTCATTTTTTGTTTCCATCCCGTCTTTCTTTTCTCTATTCTTTTGTGTCTTCTTTCTTTTCTCCCCTCTTTTCTTCTCTTAAAAATAAAAGATGATCACGATCTGTAAGGAGTTCAGAAGTTGGAATCTGCCAGGGTTGGGTTAATTCAGCAGCACAAGGGAATCACTAAGGATCTAGGTTCTTTCCATCTTTTCCCTCTATTCTTGGAGACAGCTTTACTTCCAGGCCAGCTTCCTTGTCATAAAATGGGACCTTCTGTTTTAGGCTGCTAAAGAGATGAGTGGAGAAAATAGGTCAAAAGACTACGGGGATACTTCCCTGGTGGTCCAGTGGCTAAGTATCCGCCTGCTAATGCAGGGACATGGGTTTGATCCCTGGTCCGGAAAGATTACACATGCTGAGGGGCAACTAAAGCCCCTGAACCACAACTACTGAAACCCGTGCACCCGAGAGCCTGAGCTCTGACAAAAGAGAAGTCACTGCCACGTGAAGCCGTCACTCAGCAATGAAGAGCAGCCCCTGCTCACCGCAACTAGAGAAAGCCTGCACACAGCACACAGCAACAAAAACCCAGCACATCCAACAAATAAATATTAAAAAAAAAAAAAAAGACTATCGGGAGTGTAGGGACTATGGCGCATTGGAGCAAATGACCTTGCCGAAGGCTTTCAAATACAGAACAATTTTCTTCCTGTTGCTTCAAAATACTTTGTTGTTAGAGGGAGGAAAAGGGTATCCTGGATGTTCTGAAGTAACTGCTTTGTGAGTAAATATATTGTTGCAAGCAGTCAAAACACTGCTATTGCTCCAGTTCTGCAGAGGTCAGCACTGAGCTGCAGGGACAGGAGATGGGCCAGAGATCAAATATGCGTGAAGCGTCCTCAGTCCTTGGCTCTCTGCCATGCCACAGCTGCTGGGAACCCTGTGGCTGCCCAGCTACAAGCTTGGCTTCCTCCCTCTCATCCCAAGCTTCCTCAGAGTTTTGGGGTGCTGTCTTCTCCTTTCGTGCCCTCTTACCACCTGGCACAGATGCTCACACTCTGGACAGCACCCCGTCCACCACATTCATAGCATGAAGTTACACACTCACAGCCTAGTGTGCGTCAAAGATGGATCCTCTCATCTTCCCCTCCTAACCCAGTTTCTCGTTTCCAGTGGTTCTCAACGTATGCCCTGCAAACCAGCAGCATCAGCAGCACCTGGGACCTTGTAAGAACTGTACATTTTTAGGTCCCACCCCAAAACTGCTCAATCAGAAACTCTGGGGGATGGGACCCAGCAATTTAAGTCTTAACCAGCCCTCCAGGGGATTCTTATGCCTTTGGATGTTTGAAAGCCACTGTCCTAAAGCCTCTGCGGTGTTTAGAGACCAACAACCTAAATGTTGGTTTTAGCCCTGGCTACACATTCGTGTCTTCTGAGGGGCTTAGTGCCCTCCACCCCGACTGCCCCCATGCATATGGGATTGGTCTGGTGTGTAGTCCAGGCTTTGAAATTTTTAAAAGTTCCTTGGATGATTCTGAACTGCAGCCAAGGTTGAGAATCACTGATCTAAACAAATATGAAGGAAGACAACATACTGTAAATGAGTAGACATCCAAAAGTGAGACAACTGACAAAATATGTAAGGGGGAAAAAATGTTAATATGAGAGGTTAAACTGTCATTCCAGACCCAAAGAAAGGCAATGCCAAAGAATGCTCAAACTACTGCACAATTGCACTCATCTCACATGCTAGTAAAAGTAATGCGCAAAATTCTTCAAGCCAGGCTTCAGCAATACATGAACTGTGAACTTCCAGATGTTCAAGCTGGTTTTAGAAAAGGCAGAGGAACCAGAAATCTAATTGCTAACATTTGCTGGATCACTGAAAAAGCAAGAGAGTTCCAGAAAAACATCTATTTTCTGCTTTATTGACTATGCCAAAGCCTTTGACTGTGTGGATCACAATAAACTGTGGAAAATTCTGAAAGAGATGGGAATACCAGATCACCTGAGCTACCTCTTGAGAAACCTATATGCAGGTCAGGAAGCAACACTTAGAACTGGACATGGAACAACAGACTGGTTCCAAATAGGAAAAGGAGTACATCAACGCTGTATATTGTCACTCTGCTTATTTAACTTATATGCAGAGTACATCATGAGAAGCGCTGGGCTGGAGGAAGCACAAGCTGGAATCACAATTGCCGGGAGAAATATCAATAGCCTCAGGTATGCAGATGACACCACCCTTTATGACAGAAAGTGAAGAAGAACTAAAGAGCTTCTTGATGAAAGTGAAAGAGGAGAGTCAAAAAGTTGGCTTAAAGCTCAACATTCAGAAAACAAAGATCATGGCATCTGGTCCCATCACTTCATGGGAAATAGATGGGGAAACAGTGGGTTTACTTTGGGGCTCCAAAATCACTGCAGATGGTGACTGCAGCCATGAAATTAAAAGACGCTTACTCCTTGGAAGGAAAATTATGACCAACCTAGACAGCATATTGAAAAGCAGAGACATTACTTTGCCAACAAAGGTCCATCTAGTCAAGGCTATGGCTTTTCCATTAGTCATGTATGGATGTGTGAATTGGACTATATAAAGAAAGCTGAGTGCCGAAGAATTGATGCTTTTGAACTGTGGTGTTGGAGAAGACTCTTGAGAGTCCCTTGGACTGCAAGGCGATCCAATCAGTCCATCCTAAAGGAGATCAGTCCTGAGTGTTCATTGGAAGGAGTGATGCTGAAACTGAAACTCCAATACTTTGGCCACCTGATGTGAAGAACTGACTAATTTGAAAAGATTCTGATGCTGGGAAAGATGGAAGGCAGGAGGAGAAGGGGATGACAGAGGATGAGATGGTTGGATGGCATCACTGACTCAATGCACATGAGTTTGAGTAAACTCCAGGATTTGGTGATGGACAGGGAAGCCTGGTGTGCTGCAGCCCATGGGGTCGCAAAGAGTAGGACACAACTGAGCGATTGAACTGAACTGAGAAGTATAAAAACAGAGATGATCTGTTTTAGACACTATGACAGATAACCCACTCCTACTATTTAAATTAGGCTGAAAATCAGCTCATTACCTCTTTTGGGAATGAGTATATACTGATAGGTTTCTAATTTCATGTAGAATATGAAAAGTTCTCTTTACCGCTTCAAAACACACAGCTCACTGTTATAAGACACTTTCATCATTTAATACATTCTGTCACTGTCCTTTTCCTTTTTCACAGTTTGGATGGCAGGTACTTGAGCTTGAACTGCCAACAGAAAATGTCAAGTTATCATCAGACGTCTGACGGCCCTCTGTGAGAGTCCCTTTAGAGCAGAAGGCCCTCCTGCTGGAAGTGAGCTCAAAGAACAAAAGGCATCCATGGAAGATTTTAACCAAAGAGGAAACAGGAAAACAAGCCTCTTCTTAAAGGAGAAACATGGAACCAGAAATGACTCTTCCTTTAAGAGTCCGGGAATTTTAATTTAGTAAAACTAAGGAATCACAGAAAATTTGTCACCCAAGTAAGTTCATGAATTATCTTGATTTAGAATGAGACACAGAACGTAATTAGTTATGTCACAGCAAGTTAGGCTAGAATCAAAGGTTTCAATTCAAACTGCATCAGGTCATACTCTCTCAACTTTTTTGTAGGCTGTCTATACCAAAGATCCAGGTAGATATGACCACAACCCAAAGTACAGTCATTTAATCTCTTTCAACATAGAAATCCCAATCCTGTATTTGTGTGGTTAAGATTTGCTAACACATCATTGAGGTTGCACAAGGTCATAAAACATGGCTACTGTAGAACTCAGTGGTCAATAGAGGTTCACTGATTGTACTTATTGTTTGTACTTACTGATAACTGCTTGAGAAGTAAGAAACTCATGGTGAATCTCCAGGTTTTTCTTCCATGCCTAATGGAAAAGGATTCCGTTTTCATGTTAAAATCTCAGAATAGTTTCTGTCAATAAAAAACAGCAACTTGTCTTTCTTCTGCAACAGCTCAATATAAATGTTAACAGTTTCCAAACCTTAACTGTATGAACAACTTGGTTTTGACAGTTATGCAATAACAAAGCAAATTCAATAACTGTTATTTTCGCTTGAGCCTGGGCTATGGGCAAATCAGACCAAAATGAATTCAAAGTTCAGTGTGCACCAGGCACTGTCCTCATATTCTGATTTAGGCAGTTTGGGGGGTGGTGTTCAGAAGTCATCATTGAACACGCAACAGGTGGGTGAAATACAGATCTTAATAATCAACAATGATAAAGTAGGGTTCTTTTTTTAGGTGGCTTTCCTTTAGGTTTTTCTCTACTTGCCAGTTTGTCTATAATGAATATACCTGGTTTATTTCTTCATTTAGTTTACTAAGGTTTATAAGATACTTCTCAGTTCACTATGACTTAACTAGGCAAATACCTCTTCCTTATTCTCCCCTTCACCTCTAATCCCACTCTCTATAACTGATTCCAACTCTCCCTAACACTGACAGTTCTTCCTAGTGCTGGCTCTGCTCATGGGGTTTTAGAGACATGAGCTAAGGTGAGCCGCACAACTCTCTGAGGTGCGCTTGTCGCTGTGATCATTTTACAGAAGAGGAAACCGAGGAAGAAGGTTAAGTCACTTTCTCAAGATCACGCAGCTAATAAGTGGTCCAGTGCCGGAATTCTGAATTCTTATGCTCTGTATACATACACAATCTCTGTAATATTGCCCAGATGCTCTTTGGCACTGCCTTACCAATTTGATAGGTTCAATGAGACAGCTCTTCCATGATTTACTTTGAAATTCTCTACTAACTGAGGTTGAACACCTTTTCATAGATTAGCCACATACGCCTCCTTCTATAAACTGTTTATCCACACCCTTTAGCACATTTCTCTACTGAATACATTTTCTTAATAATTTGCAAAAAAATCCAATCCATGTATATTCTTGATATGAATCCTTTGTTTTATAAACTCCAAATATTTTCTCACAATCTATTACCTTATTTCAGCTAACGTGACAATGGAATCATACTGGACAAACTATTAGAATTAGATAAGGGATTTCAATAAGGTTGCTGGATGTTAAGTGTCAACATAAAAATAGCATTCCTACAGAAAGATAACTCATAGCAGAAACAAAAACTAGTTTACCTAGGAATAAACTAATAAAAGAGGTATGAAACTAGGAGGGAGAAAACTATGAAACTTTATTGAGGGACATTAAAAACCCTAAATAAAACAGAGAGTTCATATTCATAGATGAGATGAGTAAGCTTTTCAAACTGTTAATTCTCAAATTAATCTACAAATTCAAAACAAATCCAATAAAAATATTCACAGTGTTTTCGCTGAACCTGACACACTGATTATAGAATTCATAGGGAGGATGAAAAAGTCACAAGGAGCCACGGCGAATTTGAAGAACAATGCAATTACGTCACCAGACATCAAGACTGACACAGCTATCCAGGAATGAAGAGAACGTGGTACTGGCTCAGGGAGCAACCACTAACGAAACGAGGAGGGAACCCGGAAACTCAGCATGCACACACGGAGAACGGGGTGCTGTGTGAGGCAAGGACAGGCTCAGCCCAGAAGAGAACAGGCACTCTCTTTTGGTTCTAGCACAGTGTCAGTGAAAAATTTCAAAAGCCATCAAAAAAGTGAGAAAATAGTTCAAAATTGGGTTATGGTTTGCCCAAACCCTGGGCATTCAGTCCCGTCTGGAGGTTTCCCAGGCTTCTTAGAAGCAAACTCATGGAATTCTAAGAAAGGGCAGAGCAAACACCCCAGCTGATAACGTACAGGAGACTTCAACACATATATTTCGGTACTTCTTCTGATTTAAGGCTCCCGAGGCTGGATGGCGGATTCTGCTCTCAGAAATGGTGAGAAGTGAAAGTGTCATGGTTTGGAATTTATGAACTACAGTATTAGCAAAGAGAGCCTCTATGGAGACTGCTCATATAACATACTTGGGGTGGGGAGATAATGTCGGAAACATTATACCCTTGACCTCTTTTCCCCAAGGCCCCATCTGTCAGCATGCCGCACATCCTCGCTCTGGGCTAGAGAAGAGCAGCTGAAGTTTACCCAGACAGAAGCTTCCCTGTACCAACAAAATCCTAGTCAGCTATTCTAGAAAGAGTGGGGGGAAAAAAATTAACTTAAAGCATTTCTTTAAAAGTTAATGATAAAAATGTAACTATAGAAACAAATTATTTCCACACAACCTATATTTTTAAGTAATTTATTCCAATAGAAATATTTCAGAAAACTGTACTTAAATTCAAGTTAGCTTATGCAAACACACTTAAGATCTCACGCTCACATTTGCATATTAAACAGAAATCAAAAGTGAGAGAGGAACCAAGCTGCACGTCACTCCAGGAGGTCATAGTGCAAATGAGTACTTCATCTTTAGTACCTCAAGTTAACCGGGATGAAGGAGAGTAAAAATGGCTTGTGTTTTCCTGTATATTATCATTATTGGATATTCATCCCCACAGATGCCTTTATCTCCTTTAGATTACACTGTGAATGAGTTCCCTACCCCCTCCCCACACATACATACTTTGGTCAGCTGTAAAACAATGGATCTGTCAATAATCAAGGTGAAGAAACTCTTGAGTCTGGTGACTTATTATCAGCTACTCTGTCAGATTTAGTAAGTCAATAATTATTGGACTATCTTCTGTGAATAGTTTTAATAGGTGATATCTTCATGGGAAAATTGAAATTTGTTACCTGGTATCTAACGCATAGCTAATTATGAAATTTTCTACTTGTCTATTTAAAAAAAAAAAGCTCAATCCCAAAGCATTCCTTTCATTATGTATTAATCCCATCACCACTTTGCAGTCCAAATGACTAGAATCAAACTTTAAATCCTACTAATAACCTTCAAGGACCAGTTAATCTCTTCATTTGGCTTTAAAGACTAAATTTACTTGCCTCCTCTAGAACATACTAGCCCTTTACAAAACATTTTGACTCAGCTGAACAACAGTATCTCCAGATCTTGCAGTAATCACAGAGAAGCAAAGTACTTCCGCACTTTGTTTTCACTGAGAAAGCTAGCTTAGTCTCTCAACTTCTCTTTAATTTATACCTTGTCGTCGTTTTCACTCTCCTGACAGTATCTTCAAGTAAACACTAACCAGTAAGTGAAGCACCGCTTGTTGTTCTGAGTCCTGTTTAACTGTAAGAATGTACTGAACTAAATCTCACTTCTGGGCAAAGGAACTCTCATTTCAGGATTTTAGTAGCTTTTATAGAACCCAAACAAATCTTTCTGGCTGTACTGTATTCTTTTAAGGATTTTCTGAAAGGACTGATAATTAAATCTATGCTCAAAACAACAATTTCAACAACACAAAATAAAAATAAACTCAGCTGGATGGATGTTCTTCAAAGTTGCTCTTAGGCGTGTTCATCTAAAGGCTGATTTGGAGGGTTTATTTTTAATCTTCTACCCTGGAAGGAGAGGAGCCGGGAAGGAGCTTGTCAGAAAAGACTCAGAGCCAAGGAGGAATGCTACAATAACCTAGAGCGATCCGCACGCATTTTCTTAGACTTGCTGTGAGCAAGAGTAAGCTGGTGGAGAGAGGAATAGCACACGCTCCTGAAATAAGAGGAGTAAGAGGACAAATGATTATTGTCACACTCGATGCCCTAAAGTTGGTCTTCAAATTGATAAGGCACTGAGCAAATTTTCCCCACACTACAACTGGAGATACCAGTGTAATGAAATAGCTTTCAGAAAGCTTAAAAGTTTGCTCACACAGATCTCTTTTGTCAGAATCCTCTAAATAGGGGGAAAAAAAACCAAAACAAGTCACCTTAGACACAAGCCATTTTTAAGGAAGCAAAACCAAAAAAGGTTAACTTCACACAGAAAATTATTATCATCAATGTGTTAAATAACAATGTTTGTTACAAGAAAACAGAATACTACTCTAGCTGTAAAATTATACATTTACTATGCTTGAAAGAAATAATATAAAAGAGAGACAGAAAATAAAAGCAAACCCTAAAAGATCACTGAAGAAGTCAGACAAACCTCACCACTTGCTTTGTATCACGTGATCTATTCATGCACCAGCAGTACTATTGTTCCACCAGGACACAATCAAATTCATTTTCATTTTCAAAAAGGGATCCAATTATTTCAAAAGCCTTTGAGGCAGACGATTTTTTAAAAAACTGATATTATCCTCTGTTAACAATACTGGTACCTCTTGTTTGCAAAAAAAGATAATACGGTGGTTTAAAAGAACATTGAAAAGGACCATGTCTCAGAAAATGGGAAGGAAATCAAGAGTGGATAGTTAATGGGTTAAATCTACTATTATTGATTTTTAAACTAATACCAAGTCTTGCAGTTTTGTTTTTAGCAGTAAAGTCATCTATAACTACAGATTTAACCTAAAAAGAAAAAAAGACTTCTGCTCAAATCATTTGGCCAAGTGAATTCTAGTAATCCTAAGAGAGCAATAGGCCAGGCTGCTCTTGGCGGGCCCTGGTTTCAACTAACATACAAGGTGTATACACTAGAGACTGTAAACATTTTTCCCTTCTGTTAACAGTGCACATTGGGCTCCTTTATAAACCTTCTAGAAGAGGAATAAAGCCACTTACAGAAACTCTGCAGCTACAAACACCCTAAGTTCTTGACATACAGAAAGATACAATACCAAAACAGTCCATACAGAAGGTAGCACAACAGTCATATGGCATTTTCCGCACAGGAAAACATTTATCATTGAAGCATATGCCTGGGGAGGAAAAAAAAATACTCAGACTCAAATTGTTTGGATCCCTTTTCGTAATGTTTACACAAATAATATTTACACAGTGAAGGAAATGTAATAGGAAGGTGTGTTTGATTGGTTCTTTTTAATTTTTACAGTTTGGAGGTTATGGTAAAAAATAATGTCTCTGAAAAAAATAAGGAGAACTCACACACAGAGGGGGCATGAGACCAAAATCAGAGCTCCTCAATGTCATCATAGTTATTTTTATAGTTGCATTTTAAAAACTGTTAGAGGTTACTTTTGCATGAAAAATAAGCTTCCATGTTTAAACAGTTAAATGAGATGTGCCTCAAATTGTATTTTGGTTGGTATTATACTGCTGTACCAGGCTGGATAATATACCAGTCATTATGCTTATCAAAAACTAGCTTAAATTTAAATTATAATGGAATTTCCAATGAGTTTTTCTTGACTCAGAGAGAAAAAAATGGGCTTAATATTGATGAAAATTTCAAGCTTGTGAGGCGCTAGTTTACAAATTTATTAAGGGTAGGCCTAGTAAGAGGAGAAAAATTTCATCTTCTCACTAACACGATGCCTAAATATTTAATATTGTAGTATTTATTTTTGCTTGAATTATTATTAGGTTTCATTTGGTGAATTATAAGATCAAAAATTCACCCACACTATTTTAATTCACTTCTCTCACTGGTCTTCTCTTTGCTTCAAATGCTAAAGTAGCCTTAAAAAGCAATGAGCAAGCTTTTGAATGGACAAATCTGAAGACAAGAAAACAATGGTGACTTCCGTTGCACAGTTCAGAGTTTTAGTCAGTCGGAGGCCACAAATCTACGTGTGGTCTAGTCATCAAATCTGAACACTGTTCTCACCTGCACAAGCAGCCTTGTGCTTAGCGCTGAAAACATCAAACACGTCTTCCAGTTGAGCTCTCTCTTTGGCAAAACTGTGTGCTGCCGGGCTCTGACTTCCAGCTGCCCATCAGCAATATGGTTAGCCTACTACTTAATCTACTTTAGCTTATTTATGACAAACAGACAAGGTAATAAAAAATCCACAGGGTTCTCATCCACAATGTGTTTTAAAAAGCACATACACTGTTAAAAACACTTATTTCTGAAGAGAAATAAACAAGTTAAGAAAATTAAAACAAAAGTCAGATGTGCAAGGTCTCAGAGTAATACTGCTATGCTGGTTATGCAGACGGGGTCTTCTCCATGCCCAGCGTGGGCCGTGCTGGGAGGTCTCAGCCACGTTTTTGTCCTCGCCAGCTCATGTCATTTCCCACAAAACAAGAAATAATGGTATTTCTAACTGTACTATATGAGAAAAGTATCTGAATTCTTGATATACTTTTCAAACAGAAAACAAAATTTAAAAATTTAGCAATCTGAGAAAGCTCTTCTACTTTCAAATGGATATACTTTTAGTTAATTATTCTAACAAGCAATATTTTCTATATAAGTTTCATGGATTCAAGGATAAAATACTTATGATTAAAAAGGAAAAGGATAAATTTCCCCTAGAATACAATCTGAGAGTTTTTATGTGAGGCCCAAAGTAATAGAAATCTATTAGAAGTTATCAGTCAAAAAGCACTTCTTACTCTGGGCCATAGGCGAAATTCATGCTGCCTCATGAGTTTACAACATCCAACACACAGCCTTTGTTCAAGTGCCCTTTTTTTTTTTTGGTTAAAACTCTAAGGCATTTCACCTTCAAACTTTTTTTTTTCCTCCTTTTTTAAAACTCAACATTTATTTTGGAAGTTAAATGCATTATTGCATAAAAGAGCTCTCACAAAACTCTCTTGATCAACTATTAACAAAATATGGTTTCATGGTAAGGACCTATAGTAAATTTTGAGAAAAATGTTTGTGATAAAGGAAAGTTAAGTAGGAAGGAAAGTTTTGATACTCAAAATTTCCAGCCTCTCAATCTTTCACCTTTTCCCTTTGAAAATTATTCTGTATCCCTTATAATAAAATACAGACATGCATACAAACACATGTAGGTTCTCTTTTAAACAAATGTGATCCTGAATCTCATATTGAACAAAAATAATGAAAATAATAAAAAAAAAACTGGCATTGTGCACATTTAACACTGTAAAAGAAAATATCCTAATAAAATATTGATACATCACCCTTGATGATAAAAATCACCTGTGAGTGACAGAAGGGATATTCCACTTAAACTTGAAAACAGTAGTTATTGTAAAATCTTCTTAGAAAAGTTTAGGTTGGGATTACAGTTCTCTACTAAGCAGATCTGTGGTCCAACAATGAATTCATATAGAAGGCCAAACTTTAAACCCAGTTAAAAACAACCATGTTTTCTGGAGCCCACTTGAAAAAAGTGTCTGGCATGTGAACACTCAGCCTTTATACCTCCAGCAGGAAATAATATACCCCATACAGTACCAAATTTCAGAAGTTTAGTGTTAAAAAAAAAAATCTCCCCTATCCAAAACAAAACAACCCCCAACCCACCCCAGTCCCAAACAAACCACAACAACTCACATTATTAACATTTCTAATTCCTACACTCTTGCTGTGAGAAAGCGCGTTGAGGCCGCTGACTCATGGAGGCTTAAGCAAACCTTTTGGCGAGGCGGCTGGTAGAACCCTACTAAGCTGAAACATCTTCACACTTCAGTTCAAAACCAGCTCCTGATGTGACCCATAAGAAATATGTTTTTCCTTTTAAAGTGTATCTAAAAAAAGGCGATTCCCCCCTCCAAAATTAGTACAAAGTTAAAAGAAATGCAAATTGGCTACGATCTATCCCAAGCACAGCACCGCCAGGAGATTCACACGCACTATTTGGTGTTTCGTGGTGGTTTTCCTTTCATTCTATTAAGGCAGTGGTTTCCACAGGTCAGTTCAGAGATAAGAAGCATGGTCCACGGCAGTTTGTTTTACAGCTCTGATGTGTTCCCTGGGAATATCTCACTTCGTTCCCTGAAATTAGTGCTTTTTTGGTTCAGGACTCCAGAGGCTGAGATGGAGCCTCTGGGCTCTGCCTGGCACAGGATTGGTTTGTAGCTGGCACTCTTTCATCAGGTCCTTGCTTTCACTTAGGGTAACAGTTCACCTTGTTCTTTATCACGTTTTTACTCAAAAGTCATCAAGTTTGTAGGAACCTAAAAAATACAAGCATTACAAACTGACAGTATTTGAAAGGTGTTCTTCAAAGTACTATTTCTTATCTTCCCTTGTCATTTTAAGTAAGCCCAAAGGAATTTGATAAAAGGTACTGTAATTGTTTACGAATAATGGATAAAATATACTAGAACATTTTTGAGAGGAAAACCACTGAAGTAAGTTAATATCCTTTCCAGTAAATTGAAATGTGGATGGTAAAATGGGCAGAGACAATACCTTTCTTGTCTAACACAGGGGAGCTCAGTAGACATTCGCTGAGTGAATAAATGAATGAACGAGGAAAGAGTAAGTATGGCTCTAGTAGGTGTGAGATTCCAGACACACCTGTCATCATTTATTTCCTCATTATATGTATTACAATGAACTTCTACGTGTATATTTTAAAATCAGCATAATTTTATAACAGACATTACTAAGAATTTCTTTGTGAAATCATCATGAAATGAGTAAAAAAGAATAAAACTCATCACTAGATAAATTCTAATCTGACACTTTGTGGCTCTGAAAAATCGACAGGTTATATAACAGTTAGATGCTAATAGACTGGATCAAATTTAACTTGATTTCAAGTCTAAAATTCAACAATAATTCTTAGAAATATAAATATATTTTGTTTTTAAAAATTAGTTGATGGGTCATCTAGTTAAGGACTAAAGAGGGTTTTGCCGTGTTAAAAAAAATGCTCTTAACTTTTACTACCAGTTTTCCAAAGCTGTGCTGGAAGAGATATTCATGTATCAGTAGTCACTGCTGTGTCCTTTAAAAGAGTTTAACAGTTCTCTCTCTCTTTTTTTAGTTGTGGCATGCAGACTCTTAGCTGAGGCATATGGAATCTGGTTCCCTGACTAGGGTTCAAACCCGGGTCCCCTGCACTGGGAGCACGGAGTCTTAACCACTGGCCCACAAGGGAAGTTAGAAAGAGGTTAACAGTTCTTTAACAACCTTTTCCTGAAAACCTAGGACACTAAAAAAAAGATTAATCTCTTACACATGTCAGCTTCTGAATGAAAAATTATTTGATTATGTAATCGTAAGTGAATTATAAATAAAATACAGTATGAATGGACGAGTACTTAAAGTATAAATTCTTGGGTCTGGTTATAAGAAATCCATATTTAAATAAGGTAAAATTTTCATTTCCTCCTAAGTTGCCTGACAATGGTTTAAGATGTTGTATTTGAGTTACAGTCTTCTACTGAAAGTTTTCAAATTTAATGGCTTCAATTTATAAATCTGCTACTTCTCTCGTTCCTCTAAGTATAGCAACAAACAAACTGAAAAAACAAAACAACCATTTATACACATCTGGTTAACCTTTTTAGCAGGAAGATCCACTAATACAGTAACTGAATCTCTATGCTGGTATGCATATACTCTCTAGATTAATCTTGAAATCTTCAGATTAAAAAAAATGATACAATACTTTAAGGCCACATTTAAAGAAAATGTATGCATGCAACTGAATCCTGAAGAACCTGGTTTAGGCAAAAGAAGGTCTGTTTCCTTCATCCTGTCCCAGACACTAATTTGACAAGGGCAAGGATGTAATTTTTGCTTTATTATTTTTAAAACAAAAATTATAAAAGAACAAAGCCCATTCCAACAATATTTAAGAAGAATGCATCTACAGAATGAAGACAAACTTTGTGTCTTAGGTCCACCATTTAAAAATTTTGTTTGTTTTACTTTTTTTATTTGTTTGACCCTGTAGAGGTCATTTATTAGCATTTTTAAGCCTTAGTTTCTTCCTATACCAAAAAAGCGGTTATAACTTAGGTCCTGATAGCACATGGTAAAAAACACATTTATAAGCTTTATTAACTTCTACAATGTATTATATAATTCAAAATTAGCTACTGATAATATTTACCTTATACTTCTGTATTTCAGTACCTACAGGCAATAAACTTTTCAACTAAAAACTGGCCAAAAATAGTGTAGTAACTTTTAACTCTAGTTATATTTATGTCTGCCCTACCAATTCATTGTTCAACTTTAAGTCGGCAGCAGGATTTGGGGAAAACACCACTATGGATTCACACCTCTTTGCAGCCGAGTTAGACCATCATAGACCTCTTTGAGTAGACCATCTTTGTTTCAGTAAAATAAAAACAAGGAAAAAGTTCCTATGCTTGGGTTTCACTGCAAGCATAGGAACCCACATAAAATTGTCAACAGAACAAATAGAGATGCATCAGAATAATTTTTGGCAAGGTACCATCAAATTTTTAACCTCTGAAGCTACGTTTCCTTGCCTCTCATTCCCATTCTTCTGACACAGGCTACATCTCCCTATTTTGAACACCTTAAAGCCTGTTTCACCTTCAGGGTCTCTGCACTTCCCTTCCTTTCACCAGAACTCTGTTCTCCCTTACTTCATGTGGCCCTTCCTTCCTGTCATTCACATCACTGTCATTTCCTTAGGGACACTTCCGCTGTTTGCTCTTAATTTATTTAAAGTTGACTTTACTCCTATCCTTCCATATCACCTAATTCTATTTTGCTGCCTTCATAGTTTTTACTTTTTGAAATGCTGTTATTTGTTCACTTGTTTGTGGCCCATCTCCCTCACTAAAATGTGGACCTCACGTCTTGCTGACTGTGGTCAACAAAAAAAGAACATAAACAATACAGTTTTTCTACTTCATTCCAAATATTAGTGCACGTACTTCTCTTTCCAGCTCTTTTAAATACATTCCCAGTTTATGGACTCTTCTGAGGATGAAGAGAAATGCTTACCTGTTGTTTGTTGCTTTGGCAGGCTGCACTCAAATGCTTAAACCACAGCATTGCATTCATCCTACTGCCTGCTTGAAACTTGTACGAATTTCCTAACATTATTAAAAACAAGGGGAAAACAACAAAAATTGATGAGAGTTCTCAGTTTCAGTCTGTTTATTTCTCTATCACCTGATTTTCCAATACAGAGTTCCATATGCTACATTCACAAGCTATAATTTATTCAGAAAGTCACTGTTTTGCTATTCATCAATTCGAAGAGAAGTATTTTGTTTTCTTTGCTGCTCCTGCTAAGTAGCTTCAGTCGTGTCCGACTCTGTGCGACCCTATAGATGGCAGCCCACCAGGCTCCACCATCCCTAGGAGTCTCCAGGCAAGAACACTGGAGTGGGTTGCCATTTCCTTCTCTAATGCATGAAAGTGAAAAGTGGAAGTGAAGTCACTCAGTTGTGTCCAACTCTTAGCGACCCCATGGACCGCAGCCTACCAGGCTCCTCCATCCATGGGATTTTCCAGGCAAGAGTGCTGGAGTGGGGTGCCATTGCCTCTCCGTACATGATCTTTAAAGTATACCTAAATAAAACAATTGTTTGGCTTCTCTAAATTTGTATGCATGGATGAGAGCACAGAATATCAGTTCTCAGCACTATTTAGATGACTTAAACAGTAATAGATGCTAAGACTAAATTTTTATAGGCCAAAATGTTCTAACATGTTTAACACTTAAACATTAGCTATTTAATGTGATTAAGGATTAATCAGCTAACATCAATATAACCTATACTTTTAGTTTTTACTTACATTTGTCAAAATTATTAGAGAAGTTCCTAGGTCTAGTAAGGGCTTATGTGAAAAATCTGAGAAAGCACCTTTTTCTCTTTTAGAAAATTAGAAATTCATTTGTGATGTATATATTTAGACCTTGAAAGTGAAAGTGTTAGTCATTCAGTCTCATACAACTCTGTGACCCCAAGGACCGTAGCCTACCAGGCTCCTCTGTCCATGGAATTCTCCAGGCAAGAATACTGGAGTGGGTTGTTATTCCCTTTCTCCAGGGGATCTTCCTGATCCAGGGATCAAACCTGGGTCTCCCACATTGGCAGGCAGATTCTTTACCATCTGAGTTACTAGGAAAAACCATTTAGACCTTACGTTGACTAATCAAAAACTGATACACGATAAGAGTATTTTTTACACATTTATATGTATTAAGGTAATAAATTAAGAAAAGAAGGGATTCATGTAGTATAGGCTGCCCTAAGTTGGGCTTAGTTCTCCTTCTCAATGACCCGAGTTGTTCTTATTTCCCAGTTCCTACTGACTTCTACTCCTTCCTTTATAACTGCATCCAGTGATTCAAGAGCCTTATCTGATCTATATGTAGGCTTTATTCAGCTCTTCTTTGAGATTTTAACAATCAAAGACTTACTCATTTTCAGAAGCAAAAGTTCTCTTCACCATATGTTTTTAAATTATTCAAGTAACATTTTTTGCTTGTTGAACCCAGATCAAACATGAGATCAACCTAAATAGCAGGAGTATCTGACAAGCTGGCCACAGTGGCCATTTATCTACTCTTCTTCCTGAAAAAGGCTGTCAGTATAGATTTCATAAAAACCGTGTACTCAGAAGTAGTTCTATCAAGTACACTAAGGAATCAATGATTCCCTTGGAGAAGGAAACGGATACCCACTCCACTATTCTTGCTAGAGAATTTCATGGACAGAGGAGCCTGGCAGGCTATAGTCTATGGGGTTGCAGAGAGTCGGACACAAGGAATCAAAGGAAAACAGAATTTGTTAACTAAATCCTATGAAAATTATCTCCTTTTAAAATGTACTTTTATAAATAATGAATGTCTTTGGGGTTGGCACGGTGGAGGCTGAATTGAGAATGTTGAGTAGAAACTCCTTACTCTGTAAATCAGTCTATTTCACCTCAAAATGTGACATCATGCTGTTATTTTTTCTGCATGTTTTCTTAAATTTTTACTCTAAATACCACAACATCCTAAAAGCAGAATATCTGTTGATATACGTTCTAAAGAAACAGAAGTCAAGAGTATAACTTTATAGTCAATAAAAGGTAATATAGTATTGTTTTAGTAGTGAGTTGCCGAAGTGGAAGGTTCTGGGCAGATGTTATATAGCAAGAGCTACAATCATGTGAGGATCTGTTCTGATGACCACTGAGGTCCCCACGACACACACAAGCAGGGTAAGGAGACACATGACTTGATTCTGCACAGCCCACCCTCCAACCTCTCTCATCCATTCTAAAAACTCCTGTGGTTAACAGGCAATAATGTTACTCATAAATGACACTACACATTATACAGCTAAGTTGCTTCAGTTGTGTCCAACTCTGTGTGACCCCACAGACAGCAGCCCACCAGGTTCCTCCGTCCCTGGGATTCTCCAGGCAAGAATACTGGAGTGGGTTGCCATTTCTTTCTCTAGCGCATGCATGCATGCTAAGTTGCTTCAGTGGTGTCTGACTCTGTGCCACCCTATGGACAGCAGCCCACCAGGCTCCTCTGTCCACAGGATTCTCTAGGCAAGAATACTGGAGTGGGTTGCCATTTCCTTCTCTAATACATATTATAACCAAAGCATTATAATTGAAATTATACTTATCTGGAAAGTGGTTTGAGTCAAATAACCAATTAATTTAATTAAAAATAATGGAACACAAACCACTTAAAGAAAAACTTTTGCCACATTCAGAACTTAACAATTTATTCAAGATATAAATGAAGGGGTATTGCATATTGTAAATCTGAGATTTTAAAGTAACAGTGGTTTATAGATTCCTAAATTCCCTCCTTCCTTTCTTGATTATTAGCTCTTCAAGCTTTTGCCCATGTAGCAAAGCAAATAAGCTTATTAAAGAAGCAATTAATAGATACTGATATCTAAAAATATTGGCATAATTAGTATACATCACATGACAGAAATATTCCCAAGAGGTGAAACAATATAAGCAATGCCCCCAGTTGAAGATTCCAGTTAAACTAAAATTTGGGTTATCTAAAGCTGTATAGTAACCCCTAATTATTTCAATGATTCACCTTTCTCAGAGTCAGTAAGCAAGAAGAGATCCGGATGTTCTGGGTCATCAGCCATCATCACCATCCATCCTACTACAGACACGTTCTTATTTGATGTCGATTTAAACTGATAGACAAAAAACATAATAAAAACATAAAATTTATGGCTTATTCTAAGTAAAAACTTAAAGTGTATTTTCAGCTTCTCCTCGGGAGAGACAGGATTTCCTGCTGGTTAGCTCTGCTCCTGGCCTCTTACTACTAAATTCCATGTAGACATGCCCTCTTCAGATCATCTCCTACTTTCCAGATCTTTCCCAGCTTCAACTCTGTATCAAAAGCTTAACTGTTGGGCTTCCCTGGTGGCTCAGTGGTAAAGAATCCACCTGTGGAGGCAGGAGACACAGGTTCAACCCCTGATTCAGGAAGATTCCACATGCCGTAGGCCCGTGTACTACAACTACTGAGCCTGTGCTCTGGAGTCCGGGAGCCACAACTCAAATATTATCAACTCAGTCGATGTAAAATAAAAGCATTTGTTAAAATATAATGCATATTTGTGGTAGACTTGGCAAGGAATTTATTTTTTTGTTTGTTAACAAAGAAACAAACGACACTCCTCCTCCTCCCCGCACTGACTAAAAAAAAAAAAAAACTGAACAAAGTATACAGGAAAGAAAAACACAAAATAAAATAAAACCCAAACTAACATTCTGCAATATATGCTCAAGGGTAAAATACATAAAACATTTCAAAATCAGTTTCAAGACAAGGATGCCTACCATTGTTACTTTCATCCAATACTGAACTGGAAGACCTAGTCAGCAGAATAAGATAACAAAAAAAAAGAAATAAAAGGTATAAGGATGAGGAAGAAATAAAACTGCCATTACTTGCAGATAGTATTATCCATTCAGAAAATCCACCAAACTAATAAGAAAAATGAGCAAGGATGCTTGGAAAAGATCACTATAAAAGTCATCTGCAATTTTATACACTAGAACTATAAAAGTCACTTCTAAGAAAGGTACCTAGGAATATATGTAACAAAAGACATACAGGAAAGTATAACAGTCAAAAGACATTCAAGAAGACCTAAATCAAGAGAAAAATACCATGAGATGAAGAAACAGGGTCAGTGTTGCAAAGATGTCAATTCACCCTTAATTGATCTACAGATTCAGTGTCATTTCAATAAAAAATTCAGTAGGGTTTTATGTGGAACTTGAGAAGCTGATTCTAAAATTTGTGTGGAAGACAAAGGACCAGAAGCAGCCAAGATGCTCCTGAAGAATTAGGCAGGACTTGCCTTGCTACACAACAAGACTTACAAATCTGTAGTAACTGAGACTGTGAGTTACTCGGACAAGGACAGACTGACAGGGCAGTGGAAGTCTAGACAGCAATCTGTGAATACTGATGCAAACGCAAACGACAAAAATGGGCTCTGCAGACCAGCCAAGTAAGAATGGACTGTTCAACATGTGGTGCCAGGAAAATAACTTCTCCAGGCAGATAAATAAAAATGAATGCCTATTTCATAACACATCTCACATATACCCTCCTCTGACTTCAAGTAGGTCAATGATTTTAAAGCAAACTGTAAAACTTTACTAGTAGAAAATATAGAACGTTTTGATGATCTGACGTTAGAGAAGGATTTAAAAAATACGACTCAGAAAGTATTAAGCATAAAAGATAAATTTTATTACTTTAAAACTAAGAACCATTCACTAAAAGATCACAAAGAGTGAAAAAAAAACTGAACAAATTGGAAGAAGATATTAGTAATACATAATTGCTAATAAGTATCCAGAATATATAAGGAAATTTTTGCCAATTAGTAAGAAAACAAATTATTCAATAAGCAAAATAATTATCCAGGCATTTTATAAAAGAAACACAAATAGCTAGTAAACATGAAAAAAAATTATTTCAAACATTAATAATCTGGGGTATATACATTAAAATCACAAGGTATGGACTTCCCTGGTGATCCAGTGGTTAAGATTCTGCATTTGCAACGCAGGGGTCATGGGTCTGATCTCGGGGAACTAAGATACTTATCATGGCTGATAAGGAAAGAAGAAGATGCTATCTGGGAAGACTTGGATGGTTCTGACAATGCTCTGTCTTCTTATACTGGGTGGAGTTATACACGTGTTTATTTTATTTATTATTCTTTAAAATATACACATATACAATATATCTTCTTCTGCATGTATATATTTCACAATTTTAAAGAAATGGGAAAAAGAAGAACATACCACATTATTTTTAACAACATGGTTACAGCAAAAATGAAAGCTAAAGGAATTAGGAAGCTTTAATATGATGAAGAGGGCTTCCCTGGTGGCTCAGCAGTAAAGAATCCGCCTGCCAATGCAGGAGACACAGGTTCAATCCCTGGGTCAGGAAGATCCCTTGAAGAAGGAATGGCAAGTGACTCTAAGATTCTTGCCTGGGAAATCCCACAGACAGAGGAGCCTGGAGGGCTACAGTCTATGGGGTTGCAAAAGAGCTGGACACGATTTAGCGACAACAATGCTATGAAGAATCAAATTGGCAATGCAGCTGATCTGACAGTTTATAGTTTATGTCAAAGCATACAGCATGATTTTTCTAATATCTTTTCTTAGACCCAAAACCCTCTGCATCAATTGCTTTTTTCATTCACAGAGTGCAAATGCCCTCGACCACCAGCTGAACCTCATCCTGCTCCCAGAATTTACCATCCTTTGGGGTGTAGTCCTCTGGACCTTTCTGTCTGCATTACACCAAAGACTTTCTTGTCGTTGTTGGTTTTCATGTACAAATGGGGGTATACTTATACTCTGACATGTGTTTTTTTACCCATCATATTTCCTTAATAATAAGTATTTTCAGTGTTTGCAGACTGTTGATACTAAAAATATAACAGGAATATTCTTCTATAGATATCTTTGTGCACTAGCTTAATGATTTTCATAGAACAGATTTTCAGATAAAGAATCACTGGTTATTACTAAGTTAAATGCTGAGTAGGACTGTCCGCCACAAGTACCAATTTAAATTTCTGCCAACTTTGGGTCATAGTCTGTTTCCCTACATCATGGCCAATGCTACATTATCAATCTTTAAAATTTCTGCCTAATGGTCAAAAAAAAGCATCTTCTTTAATCTGCCTTTTTGATAACTAGTGAGGTTCATCACCTTTTCATGTATATTAACCATTTATATTCACTTTCTATTTATCTCCCTATTTCATCTTTCTACTGTTGTTTTATTCTTACTGAGCTGTGGAAGGTCTTTATATATGTTACAGACTTCTTTTCCAGGTGTAGACTTTGTTTTCAACTTATGTAACAGTACTTATTCACTCATTACTATGCAGAGAGGTTCAAAGATATCTGCAAACTTTTAAAAGTTATCATGAATATACTTTCATTAAAAATAGTTTTACAGTGAATGCTTTCATTTCAAAACATTAAGAAGTCATACTCTTCTTGTCTATTCCCAAGTCTGCTCTTTTCCTCATATGCAAAAAAAAAAAAAAAAATCATACTTTACAAAGTAATAAAACAGGTGTAGGCTTCCACATTTCTTCCTCCTGCATTTATTTACATATAGGAACACATATATTTTTATTAGTGACTTTTTTCCTCCTCCAGCTTTCAATTTTGAAAAAGTTCAAACTACAGAGAAGTTGAAAGAATGCTACAAGGATTACCCATATATCTACATTTTGCATTTGCTTGATCTCTTTGAACATTTAAATGTAAGCATCAGACATAATATTGAATCCTAAATATTTCAACATGTACCTTCTAAGAATATATTGATATTACTATATAATCACAATGATTCACATTTAAGAAATTTAATGGATATAATCATATAAAGTCTATTATTATAATTTCTTTGATTGTCCTAATTATGAACTTTACAGCTTAAAAAAATTACCTCCAAGATTAGACCAAGGTACATACACTGCATTTAGTTATCAAGACTCTTTTAAAGTTTCTCTTAATCTAGAACATTCCTTCTATCCCTCTATTTTGCTCCAGCTGTCAAATTTTGGTCTTAAGAATCCAAGCCAGTGGTCTTACGCAATGTTCCATGATGTGGATTTGATTGCTTCCTCATGATTAAATTTTTGACAAGAACACCACACAGGTGATGCTCTGTTTATATATTTTAATCCCACAACTATTGCTTATATATAGCCAGTATTTTCTTTCAATTTGCATTTTAACTTTTGTTTGAAAATGATTAAAAACATTTTTCTCCACTGCTTTTAGTTCTGTGCCCTTTTTCTATCCTAAAATTGGATAAATATAAACATGGACTTGTCTCCATACTGCTTTGTTATTATAATTCTTTCTTTAATCTTAACAGTTTAAACTAGAAAAGATGAAAAACACAGTCGATTTCCTTGGCACTCAATCTGGCTCCCTCACAGCCCACTAGGCTCTAATATCTAAACATTTCATATGCATTATTTATCACTTCATATAATTATAAATCCAAACTAGCTGTGTAAGTACCAATACCAAACACAAAAAGATACTTAACATATGTATTAGATAACAAATTCAGTTATTTTTATCAATTCTCTAGTTTGGCTTCTAATTACAGTTAGAAAAAAACAAAAAAAATTTATACATTTTACTTCCTTTTAATAGTCAACTAAGTGAAATCTAGCCAAGTCTCTCAAAGTGGCTAAGTGAAGAGTTAACTTTATCTAAAGATGATAATTCAGCTATATTAACCTCTTTTTTCCCCCCTCCTTTGAGTACAGAAATACTAACCAGAGGCAATTACTTTGCAAAACATTCCAGTGAAACTAAACTGTAGCTTGGTCAGGTATGTGGGCATTCTAGTCGATTTGACTAGAATATAAAAAAACAGTCCTTCACCTTAATGTGAGGACTAGATGTAGACATTTATAATACTGAACAAAAAGGTTGGTGCCTTTTAGGTACAATTCAGATACAATTAAAAAATGATTCAATGTATCATTTAAGGAAACCTAAGTGGTAAACTCTAAAAAAAAAAGCAAGGCAATGATTAACATAAACTCAGGACACTAATAGGGTATGGGTACAGCTGATAAAGAAAGGCAGGTGATGCTACCTTATTACAGCACTTCCCACATTTATGTAAACCAAAACTGTATTCTTCTCTATCCTTGGTTTGATAAAAGGGCTAAAACTGTGAGAATAAAGAAAAGCTTTTCTGTATAATGATAATGTTTGAAGTTGAACTTATAACTGGCCTCATCCAACCAAACTTCAAACTAGGGATTTTCTCACTAAAAGGAAAAAACAAAACAACAATAAAACACCAAATCCTAGTAAATTTAGTTAAAGTATTTGGTGAAGTAATACCTGATATTAAAATGTACACATGATATGTATGTGTTATTGTTTTTAACAGCCAGCCATTGTTGGAAAAAAAAAACAAACATAAAGTGATAATTGCCAAAAAGAAAAGAAAGGGGGGGGCATTTCTGAATTACACAGTATCACTAGGTAATTTATAAATAGTAAAAGAACTTAAATTTTTTTTCTCAGTGGCTTATTTACCTTTCCTCAATATAGTAAACCACTTAATTCCCCCCACCCTCAAAATACACAATTTAAAAATAAATTCCTCTCCAAGAGATAATGCAAAATTTATTTTCCTTTCAAATAGTGTATCACTGGCATACAAAGACAGAACAGCATGCAAAAGATTTATAGCAAGATTCTACATTTATAGCAAGATTCTACAAGAAAAGAGTTTTTCGAGGCTTCTTTCAAGCACAAGAAGGTGATCGTAGTAACCTTAGTAACTATTATTCCTCTTCACTGTTGGAAAAATCACTCAGTCAGAGACTAAGGTGGAAAAAACTGCAGATCCTGGTCCTAATTTTTCATACTTTACAAATCAGGAAATGACACTCCAAGGCAACAGTTTTCAACCATTTTTCTGAACTAAAAACCCCAGGTTTGGGAGGGCTTGGACATGAAGATAAGATAATGGCAGGGTGCAGTTTTAACATTTGCAAAGAAAAAACAGTATTCAAAAAAGGAATTTCAGAATATGGAAGTTATTCCAAGACCTTTCTTAGGATTGTATTACTAAACAAAAATAATTCCATTACAATACTCATACGAAGAAAGTCTAAGAACTTCTGGGTTAGAAAGTGAAAAAAAACCCAAACCCTCGCATCCTATTAGGACTACTTTCCTTACTACCATATAGAGGCCGTGAAACTATGTTAATGACTTGGAACAGGAATACTTACATGTTTTCTTTCTGTAGCCTTTAGAGATTTGGCAGCATAGTAGAAAAGCTGCGTCCCACACAAAGCTGCCCAATATTTTGTCCAAGATGCTACCTGGAGAGGACAGACACGTGAATATACTACTCAAATGCTACCGGCTTCTCAGTCACTGTTCCTCTTTGCCAAAGAGGCACTCCACTTCACTTCCACCACCTTAGCTAGGAGTTTTATTACTTCTGAAATCTTTATCTCAAATATTCTTATGTCTACTTGATACATTCTACTTAGGACTGACAAAACAAATTTGGCTGAATTCTGTTTTTTAGAGTTTTCGCTCTCTATTTTCTATTCCTTCTAAAAATACTCCTTAACAGGATATACTTTCAAGATTTTCCAAGAACTATATTAGGGAGCAAAGAGAAGTACAGGAGCATCTTGATTTAAATACCTTAAGTGTATAATTTAACCAAAATCTATTAATATGTAGCAGGTATAATAACACTTTAAATAACATTGTGAGGCAAAAGTATATTTCAAATTATTTCAAGTGTATTATATATCTGGTTTTATTTCAATTGTCTTCATTTTTTAAGGGTTTTATTCAGTTGCTTGTTTTTAGACATGTTTTAAAATATAAAATAATTCTTACTGTAGGCTTCTTGCCTTCTTTTAACAAAGTTTTTCTCCTGAGAACACCTTGAATAGTAACAGCCCCTGGATATAAATGTACTGCCAAATCCTCTGATTCTGCAGAACTATAAAAGTGAAAAGAAAAGAACATATAAGCACTTGGGTAATTATCAAGTAGGTATTTAAATAAAATGTAATTATTTTCAATTTTAAGACTGTTACTTTATTCAGAATGAGAAGATACTGACAATTATAAAGGTTTACTGATCTGAAATTTACAAGCTGTCACAAAATGAACCAGGCAGTTACTAAAGTCAGCAGATGGTTAAAAAACGCATTTTACTGCATATCCGAACAAGCATAATGCAGAAAGAATACAGTGATTCACTTTAGTAAAGAGTAAATTAGGGATTCAAGACTTTTCTTCTCAACATGCCATACTGCAGCACTGCTGAAACCTTTTTTTTTCCCAGAAGAAAGTCAAATTCTGGTAGGAAAGGTGAGGATTCTATATGTTAAAAGTCTTTTTAAGCATATGAAACACAAAATAAAAATATCAGAAAATCAAAAAAGGAAAAACAGCAAAAGAAAATCCATGCTCAATTCTAAAATAGATGAGAGAAGTAAAAAAGGCAATTAACAATATATTAAAAAAATCAAACTTACTGAGATAAAATTTAACGACATTTTAATGTCATCAGTGCATCTAAGTGATTACAGCCTAACAACTCTGCAAGAAAGGAATAACTAAAACTCAAGATTGCTTTTTCTTGTATCTTAAGAAAACCATCACAGACTAATCAAACATTTAAATATCTTTCCCCAAGTCATTTAAGTTCCTATAGTGAAGAACAGAACAATTTTTATGAGTCAATTAAAACATATACACTGATGAAAAAAAATCTGTCATTCTCCAGTGATTTGACGTGAGCTGCAGAATTTCTACAACAGTGATGAAAACGGAATGTTCTCAATGACTTAAAAACCTAGAAACCACTAGAAATTTCATGCTGGAGCTATTTATATCCAAAGAGATTAGACACTATTAAACTGACAAAAAATTAACTTTAAAATGTTTGCTATTGCATTGTCTTATGAGAATTGGTTGATTATTCACTACCATTAACCTCCAGTCCCCAATCAATCTACCATCTTTATTTTCTTCAGCAGCTAATGTAGTGCAGAAGGAGATCAGGATTAGATAAACAACCAAATGAACATGAGTTAAATACACAAATATTATTTCATAAAACAGACTTGTTTAAATTCAGACCTGCAGTTAATCTGAAAAATCCTTAAAAAAGACAAACTGAATGTAGTAAATTCTTTGATTGCAGCCTTTGAAAACCAAGTGGGTTTTTGCACTGCTCCTCTAATAATCAGCAACATTAGAAAGACCTGTGCAGTTAAAAAGCTACTGATTTGGATTATTTAAAGAATGTGACATAAAGATGCAAGTTTTAGCAATTAGCTCTGTGGATCAGAAAGAATACTTCAAATTTATCTCTAGATTAAATCTTGGAAAGAAAGTTTTCATGGGCATTTTATTTAGCTTTGAAACCAATTAGCTGAGAAAGAACAGAAGTAATGTGAGACCACACCTATCAAAGCCAGTCACCACCACCAGAGGGGAGTTCCGTGACCCCCGAAGGCAGGGGGATTGTACCTGCTGGCCTTCATGTGGCTTCGATAGCCATTTCGTGCCACTCTTGTCACTGGGCCGAGAGAATGGTATAATCTGTTCCTGTTGGATTCCATTATAAATTGCATATATTACTTTTATTTACATAATCATCATCAATAACCTAGAACAGTATAATAATTTCTTCATGTAATACTGCTTTTATAATAATTTCTTCATGTAATACAGCTTTCATAATAATTTCTTCATGTAATACAGCTTTCTAAATCCTACAAAAGGACAGTATATGATTGCTCCTTTTTTTTTAAAAAAAAGCATGCAGCACAGATTTTAAATTATTATTTTCTTCTACTATTGACTATAAATACTTAAGGTTGTTTCTTAGTTTAAACCTTGTATTTATATACACATTCATTCTCACAAATTTACTAAAATAATTAAAGAAGTATTTATATCCAAACAAAGCCTGAAATCCTTTTATTTATATTCCAGTTCTTAGATTCCACTTTATATATGATACCTGGATTTATAGAAGAATAATTTTTTATTATATGCCCCTATGAAGATACCTAAAAGCAATGTGATCTAAAACTTAAAATTAATGTGATCTAAACACCTTATTTTCTTTTCTTTTATATATTAAATCTAAAAAAAACTACTAAAATAGATAAACTGAACAAAAATAGAGGCTTTATTTTATTTTCACATCAACTACAAAAAATACACGATAAAGTCAGTAAATGATTAAAAAAATGGTTATTAGTTAATTTTCATCCAAAATGGCATGTGATACTTAACAAAGGAAATAAACACACACACACAGAAACACTGATACTTTTTTGCCTAGAAAAAGCCAAAAGCAGCACTGTTGATAAATGATATTTAAAACAAAAAGTTTTATTTTAGCAACTTAAGTGGCAAAATATTTGATGTCTCTCTATTTTCAAAGTTCATTATCCACAAGTACAACAGTATTTTAAATCCCAATTCTTTATTCACTTTTTAATATTTCATGTTTGAATCTTGCTGGGCAGCACTGATTTGATTTCAAAGTGTTCAAAAGAGCCACTGATTTAAACTTGGCAAAAGCACAGTAGATATTTTTGGCTGCAAATGTCTGCAAAGCAAAACATTTGTCAAAAGAAAAATACTATTTTGAGATGTGAAGGTTAACACTTAAATACCGTCTTCCTTAAGTAACCTGGTGGAATAAGAACAGATTATTTAACACAACACCATTCTGGTTACTTGATTACGTCTCATGCCACATGATAAACAATTTTGTTCATCAATATTTTTTATTTAAATACAATAACTATAATCAACTTCTGATGATACCACATTCCTACTAGAGGGAGAGAACTAACAAAACAATTTGTACAGACAGCATGCCAGAGGCAACTCTTGCGATCTTCCTGTTTCAGGCAAACCCAAATAAAGAGGCTGAAATAAACACTTGGAGGAGAAAGAATATGTAAAAACAAATTGTTAAAAATTTCCCCAAACAGAATAAAACTTAAGAACACTGGTAATTAGAAGTGCTCAAAAGTATTTTGAAATATTGGATATGCAAGTAAAGTCTTAATCACCATGGTGAGAAATCTTCACGAAGCTTCAAGAACAAATGTGTGTCATCACTCAGTTGTGTCTGACTCTTTGTGACCCATGGACTGTAGCCTACGAGGCTCCTCGGTCCATGGGATTTTCCAGGCAAGAGTACTGGAGTGGGTTGCCATTTCCTTCTCCAGGGACCTAATTTTCCAATAACACCATGAAATTAACCAATTCAAATATGTATAGTTCAATTTCAGATGTATAGTGAGTATAATTGCTTCTATTAAAAAGTGAGCGAGACAGCAAAAGAGACACAGATGTATAGAACAGTCTTTTAGACTATGTGGGAGAGGGAGAGGGTGGGATGATTTGGGAGAATGGCACTGAAACATGTATAATATCATATATGAAACGAATTGCCAGTCCAGGTTCGATGTAGGAAACAGGATGCTTGGGGCTGGTACACTGGGATGACCCAGAGGGATGGTCCGGGGAGGGAGGAGGGAGGGGGGTTCAGAACAGGGAACATATGTACACCCGTGGCGGGTTCATGTTGATGTATGGCAAAACCGATACAATATTGTTAAGTAATTAGCCTACAATTAAAATAAATAAATCTATATTTAAAAAAGTGACTGGCAGGGAGTTAGGTAACTATTTTCAACTTCATCAATTTTAATATGACATTCAAAATTCAACCTAATCTGATTGCTCAGAAACTTACTGCTTAATATATACACAAAAGGGGCAATTATTCTGCTCAAGGTTCAAATATTTTAGTATGACAATGGCAGAACTAAAATGATCAAAGACAGCAAAATTCTAATGGATATTTATTAAATAACAATTATTTGCTCTACTTGCCTACATTTTTAGAAAAATCTTATACTGAAAGATCAACACAGCATACTTGCTGCAAGCAGATGACAACTTTTATAGATTAAAGCATCAAGGAAAAGAGAATAGAATATGGCTTACATTATTTAAGCATGTGTCTGTGAGCTTTGTGGAACCTTTTAATTAATGACAATTTAAATTCAAACTTTCATCTATTAGAGTATAATTTAAAATGTATAAATTAGCAGAGAATGAAATTGATCATTTCATTAAATACCATAAAATTACTTAAATAAACCAGAATTTAAGGAAAAGATTTTACTTTTGTACATGAAAGTAGGTAAGCTATGACTGGTTGTTATTTTTTTAAGTCATTTTTTCATATATATTTTTTAAAATTTATTTTTGGCTCTGCTGGGTCTTTGTTGCTGTGCAGGCTTTTCCTTAGTTGTGGACAGTGGGGGCTACCTCTCCAGTTGCAGTATGCAGGCTTCCCATTGTGGTGAATTCTCCGGCTGTGTAGCACTAGGTTCTAGAGTGTGTGGGCTTCAGTAGTTGTGGCTACCAGACTCCAGAGCACAGGCTCAGTAGTTGTAATGCATGGGCTTAGTTGCTCTGAGGCATGTGGGATCCTTCCGGATCAGGGATCTAACCTGTGTCTCCTGCATTGGCAGGCAGATTCTTTACCACTGGGCCACCAGGGAAGCCCTGATTATTACTACTTTTAAGTTACAATTTAAAATGTACTAAAAATCAAATAAATGTGTCAAGTCACCAAATAAAATGTCTTTACGAGATAATACTGAATTCTAGGCTTAAGTATTAACTTTTTATTTCTGCCACCAGCAGGAAGCCTAAATAGTCCTTTTATATGTAATAAATATTCTGTCTTAAAATTCACATTATCATATACTTTGTTGTTGTTGTTTAGTCCCCAGGTCGTGTCCGACTCTTTTGAGAGCCCGTTGACTGTAGCCTGGCAGGCTCCTCTCTCCATGGGATTTCCCAGGCAAGGATACTGGAGTGGGTTGCCATTTCCCTCTCCAGAGGATTTTCCCAACCCAGGGATTGAACCCACATCTCCTGCATTGGCAGGTGGATTCTTTACCACTGAACCACTTGGGAAACATCATATACTTAAAATAAACTCAAAACAATGTAAATGGACAATTTTTCTTACCTTTCAAAAGCAGGCCATGAGGTCTCTTCACTTAGTTCAGAGCCATCACTGCTACCTAAAATCAAAAGTTATCTTATTTTTTTAAACATCATAATTATAGTTTAGATTTTACTTTTAAAAAATAAATACTCTAGCTGTGCTTATTCACATTATTTATTGGTGAACATTCACATATCAATTCTTCATTCTAATATAATTGTGCTTGATTTATTCTGCAATATATTAGAACAGAGTTGACAAATCTACAGAAAGAAACAAAACAGCATAAAATCTTTTTATATGTATACTTATGGCTTAAGTTTATTACATTAGTAAACACTTTTTCTATCATTGGAGAATAAGTACATGTAAGTACACATATAAGTACACAATTTTTTCTTATAAGGTTTGTCATAATTTAAGACCAATATAATTGCAAATTTCTTAGAGGTTCATGGTATACTTCCTTTTGCACTTTTTTTGTAAACCCATTACTATCCTAAGGATAAAAAGCTCAATGAAATTCAACTTTTGTCTTTAGAGGCAAGGCAGAAGAGGATGGAATCCTTAAGAAAAAAAAAAAAGTACCGTAACAATGTAAAAACTTTCTCTTAGAGACCCAGAATATCAGTTAAAATAGAAAGTTTTAAATTAGCTTAACTGGAGGGGAAAGAACTTGGAGAGTCCAAAACAGCTTAGGTTGATTTTAAAGATAATTAATCAATAATTAATTTGTCCTTTGTGTATCACATTGAGTCATCTATCAGACTTTCACAACCAGGGTTCTTTGAGAGGCTCAAACTCGAATACTATAAGAAACCCATTATGTGTGATGGATTTAACACCTCTTCCATGCATGTAGAATGGTACAAGTTATGTCCCATCCTTGGAAGTACTAACAGTTACTGAAATAATTTTCTGGTTGTGTGGCTCAGATAAGAAACTGGAGGTAATCTGCTGTTGGTAGTGGAGGCTTGTATGTTATTTTTGATGTGTAGAATATTATGTGATAAAGACTGAAAATTTAAGCATAATTAGTAGGACTTATTTGTAGAAAACAAAAGTTTCTTCCAGAAGCACGGACCTTGAGTAGATATGCCTCCTTCAGCTGGTCAAGACTATTCTGGGATTCTGGGTTACCCAGGACATATATGCCATGTTAGAAAATGTTAGAGGTCACAGTCCCAAGCACTGGTTAATTTCTCCAGGGTACTTTCTCAGAGCCTCCAAGGCATAAATTAATATTGTATATAAAAGTTACAGCTAAGGAAAATATTTTTTGTTATTATTAATTGTGTGTGTATATTAATAACTACCAGCTGTGGTTATAAACTTTCTTTTTAGAATGTTAAAGTTTTAAAGGAAACACCCTGGAAAGTAATGCTTATGTCTAATGTTCTTAATTTACAAACAGGGATACAACAATCCTTACTGTTTACCTACTTAGCCTTGCAATAATTAAACAATAAATACAAAAGCAAAAATTGAATTAGCCCCTTCTTGTTCTAAAAGAGGAGTTCTCTAAAATAAGACATTAACTGTAATGGAATGAAATAATTAGATAACTATCTTGTGGTAACCAAAAGAACATCTATGGAAAGTAAAACTCACAAATAGAAAATAATCATCATTATAATACTTATGATAAGTATTACAGAAAAGGCAAATACTTTATACTAAATTGAGAGCTATAATTTTTAAAATTACCTTTTTTTTTTACTTAAGATAACATGCTAGATTCCAGAACTGTAACACATTTTTAACTAGAAAAAGTTTCTTCCTCTCTCTTTTGCAAAATTATTCTGTGTACTATTTTTCAGATTGAGGTTAATATTTGCATATAGGCAATTTACAGTATTAATGAAGAGAGATTTCAGGTGACCAACTTGTCTTTTGTTCTGTAAACTTTGTCATCATTTGCATTTATAAAAAGGGAAATACTGGACTAAAACTGCTGAATGGAGCTTTCCAGTTCCAAAGCAATTTCAGGGTTCAAAACTCTCAAGGGTTAAAAGAAGTCAGTATGTTCAAGAAAATGAACTACATTTCTTTCTACTGATTGTTCATCAATATTGAGATGATCATATTAAGAGTAATAAACAGCCCTTGAGCAACCTTGGCAGTTAATCAGAGAAGATATTTTCCTCCTTTATTTCTTTTTAAAATAAAAATAGCATTGTATAGAGATTTCCTAACTATCCAAAGAAATTATGCTCAGCTAGAAGGTTCAGAAAATAAATAACAGTTTAGGAAGTAAAAACAAACAAATTCTTCTTAACTTCACGTCCTTTTCCAGTCCTGGTTTTCTTCATAATAGCCATCTCTATTTTCTGACCTCTCATTCTCCAATCTACTCCAGCCAGGGCTTTGCCCACAGAATTCTACAAAGCAAATCTAGTCAAGGTCACCAAGTCTGCTTTTATCTTGCTAAATTCAGTGACCAACTCCTGTTCTCCTCTTATTTTCTCTTCTGTGCACTTGACATGGATACGTTCAGCACATCCCTCCCTTCAGAGACCCCTCCTCTGCTGGGCTTTTGTGATACCACACTGCTTTTCTCCCTGCTTCAGTGGTCCTCATTTGTAGCTTCCTTTGATGGCCAACCATTTAAAAAAAATGACACCTCCAAATGTTAGCATGTTTACTCTTATATATTTATATCCTCTCCCTCGGTGACCTTATCTGGTCTCATGGCTTGAAATACTACAAATATGCTAATTCTTATACCTGTATCTATAGATGTGACTTTGCCTCCTTAAGCTTCAGATTCATACATTCGATTACCTACCTCACAACTCAATATGATCCAAACACGTCCAAAATGGAATTCTTAATTCCGCAAATCTAGTCACCCTTTACAAGCACCTCAATACCTACAAATGGCTTCTCTTATAATGTTCTCTGCCTAGGTAACAGCACCACCATCTAACTAGCTGCTTAATCTAAAAAAAACCTGAGAATCCTAACTCATCTGCTCCTTTCCTCATTCCTGCATTCCAACTATGTGCAGTGACCAATTCAACCAGTGCCTGTTCTCTTCCGCACCATTCCTTGAATGCCTTCCCTTTTGAAGTCAAAAACATCAAGCACTTTTCAAACCATCATGAATTATTAATTTTAGCAGCTACTAGTAATACGATATTATATCCACACTTTGCTACTTGGCTTTTATCAATTATTTTTTCTACTTGTAGTAGGGTTAATCATGCTTTTCCAGCTGAGTTTTGTTAGAAGTCTTATTTTACATAAGTTGGAACTCTCTCAGAGAATTATTTCTCACCTATTGATATTCCACTAGAAAGAGTAGAGCTTTCAGCTTGGCCTCGAGATGGTGCATGGGGCTCCATGACGCTATCATCTAATAGATGTCTTGGCCCTGCATTTGGGAACGTTGCACTCTTAAACTCTGCTGTGTTCATTTTATGAATGAAACTGGAAACAAAGAGAAATATTTTTCATATCTTTCATTACTGTTACTAATTCAAGATACTCTTACATAAAGATTCAGGATATAAAAGATGTACCTGCTATCCTGAACTTACTTCTGAACTCTCATACTAATGAACACACAGATTTTACCATGAAAGCCTCAAGCTAACAGTTTAGGGAAAAATTTTTTAGAAAACCAGGCCATATCTACCTATATAACAGAAAATACTTTATCTTGACGCTTGGGTTCATTAAAAATTATTTTCACGTTCACTTTTGGAAAATGTCTATTAAATTTTCACATAAATCATGACAAAAGAGAACCTTGGGGTCCATTTTGAGGAAACGATCTTATAAAGCTAAACAAAAAGACAGTTTCCCTTTCTTTGTATTTTGTTATAAAAAGAACAGTTTTTATATGCTTTATTTATGGTGACTTGTTTTGGTTAAGACAAGCAATGCCTCATGATATAAGTTATAATTTAAAATGGAAATAGTGTTTGCTTTCCTGATTTTATCTATGATGATGACCTGTAATGTTCATTTTTATTTCCCAAAATGTGAAAGCACTACTGGAAAAAGCTCATTTCCAAATTAAGGTAAAGAAGAAATAAATGCCTTTATGCAAACAAGATATTTTACTAAATCAGAAAAAGACTGCTTTACATAAATAAAACTATGCAAGGACACTATTTTCTGTCCAACTAGTAAAATAAGTAGGAAATAAATCCAACTAAATACATAAAAATTTGAAAGATAAAATTTAAAGTGCTGACTTGTAACCCAAGCTATGGCACTTCCTATGTCCATGTTGAATCAGGTTCCGAGGGGATGGTGGTGTCTGTGGTAGCAAGGCTCCTTCAGCTGCCATGCTTTTTCTTCCACTTTGTGGAGATGCTCCTACTTCAGGACCTTAAGGGTTAAATTAAAAAAGAGAGAGACAGAGACACAAAGAGAGACAGACAGAAATTGTTAAATGGTTTAGAAAGATTGCTTTATTTGTAATCATTTGATATGAAATAAAAATTGTGGTTTAAGGTAATATGAATTCTATTTAATTGACTGAACATAAGAAATACTTAATTTCTGAGTCATAAAACACAAAACCTCAAAAAAAAAAATCTATTAATTTCTATCTCTTTTACTTGCCCTAAGTAGCCAGTATAAATAGTCTGTTTATAGAGGAAACAGTGTAATTAGAAGAGATGGTGTAAAGGTCTCATATCACACATGAAACCTAGACTAAACCCTCAGGTCTTCTGAATCCTAGTTCAGTGCTCATTTAATTTTACACATGACTTCTTCACTCTTAGTTTCAGATTCTTCATAGATACAGAATGTGTAGAGTAGGTCAAGGATTCAAGTTACAATTTAAATCTATATTGACTGCTCAAGTTTCTGGAAATTTTAAAAAAATGGAACTTGAGAGTACACAGATTTGCAAAATAACACTGAAAAAAATTTTTTATTGGTGTACAGTTGCTTTACAAGCAAAATATCACTTTAAGAATGAAAAGAAAAGCAAATTTAAATAGATATAGCCTGAAATGATTTCTTCTGTTTGGACCACTCTCCTCTGTAGATACTGTCATGGTTTTGCTCCCTCATTCCCTTCATACCTTATTAGATGGGTCTCCAATTATTTTTAGGATATACAATAATACAAAGCTTAGTGCCAATGTCTGTATTTGGAATATTAAACAAGGTACTGTCTATGATTTCTTTAAAAAATTCTCTTCAATTTTATGTTTTTAGATTATTTATATACATATAAATCCCAATTGTAATACAACAGATAAATTAAGAGACTATGATTATTCTTTTCAGTACTTGGTCCAGCATTAGAGTGAAATTTAAAAAAAAAATTAAGCCACTAAAATGGACTCTTATAATTATTCAAATTAGTAAATTTTTCACTTAGACCACAGAAATTTCCAACATAATTAACCTTCATTGCCTCTTACAGTATGCTTAATGAAAAAAGAGTTGATAATTCATAAACACTTACTTATTATTTTCTGTTGGCTATATCTATTACTCTTGATTACTTGGCATATTTATTTGCATATTACTTGCAAACTACACATGACAACTTTTTAATGAAAAAAACAGAAAAACCAAACAGAAAAAGATATATTTTAATACCAAAAATAAAACTGTGCAGGCAGAATAAAATGTACTAAGCATTTATTCACTTTGGAGTATATTCCTTCTTTCTTATTAGGTTATCTGGTGTATTACTCAGTAACAAGAGAAAGCTGCACTAACCTACTAAATCCTCCCTGGAAGCAGCAGAACGTGGTGTGCTTGTCCCTGGTTCTATCTTTAATGAAAGCCTGAATTTCAAAAAGGAAAAAAGCACATAAAATGATTAATATTTGACCAAATAACATTAAAATCATGTATTTTTCTACCAAAAACCTAAAAACATTTTTTATAAAATAATCTCAACTATATATTTTTCTTCAAGGGTGATCTTAGTTAAGTCCCCTTTCTCTTTCATACAAAGCTGATCTTACAGTGATTCCAGGAAATATTAAGAGAGGGAAAAACATCAAAACCTCATATTCAAAAACAGAGATAGCTCTCCCAGAACCTCAATACTGCCGAACAATTCAACACATTTAAAGCTATTTGGTGAGTTAACCTGAGGTTATACTGATACAAGGCAAGTAAGTTCAGTAACTTTCCGACATTGCATTAAATTATGCAAATTCTTTCTAGAATCTTTATTGGATGGGTGAATGGTCTCTGTAGCACTGCAAATTAAAACAAAATAAAACCTTATTTAAAACTAACCATCCAAAAAACCAACCAACTCAAATTATCAAAAGAAAGATCTATCTATACAAATAAAAAGACTGTTTACAAAATCCCCAATAAACCCCTTTTCTAAGTCAGAGTTTATTAGTTGGAAATTAAGGTGGTTCAGTGGTAAAGAATCTGCCTGCCAATGCAGGAGACACAACAGACCTGGGTTCAATCCCAGGATCAGGAAGATCTTTCGGAGAAGGAAATGGCAATCCACTACAGTATTCTTGCCTGGAAAATTCCATGGACAGAGAAGCCTGGCGGGCTACAGTCTATGGGTTCACAAAGAGTCAGACACGACTGAGCACACACACACACACAAGTTCCATTTGGGAAAATGTACCAATTTTGAGTTCTGCAGCAAACAATGGTAATTCCTATCAATGGAAATGGTTTCAGGAAATAGGATACTAAAGCAGTTATAGAAAATATTTTGGTGTATTCCAGGAAATACACTTTGATGTACTCTGTATTATCATTAAGCATTTGTCTGGAAATTAATAAAGACTTTTTATTTTTCAGCATCCTACCAACTGGAATTTTTTAAGAAACTGCACAATACAAATGATATTATAATGATAAATCTATTATAGGTGCTTAACTTTTAATCAGTTTCTTTGATATCCTAAAGAAGAAATCACACATAATTGTACTCTAATTACTTTACCATGTAAAGTACATGTATTGAACAGATGTATGATTAACCGGAACTCTCTGCTCTTTTTCTTGTTACAGGATAGCTGACTCTAATTATGTGAGCTTCAGACTATGCTATATTCCTTCGCTGAACTCTTGTTTTGTGTTAAGCACCGTTCTCTCAGCGCTAGAATATAATAGAGACTAAAGCAGACAGGGTGTCTCTCCCCTTCAGAAGCACACAGTCTAGAAGGTGGAAGACAAAGAAGTAAGCAAATTAAGTAAAGTTTCCTAACACAGAACCAAAATAGAAAGGAACAGAAAGGAGGCTATGGGAGAATCACATTGCTATTAATAATGGCTGATAACCGACAGCAATATAAAAAGTGGAAGCATCTTAAACTGCACTTAAAATGAAGTCAGTGTCAGTTGCCTATATCATCATCAAAACACTATATATAACAGTGATGCTGATTCATTGAGAAAAGATATTATGCTGCTGCTGCTGCTAAGTCACTTCAGTCCTGTCCGACTCTGTGCGACCCCATAGACGGCAGCCCACCAGGCTCCTCTGTACTTGGGATTCTCCAGGCAAGAATACTGGAGTGGGTTGCCATTTCCTTCTCCAAAAGATATTATGCTCAGTATTAAAATGAAATAACTTCGAAAGATTTTCACCCTGATTAAAACACATGCATGTAACTTCTAATATTGATACTGGCTGCCTATGTAGATGAAGCTGCCAAAAACAGAGGCTTATGGATAAATGAAAAGTCATTTTTATTTAAATCTTTCATCATAAAATCCGTTTTTCCCAACTTATGACCTTAATAGCTCTTATGTTAAAATGCTCTGATTTTTCAACATATTTAATCAGCAGGTTCAACAGAACTGCATCTTTAGGAAAACACTATCTTCTTTAGCTTCCTGTAAGATTCTCCAATACCACCAAATGACTTGTAGTACCCCAAGCAAACATAGCTTCCCACCCTATTCGGAATCACTGATGGTTCCATCCCTGAAACACCTTTCCTAACTCATGTGGAGCAACTCACCTGCTGAGATGCAGACTAAGCTAAGATGGTCACCTGAAGCCGCTCATGTTTATTTTCTCTTCACTTTTCCCAGTTACAGCTGAGTTAGGTCTCCCCTCATCTATGTTCCCACAGCATCCTCGGCACGTCTCTAGTATAGTACTCTTTGAACTATTCTGTAATATTTATTTTGTAATCCCAGCAGCTAGCATTTACCTATAGCAAAAGCTGAATAAATATTTGTTTATGAATACAATGGGGCTTCCCTGTAGCTCAGATGGTGAAGAATCTGCCTGCAATGCAGGAGACCTGGGTTTGATCCCTCGGTCAGGAAGATCCTTTGGAGACAGAAATGGCAATCCACTCCAGTATTCTTGCCTGGAGAATTCCATGGACAGAGGAACCTGACGGGCTACAGACCATGGGGTTGCAAAAGTTGGACATGACTAAGGGACTAACACACAATGAATATAATGGGAAGGCTGCTCGAGTTCTAGTTACTCATTAAAACAAAAATCAGTATAACAGCATCCACTTTCCTACCAAAATGAAGCTCTCATGCCAGGATATAGACAGTTAAAACTACTTAACAGCTGAGTTAACTCTATCCTTTCAGCATTAAAATTCACCATACTCTGTATTTATGCAACAATTTCTTAGACTTAACTTCTACTGAAGGGGCTTTCAGTAGTTCAGTTGGGAAAGAATCTGCCTGCAACACAGGAGACCCTGGTTCAATCCCTGTGTCGGGAATATCCGCTGGAGAAGGGATAGTCTACCCACTCCAATATGCTTGGGCTTCCCTGTTGGCTCAGCTGGTAAAGAATCCACTTGCAATGCAGAAGACCTGGGTTTGATCCCTGGGTTGGGAAGATTCCCCTGGAGAAGAGAAGAGCTACCCACTTCAGTATTCTGGCCTGGAGAATTTCATGGATTGCATAGTCCATGGGGTCGCAGAGAGTCCGACTCAACTGAGCGACTTTCACTTTCTACTGAAGAGTTATACTTTAACTTTTAAAAAATCCATTAAGTTTCTTGAGACAGACACAAATTTTAATAATGACTTACTCATGTTTTGAGTTTTAAGATAATCTTCTGTACCCAACTGGACAAAATATGAGTGTTTTATGCTATGTCAGTAGAGAGATGAAAGAAGTAAGTGATAAATATGACACAGACCATCACGCTCAAGAAACTTACTATCTGGGGCATCAGATCTGTGAAACAGTGCCAAGATTATTAAAAAGCTGATGCACGGACCTCATACATTTTCAAATGAATTACCCTGTAAAATCTTTCTATAAAACAAAAATTGATACAGAAAGACAAAGTGGTAATAATACAGTATGGTGGAGAAGATGGCAATAAAGGTGTTTTCAAATATAAGTAAAGCTTTAGATACATTTTAAGTATATGTTCAGAGCTTCTTAATATATTTGATATTTGAAGAAAAGTTATTTCCAGTTGTTTTCTGGAATTTCTAGCCTTTTATTATGGGTACCAATTCTGTTCTCCAGAATTCCTTAAAAGATGTTGAAACTTATGGAACAAAGAAGCTGATAATTACTATCACACAGCATAAGAAAATTTTTGTATATAATGCATTAATATTAAAAATAACCTTATCTTTCACTTTAATAAAAATTTAAAGCATAACTTTTTACTGGAAAAAAATACTTGTGGCAGATACAAAGTTAAATTTGAAAGCTTAGAAACAGCAAAAAAAGATTTTTTTTAAATAAATGAACCTGCAAGGAAAATGAAAAGCCTCAAGAGAAATAGCCTCTTTATCCTTCTATCTTTTGAAAAAAAAAACAAACAAACCTGGTAGTCATGATGTAGAGCACACTACTGAAAAATAAATGCAAATGTGTGTGTGCTCAGTCATGTCTGACTCTGTGACTCCATGGACTGTAGCCCACCAAGCTCCTCTGTTTAAGGAAATTTCCAGGCAAAAATACTGGAGTGGGTTGCATTTCCTACTCCAGAAAAATAAGAAGGGTTAATAATGAAAAAAATCCCTTTTCCGCTGGGCAGGACTGAGAATGGTTAAGCAAAAAGACATGGATATCAGCTGTATTAAAAGTAAGTTTTGAAAGCCTTTAACGAAGGACTTGCTTGAATAGAGGAAAGGACGAGTGTGGTTTTCTATTGGACAAATATTAATTCAGGGTCCAGAAGGTTCAATATTCTCTCAGTACACAAAAATAATTGAAAACAAGTTCAAAATTGTGTTAAAAATTTCCTTAAAGAGGAGCAATTTTTCTATTCATGGATTGTTTCATTAATTTTTCATGAAAAATTAAAAGATACATTTCCATAAAGATTCAATGCTTCAATGGAGAGAGAAAGGAAGAAATGTAAAACTAGAACTATCAAACATCAGCTCTCAACAAGCTGAGAAACATATGATGCTTTTTAATAGAAGAAGAGATGACGTACTCGTATACTGGCTCCATCACATCAAGTGACTGATTTAAAAAATTCATGTGAATAGATAACTTTACCACCGTAAATGCACAACTGTATCTGCATGATAAGACACAGTATTTAGATGTTTGAATACAGAGGTGAAAGGGGAGAGGACAGGACACAGTTATACAAACCACTTCTGAAGATCCAACCTACTTGTAATTATCATCTTCCACAAACTTTTGCAGTTCTTCTATATACTGAACAGAGTTCAGGTATTTTTGGACATGAGGCAACATGGGGATATCTAGGCAAAACATGATAAATAATTATCTGATAAAGTACATCTCAGGCAAAATTTTTAAAGTTAAGCTGAGAAAATATATTTAAAGGTAAATTAAGGCCACATGAGTTTGGGTGAACTCTGGGAGTTGGTGATGGACAGGGAGGCCTGCTGTGCTGCAATTCATGGGGTCGCAGAGAGTCGGACACAACTGAGCGACTGAACTGAACTGAACTGAAGGCCACATGGCACCAAAATTTAAATTAACTCTAGAAGGACATGACTGAGGTAAATGTTATTTAATGTAAAACTGAAGTTAATTTAGAAAACTGCAGTTGCAGGCTGTTTGTATAGATTAAAACTCCTCCATTTAGAAAGTCCCACATATCTGAGAAATTTCATTAAAAAAATCAGAGCCACCATTGTAATTTATAGTCATACCTCATCTAAGTGCAAGATATAAGGTAGTTTAGGGTTTTTTTTTTTTTAAAGAAGCCTGGCTCACATTTGTAGTTTTTTTCTCTCCTACTTAGAAATTTCAAATAAGATTGATTTAACATTACAATTAGATGTTTTGTTAAAAAAAATTGAGAAAAGGATAAAAAAAGAGATTAAAGTTAAATAACAAACTGTAAACTGTTTTTAAACAGCATTAAAATTACATAGCTGTAAAAACCTCTATTTTCTATCAAGCTGAAAGCACTTAAATGCTTTAAAACAATAAATTAAAAAAAAAATCATTTGGGCTTGCATAAGTTCTTTTCACATATGTGTTTCCATAAAATACATCCTGGACAAAAACTTGTTATCTACTCAACATACAACTCAAGAAAGTTTCTCAACTCTTACTACAACAGTCTCAGCTCACTCCTTAACTGAAAAATAAAAGAAATATTTATATAATAGATCAGGGAGATCAAACGAAATGAAAAGAATAGAAAATAATTGTGAAAACTACATTAGCAAAGCTGCTACAAATTACAGAAGAGCAAAAGATAAAACTTAGCATTTTAAATATGAAATACTTGAACTCCTTAAAAGCAAGATCTTAAACAGGATGCTAAACATTGAACAGTGACATAATCATTATTTTCCTTTACATTAGGATGATGTACCCTGCCCTGTGAAAAGTGGCCATCAACCTGTGTAAATGAATCAAACCTTTATAAATGAATTACAGCATTACTCCCAGAAACTCACCATATTCACAGGACTGCTGTAAATCAGAAATTATTCTAAGGATGTTATTCATCAAGTTTGATCTTTGCTCATTTTCTAGAATGCTGCCAGTTGATGGATATGCTGAATCAATGTATGTTAAATCTGATAGATAGATACCTGAAACAAAATTAAGATAAATGAGTGTTTTCCTACTTGTTTGGATGAGTATAGTTTGTTTATAGCTATATTTCAATATATGCCATATTTAAAATATATTCATTATTAATACTATGTTAAAACATGACCAGTAAGGCCTAGATTTCTGTGGAGTCCAGGTCAGACATGTAACTTAAAGCTGAAGTTAGAAACTCCAGTACCTACCTACCCATGGGTCTTAATGGAAAGAAGATGAGCTCCTGAACTGGCTCTGCCTCTGTATAAAATAAAGATAATTATTCTAATTTCCGAACCTTGGTTTTTATGTCTATACACTAGTACCTATTTTTCAAGTTGTGGTATAACCTGAAGAAGTTTTAAGTTAGCCAGCCTAACCACTTCCCTTCCACTTCCATGGTGCAGTTACCGTAATATTAGTTCTATACATGCTTGGCTCGAGTGGGTAACTTGTCACATGAGCCTTACTTTTTTTTTTCCTTTTAAATATTTATTTGGCTGCACTGGGTCTGGGTTGTGGCACACAGGCTCTTCGCTGAGGTGGGTAGACTCCAGAGCGCTTGGGCCCAGCTGTCCCCGAAACACATGAGATCCCAGCTCCTCAACCAGGGATCAAACCTGTGCTCTCCTCCCTCGCCACCTTGGAAGATAGTTTCTTAACCTCGGGAGGACCAGAGAAGTCTCGACTCTTAATTACTTTGAAAATTGTCTCATTCTAGTAGAAACGTCTTGTTTTTATTAAAGGTTAACAGTTGGATTTTTGAAATAGTTCTACTCACTACACATTGAAGTTAACCTTGTTCTTTTTTCTGTACCAACAAAAATAATACATCCTCCCAAATGATTGAGTTGTTCTAGTTCTGGATATTCAAAGTCACATCTACAGAAAATATTTCCTGAGAGTTTACTATGCATGTGTAAAGCGTAAAAGGCACCACGTTCCTACTTCCAAATCATTACTCCCCGTTAGTGAACTCTCAGAATAAGTGCAACCAAAATGATGTACCTATTGCCTTCCAAATAAGCCCTGTGTTTTTTCTCATGCTGGTTCTTCCAGCTTAAATGATACCTGAACTCAACTCTGCCCATCTAAATCATTATCTTATATTCAGGTCCGTGTCAACGGTTCTTTAGTTTCCTCACATATTGCAAGAAAGGAATTTAGAAACTGTCTAGTCCAAACCCTCTTTTCATAGGCAAACACTCTAAGGTCCACAGATATTAAGGAAGTGCCTAACACCACATGAACTGTTAGTGACAGGGCTGGATCTCAGAGTATACACTTGTACTCCAAGGTGTTTTTTTTTTTTTTTTTAATTACACTGTTACTCATACAGTATCTGTATCATTCACTTGATAATTTTTAAGACTTTCTAATCTCTTTATTGAAAATCTTTTGTATTTTATATTTAATCTGTTTAAGATAATAAACTCATTCAGGTGGTTACTCTATCTTGCACTTTAAAAAATGAAAATCCTGGCCAGTATTTGCAGACAATTGGTGTTTAACACAATGTAAAAAGTTGGCAATGGTAATCCTTTTACTCATTCCAGTATCATTCCTTTTCCATTCAGCAAAATCTTAACAGTATTCTTTAAGCCATCTATCATAAATACTTCTTTTTCTTTAGAGACTCTCAACTTTATTTTTTATGACTTCAAATAAATCTGTAGCCTAGCTCCCTTTCTTTCCCTCCTATCTGAGAGGAAGAAGAATCCCCTTCTTTTTCTTCCAAATCTAAACTGCGATTTTGAACATAATCTCTACTGCCTCCTTTTAACATATCCGCTGCTGCCTCCACTATCACTCACACTCCATGGCTCTTTTCCAAGAGCCAGTGTACACATTTAAATCTCCTCTATTTAAAAACACAAGCAAAGCAACCCTTCCTTTAAATCTGATGCCCCCCTCAAGACAGGACTCTTGCCTTCTTCAACAAACACCTTGAAAGAGAAACAGGACTGGTACAATTAAGTTTTTTTTATCCTTCACTCTATTTTTATGTAATATTTGATACATATAGAAGTTTACTTGTGTCAGGAAAAATTATGATAGACTTTGCAATAGGCTAAAAGATTACTAGGTATATCCTGTTTCCAGTGCATCCTCTTGGCCTGAACTATTTTATAAGTTGTTGAAAACTGGTAATAATACAAACTCTTGTCCATAAAAATGCCAATGAATTATGTCCAGTGGGATGTAACTGATTATTGCCCTGTGGATGTTGACCAATTTTGCAACCATCTGTAAATTCATTCCAGCATTCCCAACGGCCTGCATGTATGTGCAGTACTCTGACTTCTTCCTTGAAGTTATTGTAAATATCTTCCTGATTCCCTGTATATTTGATGATTTAAACAAAACCTTTGACATGTATTCATATTTTATTTGTGTGAGAAAGATAACTGTATCTTTTAAAAATAACAGTTTAACATATCATACTGGTTATCAAATAATGTAATAAATACTCATCAACGTAAGAGTGACAATATCAGTACCGTTGCCTCATCTTTATGTTCTTTCCCTGTGTCATCTCTCTGCCTCCTGTCTAGAGGGAACTACCATTTCTAATTTTAAGATTATTTCCCTTGTTCTTTCTGAGGCACATGTCTGTATTCCTGCACATTTTATTTTACTTTTGCTTATTTTTGAGCTTAAAAAAAAAATCATACTTTTATATGTGTGATTAAATGATAATATTGGCAAAGTTAGAATGGGTACACAATAAGTGATTTATAAGTGGTTGTTAAATATGGTCTGTGATTGCTTTGTCTCACTATTTTGTTTCTAAGACTTATTCATCTTGGTAAGTACAGCCGTAGTTCCTTAAGAGAATAAACTATATGTAACTATATCACAATTTACCTATTCATTTTGTTTGATACGAGTTTTGAGTTACTTGCCCCCTTCCTCCTTGTTGCTATAGACACTCTTGTACATGTCTCCTGGTGCACACGTACAAGAATTTCTCTAGGAGAGATATAAACACATATATGCATACATGCAGGCATATATAATGTTCACCTTTACCAGACAGTGCCACATTGGTTTTTAAAGCTTTATCAACTGATACACCCACTGACAGTATATGGCTTTCTACTGATCCACACATGCTAACGTGAAATTCACATCTGTCTCACTGTTGAACCTGATTCTGGCAAAGGCACACGTGACCTTCCCATACTGATTCTGTGGACATCCCTCTCGGCCTCCTCACACTGCTCAGTCCTCTGCAGTATTTGTATTACTGACTCCCTTCGTTTCTCAGCCTTTACTGGCTTGAACTTGCCGTGCTTCCATCCTCCCTCAATTCTTCTATTTCCTCAGGTCCCTTGGAATTTGTGTTCCCCGTGGTTCTGTCATTAACCTTCTCACTCTACATGTACTTCTGAATTATCTTATTTCTGAGGCCTCGACCATCACCTGATTGCTGATGACTCTCCAAATTTCTCTACAGAACACAGCTCCTGACTTTCATTTCCAATTTAACATGCCAAACGAACCATAATTTGTCCCTAGACACCTGCCATTCCACTTTCCAAACCTGGTCAGTGATATGCATTACTAACTAGCGAAGAAGAACTAAAGAGCCTCTTAATGAAAGTGAAAGAGGAGAGTGAAAAAGGTGGCTTAAAACTCAACATTCAGAAAACTAAGATGGCTTCTGGTCCCATCACTTCATGGCAAATAGATGGGGCAACAATGGAAACAGTGACAGACTTTATTTTTGGGGGGCTCCAAAATCATTGCAGATGATGGTTGCAGCCATGAAATTAAAAGATGCTTGCTCCTTGGAAGAAAAGTTATGGCCAACCTAGACAGCATATTAAAAAGCAGAGACATTACTTTGTTAACAAAGGTCCATCTAGTCAGAGCTATGGTTTTTCCAGTAGTCAGGTATGGATGTGAGTTGGACTATATAAAGAAAGCTGAGCGCTGAAGAATTGATGCTTTTGAACTGTAACTGAATTAGAAACCCCTACACTGCTTAGACAAAAAAACTCTGAAGGAGTTTACTATCTCATATTTCTCCAGGTTAAGCTATTAGTGAATACAATGTGATCACTGAATGATCAAGTAATGTAGTACATAGTATAAATCAGAGGCTAGAAGCTATCCCAATCTTTTTAAAATCAAGAAATAACATAGCAAGTATCTATATGAGTTTTTCCTTAAAAAAATGGAGAGACCTGGCAATAGTGAGGTACAGCTGGGAAGAGTATAGATAGTAATCATTACAGACGTCAGTCTGTCATAACCTATTTTCCTCTGCTCTCTTACTTCTCGTCTCCTTCACCTATATACACTGCCTGCTTCATTCTTGTTGTGAGCGTGTGTAGGCCTTTGAGTAGACCCCTGCTATACCTATGTATGTCATAGGAATTTAAAGAAATAATTAATTCTGTGAAAGAAGTAGAAACTAAGCTGACTTCAAATAAAGGATGTTGATCAACAAACAGAGGTGATGGTAGCGCCTGAGAAAGAGAAAAGTAGCACAACGTGAGGCAGCGACAGGGGGAAAGCAGCCGGTACTGGCAAAGAGCCCATCTGCCGATGCAGGAGACTCTAAGAGATGCCGGCTCAGCCCCTGGGTCGGGAAGATGCCCTGAGGAGGGTGTGGCAACCCACGTCAGTGCTCTTGCCTGGGAAACCCCACAGAGGCGGGTTACAGTCCACAGGGTCGCAAAGAGAACAAAATGACTGTACGGACTTACACACACACACACACACACACACGCACGCACGCACGCACACAACACGTACAGAAAGTAGAACCCCGCAAGTTTTATCTAGAAGCAGCAATCAACAGGTATACAATCCAATCAGAGAGAGTGTGGCCAAATGCTTTGGAGTGAGAGTCAAATCCCAGTGCTACACCTTAGTACTGAAGTCCTAAGCCAAATTACCTAAGATGTCTGAATCTGTGTCTCCTCAGCCACTGAGTTAATCAACATTCTTGATTTAAAGAAATAAAAAGGCATAGTCGGTACCTGACAATTACTAATTCTCTTAAGCAGCACCCTAATTTCATAGCAGAAGAATTGGGTCAGAGGATAGTAAAGGTGACTTGTCTAAGTTCCCACAGCCAACGGGGGGCTCAGAACTCTCTCTTTCCCCTATGACTCAGGCCAGGGTTATGTTTGCTTTTAAATCACAGCATAAACTAATAAGAATAACTGTATTCAGACAACAGGGGTCATGTTGCAGATTAGGAGGAAGTGACATTATATAACATCAGAATTTAGTTATATAACATTAGAATTTAAGAAATATTAAATTTCTGAGAGAATTTCATACCTAGCTTTTCAATTATTTTTAATAATTATATATCATGAGCAGTTTTATCTTAGAAATACACACCAGGTTTTTCTTACAACTTCAAAACCTTCTAAAGTGGCAAATTTAGTAAAATGTTTAAAAATTCTTCCAGGCTGTAAAGAGTATTCTATTAATTAGGATTAGGAGGCTAATGAGGAGGCTGCCTCTTTAGAACAGAGTCTCACTCCTAAGCTTTGTAATAAAACAACAAACTCATCAGCCTGCAACTACTTCTCAGTGAAGCTGAGTACTGTTTTTTCAGTATCCAACTTGGAAGATCTCTGGGCAGCGGGCTCGTGTTTGTTTTATAACTGCCCGCTGAACCACGATAGTCTGCTTCCAGATGCTGCCCTTCCTTCAAGCTGCACACAGTCTCTCCTTGTTTGCAGGCATTCAACCTCCTGCTGATGCCACTACCCCCACCCCTATTTAAGGCTACAGAGAGGAAATCCTAAGGAGACTTTTCCCCCCTAGTCTCCAGCAAATGTTTGGTGACGTAATATGTGGGCTGAACTTGAGTCTCCTGAGAAAGAGAGGGAATCACTATTCAAGGGTACTGTATATACAATCTGGGTCAGCTGCAGCTGGTTTTACTGCATTTCTCCATGTGGCAGACAGAGCAAAGCCACAATGCTTTCTCTGCTGGATTAAAGACAGCCCGCAGACCAGGAACTTCCACTCTACTACTTAAAATTACATAGGTGGCTTGTCAAATCCAATTGATTAGTGCTGTAAGAAGAAAGAAGCTCCTTATTACAGCTTGGATTCAACGGTCCAAAACAAAAATGCAGTTGCCATTAAAGTCACAGACGAACAAACGTCTACACTGATTTTTAGAAGCAAGAGTAAGAGCAGCAAGTTTCTGGGCTTGCTTTATCAACAGATGCAAAAAGGTATTTTAATATTTCTTTTATTTTAAAATTCTATGTATGCTGAAATGTATAACTGTTTTATATTTGTAGTAGAAATTTCAAAATCTCTTATTAATCAAAGACTTTTGGAACATACTACAATTTGCCTTGTCTGGAAAAGGTTTTGTTTTGCAACTTTAGATAAAACTGGTAATTATATACTTTGTGATGATTAATGAATTATTTGAGGTTCAATTTAATGATATTTAGTGTGTATGTTTATAGACTGATGTATATACATTATGGATTTCAAAAAACAAGTGCTTTAGTGACATTAGAAATTTTAACAATTAACATTAAATGTATATGATTTATTGCACAATGATAAAAACAAAGGGATACAAACTAAATAGTTGTAAACATGATTAGTTTGTCTTTACAGCTACAGTGTGTATGCTAATGATTTACATGTACTGTTAAAATATCTTAAAGTAAAGCTACAAACACAATTAAGAAGATATCAAATTAACTGCAAGGCTTTGCAATGATACCCCAATCACAGCATAACCAAATATAACCTAGTATTTAGTAATCCTAAATATAAGAGTTTTAAAATAAGTCTATGGTATTTCTTGCTAAAACTCAAACTTTTAAGTAGTTTCTAAGTTTACATGTAACAGTACTTTAACTTGGGTAACAAAAATTAAAACTGCTACAACCGGAATTATGTGACAAGCCAAAGCGATGGATACATTAAGAAGTCCTAAAACCTTACAGATTACAGTTAAGAAGAAATAAAATGTTATAGAAGTATTGCATAAGTGGTCAACATTAACAATATAAAGTAAGAACCCAGAAGATACAATTACTTAAATACATAATTAAAAGACCAAAAGTATATAATATTTTTAGACAAATACAATTTTGATCAACAAACACAACTCTTTAAATATTCTATCTAGGAGCTTTGTTTAATTGTATTACTAGACTAAAACCAAAGACACTTAAGTTTGTGATGATTTGGGGGTTCTCTGTCCTTTTAAAAAATCAAAGAAATTCAAGGTAAGAATCTTCAACAAGCAAAAAAATGTTAAAGCTAAGTAGGATTTCTTCAACTTTACTTTCATGTCCTTTTCTTAAAGATTCAAAACTCTAAATACTGGGACAATCTCTGTTAAATATATTTTATAAGAAATTCTGATAAAATTTCCAAGAAATACTGGATCAGAAATATGTCATCTCTTTCTTTTCTGTTGTTGCCGCTATGGAAAGTACAGGACTTCAATTAAACCTTGGTTGTTACGGAAGCCTTAAGCAAGCATTTAATCTGAAACCCAGATAACTATTTATCCCTTTCTTAAACTTCTCCAGGGGATGAAATCGTTCTTGTGTCTCTTCCCAGAACATAATTCACAATCTAGAAGTTCTTTATCTAAGGTATCTTCGGTGCTTCATAAATTTAATTTCATTGCCTCATGCTGTTTTCAGTGCATGACACTGCCAGTTAAATGCCTCTATGCGTTTACCATCTGAAAGGAAGTCAAATCTTGACTTTCATTTCTTCTCCCTACTAACTGGCAATGTAGCAACTATGAAGAGAAACAGTACCAATAAAATTAACTCAAAGCATGGAAGGCTCCCCCCCACCCCGCCCCGCCCCACCTAAAAACAACCAGGCAGACACAGATTTAAACTTAAGTATACTGTAACTAATTTACAACATTCTCATGGGGCCTAGGAAAAATTTAACATATACAGAAAGGTTTTATGAGGTAACACAGATTTATGGATCTTTCACTTTTAAAACTGAACATATGTGGGAAAATATTAAATGAGAGAATGTTTTCATAAAAGGTAACAGTAAATGTATTCTAAAAACTCATTCTTTACTCATGACGTAGCTAGTCTACTACTTAAGAAATGTGGTTCCTTATTCAGCTTTAGGTGACAATGAAATCATGACTTTTGTAAAGGATAAGGAAATTGTATTTATTATTTTAAAAAATAAACTTTTTGTTGTCCCCTTTAAATGTTAATCCTAGGTCAGATTCTCTTATCGTAGATGGTGATTCACCTTATGATTTAATTGTACAGGAACCCATAAAGAGCCAAGGCAGAATACAGCAAAAGGAAGCTATGGCTATTTTAATTTAGATTTGTATTTTCACATTTTTGTTCTTCCATAACAACACCGATACAAAGTTCCAACAGAGTTGGATTATATGCTTCTCAGTTCTACACAAATCTGTGTCTGGTAGGAATGTAAGATCTTCAGTCAGAACACTGCTCAGAAAAGTCTACATGTTTTGAAGTTTCACGGTACTTTCTGAATTTTCCTTGTTTTGGTAACTTATTTCATAGGAGATTACTTAGATAAAATAATTTTCTATGATCTAAGAGTTTCCATTCCATTATTAAAGTGAAAGAAATGAGTGCATCTGAACAAGGGCTGCATTAACTACAGGAGAAATGCTGTATGTTTACCCAGGAGGCTGATGGCTTCTATTTTACTGTCTGCAGTTTTAAAAATAAACCATATCTAAATCCTATGAATCTGCAAGTATAATAAGAAACATTTTACTGGTTTTTGGTACAGGTAACTCCAATATAGTAACTAAAGTCCTTTTTAAATAAAATAAATGACACTTGGTCTAAATTTTCAACTGACGTCAGAAGGTAAAGGATGAAAACAAAAAATGAAAAGTACTCATCCAAGTGTGCTTCCAGCTATCTGTCAGCAAACAGAAGGCCTCCGACACAGATATGGAATATTATTATGCTCATCCCTCCTATCTTATGTTAATAAAGGAAAAAGAATTCCCTGCACTCCATCCATTCTCTGCTTTATTTTCATTATCACTCCAGTTTGCAAACCTTACTCATTTGGAAACACTGAAATAGACATGGTTTTAGAAAGTAGTAGTCATCTTTATGAGGGAAGCCTGTTATAAAGGGGAAGCCCATCTTTATGACTCTAGTTGAAGAGTCCATATTTTATTGATACAACCTTTAATTTTAGGAGGATTCATAATCAAGTCAGACATGTTACTATCAACTGATAGAATACATATGGAGGGAAAGGAATGGTAGCAGAAAAGCTTGGGATATAAAAATGATCCACAAGTACTCGTGCATAATAAGTAAGGGGTCAATGTAAAGAGACACAAACCAGGAAGAGACTGTGAAAGACAAGGAACACAAAGTTAAGATTCCTCTGCAGTTATGACACAACTAGGATAAAAGTCACAGGTCTAGAGAGTTAAGAGTAGAAGATCTGAATCCCATCTGAGTGTTTCAGCTTCTCCAGGCTTATTCTCTGCAAAATGGTGTATGTTTACATCCCAGTGCTGCTGTGAATGAAACAGTTAATATGCGTTAACGCTACATAAATCTAAGGGATTGTTGTAGTGCTGGTGATAGAAAAAAGGAGAGAATATGTTGCCATATGATACAGTTGTTAATGAAAAACATGAACCCTGGAGTCTTCCGCCTGGGTTCAAACTCTGGCTCCATGTCTTAGAAAGCAGTGTGACTCTGGGTGAGGTACTGATACTTAACATCTGGATGCCAGGTCTTTTCATTTGAAAATGAGGATAGTAATAATCTACCTCAGAGGGCTGTGGTAAAATGATTTAATGCATGTACAAGGCTTAAATAATGCCTGGCACACCCAATAAAAATGAACCACTGTTACTGCTGCATTGCTATTTATTGGTAGCATCATAAACGATTTGGGACCTGGCTTCCCAAATCAAAAAACAACTGGGTGGAAAATGGGATAGAAAATTCTTGGTATATCCACTGCCATCCTTCAAAATTAGCACACAGGAAGTTTACAAGAGAGGAAGGTGGGCTATACTGCAGCACAGTGGGCTATACTAACGACAGGATGACACATCCTACTCATTCTAACCGCCACTACTCTGCAGGGAGGTAATGAAACAGAAAGGAAGCAGTTTTGCTTCCTGGAACTAGTTTTTTTGTTTTCTAGAGTGTTTCTATTGATTATACCATAAAAAAATAAGCATTTATCTTTCACAGCAGAAGTGAAACATTCCAAGCACACATTTTAGCCTATGTGCCACTGCTAGAAACACTGACTAAAGAACCAGGGAACCTGGATTCTAGACCTGGTTCTAATATTACCTACTTGTGTGGCCTTGGCCTTCAACATGTCCATGGGAGAGAAGTCTTAGATGATATGAGATGGTTGTTAAGGCACTTTTCACTGATCAGATTCAACTACAGTTGAGTTTCTTTCCTTGGTAATGGTTATAAAAAGTTATTAATATTTTACAAAAATGCAGTTCAGTAGAACTTCTGTTAGAAGAATGAACCTGCTGAATCATATGTAAACTTAGAGCATATATAGGATTATGATTTAGGAAACATGATTACCCACAGTAATGACTGTGAGCATGCTATCATTCTTAAACTTGTCACCAATACCAAAAGGACATACTACAAAAACAAGCAAAAACCACCATGCTAAAACTTTCTGGTTTTACATTTTGTCTAAAAATGTTTCTTTAATTTGACAGATAAAAAAAGATACTTATTAGAGAAGGTCAAATTAATTCAAAACATACAATATAAAGAAAAAACACTGGCAACTTTCACAATAGTTAGAGAGAGAAGAATGTTGTAATTAATTTTACAGGCATTATATACCATTTTCCAAGCCTTAAGACAACAAGTAAGCTTTTTAAAGGTAAGAGAAGTGTCTTACTAGAGTCTCAAAAGCCCCCAAAGCATCTAGCCATATGCCTCAACACAGGGGCACCAAGATCTGCTCACTGAGCTGGGGAACAAAAAGCATGACCATAAGATGGTAGTTGGAAAGCTCTTCTCTGAAACCTAATTTTTAAACAAGTAGGAAGGTACTTAATATTCAATTTAAGAAATTAATAACTTTAATTCTGGCCCCATTTATTAACACCAATAGATATTCAGTTTTTCCCTTAGATACTTTTTTAGATTACTGACTTAAAAAGTAGATTAATATTAATTATTTTCTACTTCTTCCCTTCATTGGTTTGCTTTTTCTTTTTTAAAGAAAGCATACAACCTCATTTCAAAATGAAGGCCTTTATCTGGACCCTAAGTGTGCTATTCTTCCTACTAATGGGCACTGGACATTGCAGAGGAGGACAGTTCAAAATTAAAAAAATAACCCAGAGGAGATACCCTCGCGCCACAGATGGTAAAGAGGAAGCAAAGAAATGTTCATACACATTTCTGGTACCTGAACAAAAAATAACAGGGCCAATCTGTGTCAATACCAAAGGGCAAGACGCAGGCACCATTAAGGACATGATCACCAGGATGGACCTTGAGAACCTGAAGGACGTGCTCTCCAGGCAGAAGCGGGAGATGGACGTCCTGCAGCTGGTGGTGGATGTGGATGGGAACATTGTCAACGAGGTGAAGCTGCTGAGGAAGGAGAGCCGTAACATGAACTCCCGCGTGACTCAGCTGTATATGCAGCTGCTGCACGAGATTATACGAAAGCGGGACAATTCACTTGAACTTTCCCAGTTGGAAAATAAAATCCTCAATGTCACCACAGAAATGTTGAAGATGGCAACAAGGTACAGGGAACTGGAGGTGAAATATGCTTCCTTGACTGATCTGGTCAATAACCAGTCTGTGATGATCACTTTGTTGGAAGAACAGTGCTTGAGGATATTTTCTCGACAGGACCCCCATGTGTCTCCTCCTCTCGTCCAGGTCGTGCCACAGCACATTCCTAACAGTCATCAGTACACTCCTGGTCTGCTGGGAGGCAATGAGATACAGAGAGATCCAGGCTATCCCAGAGATTTAATGCTGCCACCTGATCTGTTAACTTCTCCCACGAAAAGCCCTCTTAAGATACCACCGGTAACTTTCATCAATGAAGGTGAGTTACCTCTTACTGCTAAAAATGGAGGTACGAGGTCAATATGTTTTATGGTTTGTGAAATAATGCTCGTAATACATGCCTATCCTTCATTTTGGTGATGTAATTTTACATGAATATTAAATTTTCTGATTTTGTTTTCTATTAACCTGAAATTGTTCTTAAATACATCTCTAGGTCTAACAGTTTCTAGAAACAGTATACTTTGTGGAAAAAGTAGTCATTCATCCAAATTCTTATAATCTAAATTATTTGCACTGAGACAGGAATGAGTCCACAATCCACTCCTAACTTCTCTGCCATCCTATTGGTCTCCAGCTAGGTCCTCACATATGCTAAACATCCCTTTCATCTACCTCTTGCTGTTCTTCCCATTATTATCTTCCCATTATTATTATCTTTAGGAGAGTAAGTTCTCACTCTCCTAAAGCCACCCTGGTGGCTCAGAGGTAAAGAACCCACCTGTCAATGCAGGAGAAGTGGTTCAATCCCTGGATCAGGAAGATCCCCTGGAGAAGGGAATGACAACCTGCTCTAGTATTCTTGCCTGGGAAATCCCATGGACAGAGGAGCCTGGCAGGCTACAGTCTGCGGGATCGCCAAGTGTCAGACATGACTTAGCAACTAAACAACAACAGTAGCTCCTGAAGCTTAGAATTAACTTCCTCCTATCTCCACTCTCAGCACTTGCACCACCTACTGCTGCTGTGCTGAGATTAAGTCTATTTAGTCCCAGGTTCCTTGTGCTTTCCTATCTTGAAAACATTTGCATAAAACCCGGGCCTCTTGCTCTCAGTCTCAAGAAGAAAAGGTACGCTGTATTTAGTCACTCAGCTTAGTCCTATTCTTTGTGACCCCATGGACTGTAGCCCACCAGGCTTCTCTGTCCATGAGGGTTCTCCAGGCAAGAATACTGGAGTAGGTTGCTCTGCCCTCCTCCAGGGGATCTTCCCAACCCAGGGATCGAACCCAGGTTTCCTACATTGCAGCAGGATTCTTTACTATCTGAGCCACCAGGGAAGCCCAAGAAAAGGTATCCATCTCACCTATTTTTCAAAGCTAAAATACCCTGTAACCATGTAAATATAAATAAGTGTTTAGTCCACAAAAATCCTGAGAACTGATCCTTGTATCTCTACCTCTAATTCCATCCCTCCTCCTTTCATTCATTATCAGTCACTGATCAAGGTATCTGCCACAAAAAGATGAATAAGTCATCTTTGTTTCAGTCTAGTAAGCTCACTGCTAACTTTCTGCATACAGTTATTTTACACATACATCCAATTTCTCATAAGCTATATTCTCCTGAATTTTTTACAAATTGATTTGTTTTCTTAAAGGGAAAGACCCAAAGCCCCAAAAGTTAACAAAAAAAGAAAGAAAAAAAAGAAATTAATTGTAGTTTATTCACTTATTGAAAAGGGAGGACAAAAGACTGCATGTAGACTAAGAAATAATTTTAAAAGCAGCACAGAAAAAAGAAAAGACGGAAAGTATGTACATTGCAAAGTGCTCGTGTCTTTCTGTAGCAGGGGACATCACTGACCATTCACACATCTCTGCTTTCTTGGTTATCCAGATCATAATACTCTAACTCTTCCTACTTCTCTAGGTCCTTCACTGGCATCTTCTTCCATCTCCTATGACTTAAAAGGCTTTCTCGAAGACGTTCTGTTTTATTAGTGGTCTCACACTCCTTCAAGGCTACAAGCTTCACCACTGCTCAGATAACTCCTGCATGGAGCTCTCCCTCCTGATTCTAACCAAAGTGGATGTTTGCACCTGGATATTCGATCATTACCTCACATACTGCTGCTTCCTCTAATGAAATGCCTTCTTTCAGCTTATCTGTCAACCTGGCAGATCTCAAGGCTTAGCTAAAATAGTGTCTTAAATGTTATACCTATTCAGATTCAAACAAATGTATCTAGAAGGCTCCCTCCCCAAACTGCTGATAATGCCTTGAACATGTTTTTTTGCAGTTATATTACACTGAAGTTATTTGTCTACATGTCCGTCTCCTTGTTAGACTGAACATTTCCAGAAGAAAGTGAATTGTCTTTTCATTTTTCTATCTCAAATATCTAGCCAGGATTAGGTGTGGCATGTTGTATTCCGCATATTGTAAGCACTACAATACATACTTGAGGAATGAATACGTAAATTAGTAACTAAAGTCTAAAACAATCTTTCTCCCCAAACTAGCATTCTCCTCTCAGAAATAAGTCAATTATTATTGTAAAAACAATAATCACTGAGGAAAATCTGGAAAATACTAACAAACTTTTAAAAATGCACTACAGTAATACTAGTTTACTTCTAAGGAACTACTTTATAGTTACTAGTAGTAATAGGAGTTTACTTCTGAAAACACTTTGGTAATAACCTTCAGGTCTTTCTCCCCGGCTCCCCCATAAACATGGCAACCAATATTCTTTTAACTTTAAAAATTAACTTTGTTCTTTTTTCCCCTCTATAATTATACTCTTCAGTTCAGTTCAGTTCAGTCGCTCACTTGTGTCCGACTCTTTGCCACCCAATGAATTGCAGCATACCAGGCCTCCCTGTCCATCACCGACTCCCAGAGTTTACCCAAACTCATGTCCATCGAGTAGGTGATGCCATCCAGCCATCTCATCCTCTGTCGTCCCCTTTTCCTCCTGCCCCTAATCCCTCCCAGCATCACGGTCTTTTCCGATGAGTTAACTCTTCGCATAAGATGGCCAAGTTTTGGAGTTTCAGCTTCAGCATCAGTCCTTCCAATGAACACCCAGCACTGATCTCCTTTAGGATGGACTAGTTGGATCTCTTTGCAGTCGAACGGACTCTCAAGAGTCTTCTCCAACACCACAGTTCAAAAGCATCAACTCATCGGCGCTCAGCTTTCTTCACAATCCAACTCTCACATCCATACATGACCACTAGAAAAACCATAGCCTTGCCTAGACGGACCTCTGTTGGCAAAGGAATGTCTCTGCTTTTCAATATGGTATCTAGGTTGGTCATAACTTTCCTTCTAAGGAGTAAGCGTCTTTTAATTTCATGGCTGCAATCACCAGTGATTTTGGAGCCCAGAAAAATAAAGTCTGACACTGTTTCCACTGTTTCCCCATCTGATGGGACCAGATGCCACGATCTTCGTTTTGTGAATGTTGAGCTTTAAGCCAACTTTTTCCCTCTCCTCTTTCACTTTCATCAAGAGGCTTTCCAGTTCCTCTTCACTTTCTGCCATAAGGGTGGTGTCATCTGCATATCTCAGGTTATTGATATTTCTCCTGGCAAGCTTGATTCTAGCTTGTGCTTCTTCCAGCCCAGCGTTTCTCATGATGTACTCTGCATAGAAGTTAAATAAGCAGGGTGACAATATACAGCCTTGACGTACTCCTTTTCCTATTTGGCACCCGTCTGTTGTTCCATGTCCAGTTCTAAGTGTTGCTTCCTGACCTGCATAAAGGTTTCTCAAGAGGCAGGTCAGGTGGTCTGGTATTCCCATCTCTTTCAGAATTTTCCACAGTTTATTGTGATCTACCCAGTCAAAGGCTTTGGCATAGTCAATAAAGCAGAAATAGATGTTTTTTCTGGAACTCTCTTGCTTTTTCCACGATCCAGCAGATGTTGACAATTTGATCGCTGGTTCCTCTGCCGTTTGTAAAACCAGCTTGAACACCTGGAAGTTCACGGTTCATGTATTGCTGAAGCCTGGCTTGGAGAATTTTGAGCATTACTTTACTAGTGTGTGAGATGAGAGCAATTGTGCGGTAGTTTGAGCATTCTTTGGCATTGCCTTTCTTTGGGATTGGAATGAAAACTGACCTTTTCCAGTCTTGTGGCCACTGCTGAGTTTTCCACATTTGCTGGCATACTGAGTGCAGCACTTTCACAGCATCATCTTTCAGGATTTGAAATAGCTCCACTGGAATTCCATCACCTCCCCTAGCTTTGTTCATAGTGATGCTTTCTAAGGCCCACTTGACTTCACATTCCAGGATATCTGGCTCTAGGTGAGTGATCACACTATCGTGATTATCTGGGTTGTGAAGATCTTTTTTGTACAGTTCTGTGTATTCTTGCCACCTCTTCTTAATATCTTCTGCTTCTGTTAGGTCCATACCATTTCTGTCCTTAAATAATACTCTTAGGACATAAGTTTCTGTAAATGAAACTGATAGGTAAATGGATTCTGACTTCCCTGTTTTGGCGTATTTACCGCCTGTTTCAGAATCTGTCTCGCTCGTCCCTGACTCCTCCCTCCTCTCCCACGCAGGGAGTCAACTGAGCTCTATCTGTGCTGCTTTCAGTCTTTCACGGATGTGTCCCTCACATCTGTTCAGAACCAGAGCTCTAACTTAGATCCACATTATCTGTGAAAGCAGCGAGTGGACAGAAACGTCCTGGATTACTAGCTGGGTGACCTTAGCCAGGTGGAAGGGGTTGCTCTGTGTCTGTTTCCTCATCTGTAAAGTGGGGATAGTGACAGTAGTTACCACACGTGAGGAGCCATTACAGTGCACCTGGCACTCAGACATCGTTCTTACTGAGAATCATGTAACGGCTTGCCAACTGATCTCTTTAACTCCATTTTCTCTTTCCATCAAAATATATTCTACACTGCCAACAGATATGCCTCACATTTCCATCCTGATCACATCACACACGGGCCCAGTAGGTCCTTACTACAAACAGAAAACATCCAGTTTGCTTAGCCTGGGGAAGATTAATATCCTCCTCAAAAGAATCAACCCCACTTCTTTAGCTTTCCTTCTATTGATTTCTTTCATAAAAACCATCTGCTTCAATAAAATAAATCAACTCATTGTCTTCTAAATATTTTCCATGCATTCTCCCTATTCAAATTGTAAGGCTCAGACTACAATATTATACAATACAATAGTGAGTCCTCCTTGAAGCCTCTTTGACTTCCCCAGGTTTGAAGTGATTGTTCCTACACGAATGTCTACACTCTGTAACAAAGACACAATATTTCTTATGTTCACTGCTGAATTATCAGGTATATTCACATGTACACACAGTACGTATGTATGCACACCTAAATAAAATGCCTTCAGTCTATAGTATAAGCTCCTTCATGGTAGATGGATATTGTGTCCTTTGCAGATGCTAAATAAATGCTGATTAACTTGATATTATATTTTTATAGAGCTTCTTAAAACTGTCATTCCAAAGACCTTCATGAAAGTACTTTGACACATTCTATTCTACTGCAGTCATTTATTTTACGTTGTTGTAACTGTCAGAAACAAGAGGTTAGTGAACCAGTAAATTGGGCAAATGATCATTATTAAGATCTCCATGCCCTCTGATTTCCAAGGGAATGATGTGTATATGAAAAAACATTTTTATATTCTCTTAAAAATGGATGTCTTGCCTAAGCCTTCAATGTATATAATCAGTAGATTTACATATAATTTATAAATAAATATAACTGAAGTGTGTGAAATTTTTTCTGTAACTGATGGGATGTACAGTCACATAAATATGGGGATGACTGCCATGGCTTATCTTAATTTGATGGTTATCGCCAGTTCTAGAAGAAATGATAATTCACATATTCCTACAATGACACACTAAGCATGCCTATGGGAAATGAGACATATCAGTTCTAGGTTTTACTAGACATTGAGCTGTACTGCCAAAAAATCCAGTATTAGAGAGTTAAATCTCATGCTAAGGATTTAGCATATCAAAGGTCCCATTAAACAGACTTGCTTTAAAAGAAATAATGGTGTATATATCCCAAATAAACCAATCCTTAATGTAAAAATGAAGCACGGGCATAACTTCTTCTGTTATTCATTATGTATTTGTTGTTCTAAGCAAACATTAACTTTTATTTTTTTCTGTAAATGTTGGTCTCTGAAACTCAAGAACATTAGTTAGCTACAAGGGAAACTGCATAGAATTAAGGAAACTTGTTTTCTTTGTTATTGACCCTGGGTAAGTCACTTTGCCTGTCTGTTTTTCTCATTTGTACAATAAGTACTGGTGGGACTGGAAGACTCTAATATCTCTTTTTAGTTCTAGTATTCTGTGATTCTTATCAAATATAAACTACTACAAGCAACAACTGACCTGCTATTTTTTCTTTATATATAATGTGCTAAAATCTTTGTTCATATTATTCCTATGTCAGACTGGAAAATATGTCAGCTGTTTGGGTACTTGAACAAAAAGGGCAAACATGAATGTCTACTGCTGAACTCACATATGCTCTTGGCACCAAGAATTTCACATTATTGCCCTCTACATGTAGGTACATGGTCATTCTAAAGCCTTTAAATGAATAACATGTATATTTAAAAAGTGTCCTAGCCAATCACAGGAAGTCAAATACTACACAATTATTCTACATATATGTGAGGTATCTACAGTAAATTCATAGAGACAGAGAGTAGAATGGTGGCTGCCAGGGGCTGGAGGAGGGGACGATGCAGAGTTGTTATTTAATGGGTACAGAGTTTTAGTTTTCCAAGAGGAAAAGAGCTATGGAGATTAACTGTACAGTAATGAAAATGTACTAATGCCACTGAACTGTATATTTAAAGATGGTTAAGCTGGTACATTTTATGTTATATATATCTTACCAGCATTTTTAAAAAGGTGTCTTAATGACAGGCAATTTTATATTTTCATTTAAGATGGTTATAAGAAAAGTGCACCTCAAGAGAATAAACTTACTATGAGCTTATGGAAAATAACAGAATATTTTTGTTCATTTACAATAAATAATCCCCAGAAAAATTACTTTCCCTCTACCTGAAAAACAAAATGTTTGGGAATGTAACTATACACTTGGCAGACTGCTATCAAAAAATTCTTAACTGGTAATGTTGTTCATTGGCTACATTCTGGGTAAGTCTTTAATGAAACACTTTCCTTTTACAGATGGCGTATTTATAAGTTCATTCCTTGTAGGTAAATGAAGTTGAGAAAGTTCCTTCATAGTACGTTAGAGAATAGACCTGCATACCAGGAAATCTGGATCCTGGTGAGGCTCTTCTGAGCCTCAGTTGCTTCTTTTGTAAGAGCTTGTTGTGATGATCAAATGAGGTGATACAAATGAAAATAAGCGTTGTGTATGCTCTGACCATCCTTGTCGTATTTTTTTGGAGTGTACTTTCCAATATATACCTTGCCATATATGGGAATATAGAAGGCAATCTTATAAAGTTAAATTTGAAAAGCAGTCATTAGAAACTAAAAACATGCTTTTTAGTGAGTAATAAGCTAATTTTCACTTTAATTATTTATAATGCTTCCCATTAGTAAATTTTACAAATGCAGTTGGTTTCAGTAGAATACTTATATTAACATTTAAACCAACAAAAACTAAATTAATGAGGACGACCAGTTGAGCAAAGGGGCTGAAGTATGCTTCTATTAACCAGTAATGAAAAATAACTGGTATATTCTTAAGTAAAAGAGCTCAGGCTGCTAACAGCATTTTAAGCTTATAGATTAATAAACAAAGTAATTCATATTTTTACAAGAAAGAATCTATTATCACTTTAGAAGGCATTTGCCTCAAATTTCCCATTCCAGAAATGCTAAATATATTTATCTTATACTTAACCCAATTAAAAAATTTACCCCTCGGAAGACTTTACTTGCTGACCAATTATCTGAGAGTTCTAAGTTGGTTCTCCCTGTCGTCCTACTTCTTCTATCACAAAGAACACAGTATTGGGACAAAGTAAGGAAATTAACGAGAAATTCAGCAACAAAAAGAAAATGATTTTCCTCTCCACTTAAGTAATTAAACAGTTTCTTTATAGAAAGAGGACAGGTATATCAAATAAAGATGGTTTCCAATAAAGGTGCTATTCAAAGTATGAAATCTTTTTGTCTTTTTCAACACAATGTTCTGTGCAAAACATGGGTTCTTCTTAAAAAAATACATGTTGTGAAATATGTGGCATGACTGGTCAGTATTTTTCTATGATGAATCAGACCTACTAACTGGACGTGCTTAGTCTTATACAAATTTTAATCACCAAATAAACTGAGGAAGAAAGAGACTGGCCCATCAAATTCAATGTACAGAATTCCATTTTCACGCTTTGAGAAGAATCCAATTGCGTCATAGAAAACAACTATTTCAAGATTACTCAGTGCAAGTCACTGATGTAGAAAACGAACTTATGGTTAGCAGGAGGGAAAAGTGAGGGAGAGGGGTAAATTGGGAGACTGGGATTGACATATACACACTACTATATATAAAATAGATAACTAATAAGAATCTACTGTATGGCAACAGGAACTCTACTCAGTACTCTGTAATGACCTATATGGGATAATAATCTGAAAAAAAAAAAAGAATGGACACGTGTGTATGTATAACTGATTCACTCTGCTGTACACCTGACACCAACTCACCACTGCAAACCAGCTATTCTCCAATAAAAATTTTTAAGAAGTTCTAAGCAAAAGGTTGTAATAAAATTCCTATTTTGAAAGAAAGGTACTCCTAGTCTATACCTGTAAATGACTAATAACAAATTCCTGAATCATATCATAGATAAACAACTTACTTAATTTCTGATATACACAAATCAGCAAGTTAAACTGGGAAACTGGCCTCTTAAAAATAAAGCTGGTACTTCTTTACTAGTCATTTAAGAATGCCTGGGAAGCACTTTTTATGGTAAAGAGAAAGCTGTAAAACATTTAATATAAGAATGATCTATAATCTAATCCTATAGCAGAAAATAAATAAGATATGCAAGTAATAATGAGAAGATATTTCTGCCAAGATCAATAGTATACACTGGGCTAAGACAGGTTAATGGTTTATTTATAAAAATAAATATAAACAAACACTAAATTCTGATACTTATTAGCTTTACTGAGGAGGAAAAAAATAGCTGCAAATACTGCTAATTTTATCCACGTCTCAGAAAAAAATTTCTACCACATTTTCCTAAGCCTTTATATCAACCAAGTCTAATAGGCATCCAAATTGCAAACATGAAGCTCACTATAAAAAAGTGGGTTGAAAATTAAAATTGAACGTAATTTTAAATTTGCATAAACTGAAATCTTATCAAATCAAAGCTGGATCTAGAAAACCCAGGAAAACTCCCCAATTTGCTTAAATATCTGAGGGCCTATTAAATAGCAGAAGAGAGACAAATGGCATTCGACAAATATTCTGTCAAGACTCAAAACGATGCTTATAAACGTTTTACAGCAATTCAAATAATCTAATGAAAGTCCAACTTGTGAATATATATAGTAAGATAGAAAATGTAAACTGTCAAAATTATACTCAAATGAGTACAGAGCAAACATTTACAAAGATGACATTCACAGAAGAAGCACACTTATGAAATGAGAGAAATATCTGTACGTATTGCAACAAACACTTCATGTGTGCATTAACTATAATACTGATATAAGTTTTAAAAGCAGTGCTCCTCAGATATTCTTGACTGTTCTGAAAGTGACAACTTAGAAAAAATCTGGTTAGACAACTACGGAAACAACTATGACAACTGCATTCTCAGACTGCAGAAATCAATTTCAACCCTGCAGCAGACCTCAAGAGCTCTAAGAGCCACCCTCCACCACAGACATCTCATGCTGAACTTCTAACTCCCCTGGTTCATCAAGCTCTCTTCTCTCCATGCCTCAGCAGATGGAGCCAACACCATGGTTCCCCACAAGTCTGGGTTAGCTAGTTCTTAGCCAGGTTTCCTGTGTGCCCTGCGGCCTATCGGAGGACTCATCAAGCTATGGTGGAGTCTCTCTCCCCACTTCCCCTGGACTCTAATTGCTGTTTCTCTATCCTTGGAGCCTGACACAGTCTCCAGCCTATTGCAGATGCATTAAAGACAGAACCAAAGAAACCACTGTGGCTGCCAGGAATCGTTTAATTCAACAAATATTTGAGCACTGAAGTGAGTTAAACTAGATACACAGTTAAACTGGATATAAAAACTACAGTTCTCACCCACAAGTAAACAAATAAAACACGTTACCATGCATTACACAAAATAATCTAAGACTGGATCTGGAAGTCATACTTCATTTAAACTTCTCTGCCCTTCTCTGACTTGACTACAGTGCATGCTTCTGTAAGGTGAAGTAGCTCAGACATGACTGGTTAAAAAAAATGGTGAATAACATCAGTAAAACAAAGTGGTCAAATTGGTTCACATGGGATTGTATCCAAGGATAGTAATGTTCTCTGCCACAAGTAACTGCAGATGAACACAAAGTATGCTAACAGCTAATATTAGCTGTTATTTTTAGTGCATGGTTTTGCAGAACATGAGGTTTTTCAGGAATACATTATTTTTCTACAATAGAAACGACTGTACATTCAACTTTGAATAGCCACATTAAATCTGTTAATAAAACAACATTTATTACACAAGCTACTTAAATTATTAAATAAGTTAGTACTATGTGTAAAGGTCAGCAACAAAGAAGAAAAGGGAACCAAGTTACTGATGATGACAATTTTATTAAGCACTGTGTTAAAGGCTATGAATACTTTGTAATTTAAATTCAATAACTGAGAAGGTAGATAGGTAAAAATAATTCACATTGCATTTAAATGGAATGTGATCTAATTTACGGCTAGTGTGAAAAGGAAAAACATCATTTTTCGAAGAGCCCTCCCTAGCTTAAGAAACCATTTATGAGCTTTCACAATCTACCCAATATCCTCATGACTATATAAGCATAAATTCTTAACAAAATTTTAACAAATCAAGCTATATATAAAAATGATAATATAGCATGATCAAGCTGAGGTTATCCCAGGAATGAAAGGTTGGTTTAACACTAAAAATACAATCAATAGAATTCATCATATTAATGAATAAAAAAAGAGAAACCATATCATCATGTCAGTAGATAAATAAAAAGCCTTGACAAAATCCTAAATCCATTCATGGTAACAGCTCTCAACAAACTAGAAATAGAAGGAACAAGAATTTTTAAAGTAGTTATTACAGCTTATAGGAAACTATGTCCATAATAAATGCAAGACTGGAATCTCAGAAGAGAAATAAAAACGATAAAAAATAATCTAATTGAAGCTCTAGAACTAAGAAATTTAATACTTAAAATAAATATAACCCAAGAAAGGCAGCATTACGTATTTCCAGTTTCTATAAATTTTTAGTAGCAATCAGTAGTGCTTACAGTCATTATAATTTTTAGAAACCCGAAACAGAAGTATCAATGAAACACAATAAAAATATGGACTAGAGAAACTGATCATCTCTTCTTTTTGTGTGTGGTTTTCAATCTCCCTGGATCTAAAATGTGAAAGCAACTTTGATTCATTTGCTTAACAAAAAATTGACAGTCTACTTAATTGTTCAAACACTGATGACATGAAGTCAGAAGAAAAACAAAAACAGTCTCCATCCTTAAGGAATAATCTAGAGGGAAGAGTTTACAGTTTCTAAGAAACCCTTCTAATGATGTAGCTGTGTAACTATTTATTTAATGAGATTAATTCTACCCCAATAAGGCCCCATAAGGGACCTTGTACATACTTGGCATCGTACAGAAAACACATTCCTCAAAATCTCAACAATCCTATTATCATTACAGTACAGATTTTCTTGTATGAATTTTACTCGACTAAACTCTCACACAATTTCTAAAAATTCTACATGTCAGAACTTAAAAACTTTTTGTAAAATATAAAATTTGACAACTGAAATTTCTATAGTCATTTGGTTGTTCTTTAGGGTAACTTAGGGTTGATCTTTAGTGTAATTCTTATTTCTGAATCACTTAATATTTTGACATGCTTATTAAAAAATTCAAAGCATCAAAACACTAGAGAAGGGTGAAACTGAAGAATGCTCAGTAAACTAAATGCTATCTTTCCTTAGATCAGAAATATGGAAATCACAAGTTCAAGAGTCAGATACTCTACAAACGATTTCACAAAATGTTCTGTCATTTTAAAATATATGAAGAACTTATCAGTGGATTAAAAAATAGGGAGTGAATTCATACAACTATGAGATAACATGGGAACAATTGTAGCATAACAGTTCAGAGCATGGGTTCTGGGATTAGAAAAAAGTGGGCTTAAGTCTAGGGTTTAAAGACTAGTCAGTTAACTGTTTCATCTACAGAACATCTGTAAACTATCGGAAGGTTACTGTGTAGATTAAATAAGAAAATTACTGTTAGTCATATAAATTGATACAACACTTTAGAAAGGCATGTTGCCAACATTCCTGAAATGTATTCTTATGAACTGTTGTATGAGGGAAAAATTTAAAAGATTCCGAAAGCTTGGGAGACTGGTTTATTTCAGGGCTTCTCAGTCTTTCATATGTGAATGTATACTGTGTTTCTGAAAGGGTAATATAATACTTAGCAGTTCTAAAACTTACTTGACCGTGGTATGCCATTTTCACTGAGTATCTCAAGGGACTAGCATGATCCACTGAAATCAAATTTTGGTTAACTATAAATTGGACGCCATGAAAAACTGTAAAACTGTTCACACACTTTTGATATAGCAGATCAATCCTGCAACATTTTCATACGTATGAAAAAAATCAAGTCAAAAAGAAGACACTATGTACAGTGTTACTTATAACAGCAAAAATCAGATGAAACCTCAGTGTCTAATGGCAGAGGTAAACATGATATATAACATCAAAGATTGTGTCTTACAGTTACTATAAGCATTAGAATGGAGACTGTAGTCCCATGGAAAAGTTTGTTGAAACAAAATGACAGAATCCAATTTTCTATGAGTGTTAGAATTATAATACAAAAAATATATGTATTTGGACAAAGACTTGCAAGAACAGTGGAAAATCAAGTTAATGTTCCAGATAGTGGGACTGGGGGGAGGGTAATTCTTTTATTTAGATTCTTTTTTTAAAATTTAGTTTCTTTAGCTTTTAGAGGTTTGTGTACACAATACATTAAAAATGGTATCTGTAAAGAAAGATACAACGGTAAGACTCTTGACTAAAAACTACTTTAATATGGCTCTTTTCCTATTAAGTTTCCTGGCAATCAAAGCAATTTTAATTACAGGACCATACAAAGATTGTCAGCATGCAAAAGACGCTGGACATTCAGTCAGTGGGATTTATCTGATCAAACCTGAAAACAGCAATGGACCAATGCAACTATGGTGTGAGAACAGTTTGGATCCTGGGGGTTGGACTGTTATTCAGAAAAGAACAGATGGCTCTGTCAACTTCTTCAGAAACTGGGAAAATTATAAGGTAAATCAGTGATTCAGCCCTGGGGGAGAGGTAGAACAAAGCAGCTCTTGCAAAAATAGTCATTCTATGCAATAAATAAGATACACAGCTAAAAAATCACTCTTCGCATGCTTTTCATTATCTGCATTTGTTCAAAAGACAATCCTCATCTTTGGTTTCAAGTCAAAATTAAAATGTAAAAAGGAAACTAAAGATGTACTTTAAAATGTTCCCTTTCAGTCTGGATGATTTACACATATATTTAATTCTTTGCAAAGACTGATCCTAATTTCATTTTCTAGGAAGACAACTGCTTTTTTGTTCATGACCACATCTGCACCCATTATCAAGTGTATTTAATCGGAGGTAAACAATCTTAGAAAAAAGGTCATGTTTTGGAAGGCCTATACTCTGTATTATTGCTTATAATAATGAGACATTAATATATCCATGTAAGAAGTTGTATAAATTTCTAAACAAGTAACAAGTGAAAGAACACAACCTCTTGGAAAATACATTTAGCATTAAGATCAGGTTTATCAAACTTATATTCTGCTGCATACTTGCGATGGCAAATATTTATGGAAATAGGATAATTTGTTTTCATTCTTTTGTTTTGTTAATTCATTTTCTTCAAACATTGACCTAAAATATTTCAAAAGGACTTTGAAGATTACTATTTTATCATCTGACATTTACTAATTTTATTTTTAATAGAGCTAAAGATAATTTGTTCTAAAACAGATACTACCATTTTTACTATCATAAAAAATGTTAGATGTATTACTTATTTGACTATGGTGGAGACAATACCTATATTACTTTTAGAACAAAAATTTGTTTCTTTGTATGAGTATGAAGGAACTCAGGAACCCTTTTCGAGGATCTGGGTAGTGTACTAGCTAATGTTTTTAGTTTCTATGAATAATTTCAATTCTGCTTTTATCTTATTTGTAGACTTTGGAGTTAGTTGTGCAAATAAATGCTGACAAATTGAGAGAAAGCAAAACAAAACAAAGTGATTATGTGGGACTTCAGTAGAACAGGTGATCTACAAAAATGGAAGATTACATTACCACTTAAGTGGTCAATATCTTTAAGCTATCAGGTGTTTAAAACATCTAGAAAATGCTTACTATCTCTACATTTATTCATGTATGCATGTTCTTTGTTTAATAACAGAAAGGATTTGGAAACATTGATGGAGAATATTGGCTTGGACTGGAAAATATCTATTTGCTTAGCAATCAAGATAATTATAAGTTATTGATTGAATTAGAAGACTGGAGTGACAAAAAAGTCTATGCAGAATATAGCAGTTTCCGCCTGGAACCAGAAAGTGAATTCTATAGACTGCGTCTGGGGACTTACCAGGGGAATGCTGGGGATTCCATGATGTGGCATAATGGGAAACAGTTCACCACTCTGGACAGAGATAAAGATATGTATGCAGGTGAGTGAGAAAAAACTGATGCATGTTCTTTGCAGGATCACCGCTTTCTATGCACTAAATAGAACCCTGTTATAAAGTATATGCCACTGAAGTCTTTTCAGAAAAGTTGTTTTGGATTCAGTCAAAGGAAATACAACCTGCTAAAAGGAACAGCTTTTTAGGAGCTCTTCTCTAAGGCAACTGCAAAGTGTGAACTCTGTGAACATGGTCCTGCTGTTCTAACCTGATGGGGTGGGATGGGAAACAAAACATAGTCATCTGGAAACAAACCTGCAACTGCCTAAAACTGCTAACAAATCTCCCTGGACACCTACCATGCAGTAGGCACTGTTGTAGGCTCTGAGGAACACAGCAGTGAACAAAGTTCCTGCCCTTTGGGAACTTACTTTCTGGAACGAAACAAAATGATTTATCAGGTGGTGACAGTGCTTCAGGAAAAATAAAACTGAACAAGGGAACAGGGATGGTGCCATTTCACGTGGGTTGGACAAAAAAGGTGACATTTGAACAAGGTCCTGAAGGGAGTGAAGGAAGTGAGTCATTTGGGTACATGGGGTGAAGGCACTTTTTGGTAAAGATGACTAGCAAGACGACTGCAGCAGGGGGTACAGGAACAGCAGAAAAGCTTTATTCAAAATATTCTCTTTAGAAAGACTCAATTAGGTCATCCACATAACGCAATTTTTAATTTAATTTTCACACACTTTTTGCCTTTTAGCCTAGGTTTCTGGCTCTGACAAAGAGATATCTCCTGAAAACTGATTTATTTTTACATTGAGAGGTATAGCAAGCAGCACACAGGTCTCTATTTCACTCCGGCAAAAGAGGAAAAAGGAAGACAGATTTGACCATAATATATGCCTTATTTACAGAAACTCATTTGATTTGTTAATAGTACTATTTTATATATAGATTTTTTTTGCTATTTTGAAAATCAGTTTTACCCAACTTTACTCTCTTTACCAACTCCTCTGTATCTTTTCCCGTTCCAATCTCTCCCACCTCTCTCTCTTACATACAAACACTAGTTGCATTTTATTTACCCTGCCTCCCAGAAAAGAAAATCACTAACAACAAAAAAAGCATGCACTAATAATAAGCAAAGAGCAAAATAAAAATGGCAATTCAAGTGATCTTTCAAGTAGCTGAACTCAAGCAACAGTAACAAATGAAAAAACAACACTGTGAACATAAAGGTTAACTGAAAAACTCAAACTGTCTCAAAGTAGAGTAAGTTTTTGATGGTTTACAGAGTACCACACTTAGAAGAAGCTTTTACTCTGATGTCTACATTTTTTTCCTCAAAGGGAACTGCGCCCACTTCCATAAAGGAGGATGGTGGTACAATGCCTGTGCACACTCTAATCTCAATGGAGTCTGGTACAGAGGAGGCCACTACAGAAGCAAGTACCAAGATGGGATATTTTGGGCCGAATACCGAGGCGGCTCATACTCCTTGAGAGCAGTTCAGATGCTGATCAAGCCTATTGACTGAAGAGACGCAGCCTCCAATTTAAATGACACAGAACTCTAATTTTCAGTTCTTAAAAATGTAAATGTTACATGTATATTATTTTGCACAATTCATTTCTACAGATATAGTTTTTTAAGTGAATTTTTACTGTAACTATAAAAGGGGATTTATGAATATAGTTTCATCTTCTCTCAATATACTGTAGAAGATTATCTGTATCTATAATCCAAGTTATTTTAAAAACATTATTGACTGAATACAAGCAAAGTTTGTTTTCTAAAATGTAAATTATTTGTGACAACATAAAACAAATTTTAGCTTTATTTTAAATCAAAATTCAATACATGTCAAGATCTTTAACAATTTATTTAAAACCTTTATGAGAATGCTGTAACTTTCAATGGAAAAATTTTAAGATTTCAGCAACATCATACATTTTATTTATAAAAAATATAGACAGGAAATTAGAAAAACTCTAGTTTTGCCAACAATTTACATTGAATAAATTTTATTTCAAATTGAGTTTATGCCTTTCACATGAAATGATTAAATTTGAATTCTTGACAATATACTTTATGTCAATTTCAGAAAGAATGAAGAAATCCAGAAGATATATATTTTTAAAAACAAAAATAATGTATACAGTATTTAATGGCCAATTTATAGAAACAGAAATAGACAAATGAATTTTTCAATGTTACTTTCATATGATTTCATATGAATACCAAAATTTCCTAAAATCTACTTTATGTTTTTATATCAGTAAAACATTGATATTACAAATGTGCAAAATATTTGGTGAGTCAATGGTTTTACAGAACTGAATTACAACTCTAAGCTTATTTATTAATACTTTTCCCTCCCTAATTTACTGATCTTAACTGTTTAGAAAAAGTTTATCTGCTGGTCAAGTCAGAAAGTTTGGACAGCTTTACAAGCATTACTGCATACTGATGGGACTAAAACAACTTCAACGAGCTGTTAGATATTTTTCCAATACTGAGATTCAACAGTTTCAGAATGGAATCCACAGGGGTTTCACTAGTCCAAATGGCTAATTCCAGTGTGTGTGTCTTTAGCTCATCTTTGCAACTAACAACTTTACTACCAATCTTCCAGAATAATTATCTTCTAAAAATATATTCTGCTTAGAGCAGATCTTCCCTTAACTCATTTGTGAACTAAAAATTTTAGAGGAGTCTCTTGAGACTTTTGCTCAACCAGTCAGAACTGAAGACAATTATCTGCACAACTTTAATCCATCAACATCAAGTCCAACGTTTCTGCTCTGCCACATCTCAAAACTTCTGGTGAAAGAAGGTAAGAGAACATCAAGTCCCCCTCTACCACCCCTAGAACCATAAAAATCCACTATAAAATTTCTGGGAGAAATTAAGCATCTAATCGTTTTATCAAATCTTAATTGAATAAAACTTTACTAGGGCATTCCATTTATTTGCAGAACTACAGCATTTCACTCACACATCCAAAACCCTATTAAAGACAAGTCTCAGAGAATTTTCGTAGAAGTGGAATATTATTAACACCAGAATCATGTGAAAGTCAACATACAAACTGGAAAACTGCTGAATGCTAACAGCACCTTGCCTATAGAGTCCACTGTACCCTCCTTTATAGAAAGGTGATACAGCTCTGCTCTAAAGTTCCTGGAAAACTTAAGAATAACTTAGGCAACTGAGTTCCTCGAGATCAAGGAGTAGGAAGCAACATTATATGATGGCTAAGCAAGGTCCTAAAGGCAGAACTGCTTGGATTTGTGGCCCAAATCTACTATGTACATGTGTTAGACTTAGATATTCCTGAGGACAATTTATATATTCCTGCCTCAGTTTTCATATCTATAAAATGGAGATAACAACAGTACCTAGCTCATGCAATTACTGTGAAAATCAAATGAGGTAATACATGTGGTAAAGCATTTAGAATAAATGCTTGATACTAGTAAGGACTCAGTAGACTTCAACTACCAGATTATTTTTGCTCATCTATATACTTTCTGCATTACCTATCATGTGGTGCCTTGCATAGAGTGAGTAACAAACGTGCTAAAAGAAACAATATCCAAATTTTCCAGCACAAAATTACACTGACCCATGATCTTCATGTGCAAACTTAATAGAGTTATGTCACCTGTTAATGGCAGGTAGTAAAGAGCATTGGCCATAAGAAAAATTAAGTTAAGAACAGCCATAGTTAAAAAAAAAAAAAAAAAAAGAACTCCTCTGGTGGTCCAGTGGTTAGGACTCTACACTTCCAATGCAGGGGGCTAGGGTTCAGTCCCTTGTTGGGCAATTATGATCCCACATGCTGTGTGGCAGAGCCAAAAAAATTTAAAAAGGAATAGCCACACTAAGAGATTTCAGCCTAATGAGAATCTTGTGAACGATTAGGTAAGTCATATGTATGGTAGGCAAGGTCTGATAGCTAGCTACTTTACAGGTTACTGGGGAATAAGATGCGGTTGCCTTACCTTCAGTAAGATTGAGCTGTAAACTTGGAGCTGGTTTATAGAAGGATTACTTGTGTTTAGTTATTTTTAATAAATGAAATGAAGCTTATCCTAAAAATGACTTAGACTCTATCCTCCACTCAACGGGACATCGGCAATGTCGAGGAAACTTGGCATCTCTAAAATTAAGTAGATATGAACTAATAAACTCATCCTCAGGCTCCAAGCCTGCGTGAGTGTAAAGATCAGATTTTCAGTTTAATGTTCACTTGACTCTATTTGATTCAAGGAGTGCTAATTCTTTTGGCATTATATTTGATAGGACTCCTACTGGTAATCATATAAGAAAACTGTAAAAGTTTCTACAACTATGAAAATGTTTCAAATTACCTGTAAATCTGTACTAATGTGATATGATTTTTATATACTTGAATTAATCAATAGTAAGTTAAAGGTGACTATATCCTAATGATTTTTTAATTCTTTTTAGTGTCTGAGAAAATAAGTAAGAAAAGAATGATTCTACCTAATGATGTCATGACCCTTCCTTAAAGAAGCCACCTAAAAATAAGCTCAGTTTTCAATTTTGTCAGTGGGGTCAATGGTTATTACATTGTAATTCTATAGATAATTACAGGAAAGACCGAAAAATGAACTCAAAATTAAAACTAAAGACAGATTTCCAAAATATTAATATAATTCCATAATGCTTTCTTGGAGCTATAAAAGAAATGGTTATAATGCATATCTTAAGAGCAAGTCAATTTAACCTCTCTTGTTCAGGTTTCTTCACTGATATGAATAATAATATCACTTATAAACTTGTAACAAATTAGAAAATTTATGTAAAGTATACAATGTTGGGCATATGGGATTAAGCTGCAAATAAATGTTACTTAAGATTTTTATTATTATCCTCCTATTAAGGTTTGTTAAAAAATGTACAAAACACATTACTGAAATAGCAAGTTGGAAACACTGCTGGCAAAGCTGTTGGAACTGGGGGAATCTGATTCTGTTTATGATTAAAATGCAGATCTATATAACTTCTACACATAATATAAATATATTTTAAAGATATAGGCCCTTCAAAAAAAACCAACCCAAAACTATGAAAATGGGAAAGCAATCAATATAACCCCATACCCAGCCCTTTTATATCACAAGTCTTTGAATGGTCTAAAGTAAACTTCAGAAAATACACTATTAAAGAAAGTTAGAAGAATTTTCGATATATAAAAAAGAATGAGAGTAAAAAAGGATATAAATGAGGTAATGGAAAATGGGAATGTAATTTTGGCTAAAGAAAAAGCTAGGGCTAGCTGCCATTTGGTCAGAGCTCATTTCAGACCTCATTCTCAGGATTCAGAAGAAAATGACTGAACATGCTTTATTGCTGTTTTAGAATTCACTATGTAATCCTAATGAGAAGAATAAGGTAAAGTAATCCATGTTGTGTATTACCTACAAATCAAAGAAAGGAAAATGGAATAAAACTCTTAAAATATTAAAAGCCAATGACATTTTTTGACCATTAGGCATTTTTGAGATCAGTGCCAGAGACTTTCATACATTTAACCAAGTAAAATTCTACCAAAGGGGCAGGGAAAACACCCTCATTAAAACTTTGGACTTTGTCAAAATATCTTCGTAGAAATGTGAATAAAAAGCTACTGTTTTTGAAAATATTTGTAAATAGATTAGCAAAAATTTCTAAAACTAATATAAAATTAAAGAACTATATTCTTCTAAGGGATCAAGATAGGTTGAAAATTCCAGAAACATTAAAGAGGATCAGATAACATCTGAAGGTCCTTGCAAGTTTAGGCATGCTTCACACACTGCTGTGATGAGGGCACTGCTATCAAGGCCTGTAATGTTATGCACCTCTTTCACAGCTTAGGAGATAGGAGAGGTTATTCACAAGGTAATCACATCAACACAGTCGTTGGTATTAAAGAGATGATAAGTTCCAAAAAGGAAGGGTCAAAGTCCACTTTGATCTCTGCTCTACATCTATCACCAAGATCAGCGCTAAGCAAACACTGGATGGCCAGCGGAACACTGGGAGTAGGTAGGCAGTTGTACACAAAAAATGACACACAAATAAAATTGCCGGAACAATGGGAAGAGCCAGAAAGAGATAATTTAATTAATTAAGTCAACCAGTTAAGTATTAAATATTAAGTGCCCACTTTTATTTAAGATGCTAAATATAGAGCCCTGGACCAAGACAAACTAAGGGTTTATTACACACTGCTGAGGGAGAGAGATTAATGAAAACAGTGTCAGAGGACAGGGGATGGAAAGGGCACAATTTTTATTCTTTATTACAGATGGATATAAGGAAAGCTTTTCTATTCTCACAAAGGAGAAGAAGAAAAAAAAAGCTCACCAGGGTCCTCTATCCATGGCCTTTTCCAGTCAAGAATGCTAGAGCAGGTCAGTATTCCTTTCTTTAGGGAATCTTCCCAAACCAGGGATCAAACCCTGGTCTCCTGCATTGCAGGCAGATTCTTTACCATCTTGAGACACCAGAGAAGCCCAACATAAAGACAGCTTTTCTCTTCTCAAAAAAGCGGGGGAAAAAAAAGTGGGGCGCAGGTCGGTATTCCTTTCTCTAGGGAATCTTCCCAAACCAGGGATCAAACCCTGGTCTCCTGCATTGCAGGCAGATTCTTTACCATCTTGAGACACCAGAGAAGCCCAACATAAAGACAGCTTTTCTCTTCTCAAAAAAGGGGGGGAAAAAGGCGGGGTGGGGGAGAGGGGGCTATCTTGAAAATCTAACATACAAAATTGCAAATTAAGTTGGGGGCATCTCTATAAGAGACAGAGTCAGGCCATCTTACTTCTCTGTAACATTCTGCTTCTACTTGACAGGAAGCAGTGTACAGAACTGCAACAACTTACTTATTTCCATAGTTTTAAAAACATATGTTTTCCTTCCCAGAAAACATCCTAAGCTGGTGAGCTACTGCATCTTCCCAAAATTACATAAATAAAGTAGAAATGAGGCTAGAAAACACACATGAAAGAATATTTATCATGTTTCATACAACAACTAAATTATTTTTGCACAATGCTCTTTTTCCCTCTCTCCAGCAAAGCAAAACTTCCCATGCCAAATTCTCCAATAAGCTCCTTAAGATTATTCTCCAGTGACAAGAACAAATGAGTGCTGTTAATGATTTTCAGATTTAAAGCAATAATTCTCATATAAAACAATTTTTTCCTTGAAATTTGCCAAACTATTTCTCTCCAGAAAAACTGCATCCTTAGCCTAAGAACTTTTCACTATATTGTCCAGGCTGACTAATTTTACCTTGAATGCAAACCAACAGAAGAGACAACTTTTCAACAGATGATGAGTTGAAAGCCAAGAAAACATTTTCTACTTTTTATAATTTAATCCACATTGAATTATAAATAAATCTGGCAGTATCAAAGTAAGAGTTTTGTCAGTATTTAAGTCTCCATTTTCTGTTTTAAATTTCATAGAGAATGATGGTTGGTTCCGTTCATAATTCGTAACACTAAAAACACCGTTAGTTTGGATAATGCCTCTTATGTTAAGAATAGGTGATTAACATTTACCTTTTCTCTGTACAGTACAGATTCTTTTGGTTGACACATCTGTTCCAAAAGAACCTTCGCAGACATTAAAGGATAAGGGGTGGTTGTTTAGTCACTGAGTTGTGTATGACTCTTTGCGACCCCATGGACTGTAGCCAGCCAGGCTCCTCTATCCCTGGGATTTCCCAGGCAGGAATACTGACATACACTGCCATTTCCTTCTCCAGGGGATCTTCCCAACCCAGGGATCCAACCCCGGTCGTCCGCTTGGCAGGCGAATTCTTTACCATGGAGCCATCTGGATAAAGGATAGCATTATGCAAATTCTGTACACTTGAGGAGGGATAGTTAACTAGAAGCTCCTAATATACACAACGAGTATTATCTCTCAAATGTCTTCAGGACAAGTTATCTCCTATCAAATGTACAGCATCTTGTAAATGTTGTCATTTTTGGCATCTATCTGCACTAGGCCTAGTTTAATATGAGTGGGGAAAAAATTCTGAAGAAAAGTTAAATTTAAAAACCATGATCCTAATTCATTTTAAATAAGGACAAAATATGAAAAATATAAACATTAACAGGATATAAACTATTATAAAATCTTCATTCTTCAACATACTTTAATATTGAAGATTAGGAATGAGAAAATGAACCAGCTGCCTATGAGAATCAAGCAGTCAAAAAGTTGTATAAAGTTGAAATGCTTCACATTTTCTTAGGAAAAGCATGTTTATTTTGATAGATGGGATGAATACATTTAATCTCAAAGTGTGCTATAAAATGAAACTGTCACTACATTAAAAAGGTGATTTTCATGCTGGAAACGAGCTTAACTGCATCACAAGAACTTGTCTGACAAATATTTCACTGTTTCATTTTCCTGTCCCAAGTCTACCAAATGTTTGTGCCAAATGTTCCGCAATCATCTCACAATCTCAGATGCTTCTTTACAGACTGGTATGGGGATGAATAATTATACGGAGAATCCAATGTATAAAATTATGTAGATGTTAAAGTGTTTGTTTCGTGTACAGAATACCTAATATTCTTGGCAAGAATACATGGAATACTTCTGTACAGAATATAGAATATTCCTGGCAAGAATACACAGAAGAACTATGCAAAAAAGATCTTCATGATTCAGACAACCATGATGGTGTGATCACTCACCTAGAGCCAGACATTCTGGAATGCAAAGTCAAGTGGGCCTTAGGAAGCATCACTACAAACAAAGCTAGTGGAGGTGATGTAATTCCAGTTGAGCTATTTCAAATCCTAAATGATGATGTTGTGAAAGTGCTGTACTCATCATGCCAGCAAATTTGGAAAACTCAGCAGTGGCCAAGGGACTGGCAAAGGTCAGTTTTAATTCCAATCCCAAAGAAAGGCAATGCCAAAGAATGCTCAAACTACCACACAATTGCACTCATCTCATAACGCTAGCAAAGCAATGCTCAAAATTCTCCAAGCCAGGCTTCAACAGTCTGTGAACTGTTAAATTCCAGATGTTCAAGCTGGAATTAGAAAAGGCAGAGGAACCAGAGATCAAATTGCCAATATCCACTGGATCATCAAAAAAGCAAGAGAGTTCCAGAAAACCATCTACTTCTCTTTTATTGATTACACCAAAGCCTTTGACTGTGTGGATCACAACAAACTGTGGAAAATTCTTCAAGAGATGGGAATACCAGACCACCTGACCTGCCTTCCGAGAAATCTGTATGCAGGTCAGGAAGCAACAGTTAGAACTGGACATAGAACAACGGACTGGTTCCAAATAGGAAAAGGAGTACGTCAAGGCTGTATACTGTCACCCTGCTTATTTAACTTCTATGCAGAGTACATCATGAGAAACGCTGGGCTGGATGAAGCACAAGCTGGAATCAAGATTGCTGGGAGAAATATCAATAACCTCAGATATGCAGATGACACCACCCTTACGGTAGAAAGCAAATAAGAACTTAAGGAGCCTCTTGATGAAATTGGAAGAGGAGAGTGAAAAACTTGGTTTAAAACTCAACATTCAGAAAACTAAGATCATGGCATCCAGTTCCGTCACTTCATGGAAAATAGATGAGGAAACAATGGAAACAGTGACAGACTTTATTTTTGGGGGCTCCCAAATCACTGCAGATGGGGACTGAAGCCATGAAATTAAGATGCTTGCTCCTTGGAAGAAAAGCTATGACAAACATAAACAGCATATTAAAAAGCAGAGACATTACTTTGCTGACAAAGGTCCATCTAGTCAAAGCTATGGTTTTTCCAGTAGGCATGTATGGATGTGAGAGCTGGACCATAAAGAAGGCTGAGGGCCAAAGAATTGATGCTTTTGAACTGTGGTGTTGGAGAAGACTCTTGAGAGTCCCCTTGGACTGCAATGAGATCCAACCAGTCCATCCTAAAGGAAATCGGTCCTGAATATTCACTGGAAGGACTGAAGCTGAAGCTGAAACTCCAATACTTTGGCCACCTGATGCAAAGAGCTGACTCATTGGAAAAGACCCTGATGCTGGGAAATATTGAAGGCAGGAGGAGAAGCGGATGACAGAGGATGAGATGGTTGAATGGCATCACCAACTCCATGGACCTGAGTTTGAGCAAGCTTTGAGAGTTGGTGATGGACAGGGAAGCCTGGTGTGCTGCAGTCCATGGAGTTGCAAAGAGTCAGACATGACTGAGCAACTGAATTGAACTGAACTGAAAGTGTATGTTTTCTATTTTTAGCGTAAGTTTTTGCCATTCCCCTTCACCCTTTGGCTTCTAATGGAGTTTTCCAGTGGTTCAGATGGTAAACAATCTGCCTGCAATGCAGGAGACCCAGGTTCAATCTCTGGGTCCAGAAGATATCCTTGAGGAGGGCATGGCAGCCTACTCCAGTATTCTTGCCTGGAGAATTCCATAGACAGAGGAGCCTGGTGGGCTACAGTCCATATAGTTGTGAAGAGTCGGACATGATTAAGCAACTAACACTTTCACTTTGGCTTCTAATTCTTGATAACCCTCACAAATATCTGCATCTTGCTTAACAGAGGGTTGCAACAAGTCGGACATGACTGAGCAACTGACCTGAACTGAACTGAACTAACAGAGGGTATGAGCAGAGGAGGAGGAGAAATCCAGTAAAGCCAAAAACAAAGAACAGAAAACCTGCCAAGTGTTGAGGGTGGTGGAGCAGAGTAGATAATGCAACACTGTGATCACTAGTTCACTAAGCCAGGAGATAAGATGGAGATAAGGTATAGAAAAAGGGGGAAAATGATTAATATACTTCTGAACATGTTAAACTAAGAGTTACCAATAGATATCTCATTCAATCAGTATTTGAGTACCTAAAATGTTACTAAGCCACAGGAATTACAAAGCCAATTGAATATATAGGTCCAACCTAAGATTTGGCAGTCATCAGGTGATAATATGGGAAAAAGCTGAATGAGACCACTTTAAGTGTGTGTATGGAATAAAAGGAAAGGACTGAGACCTTTAGAAGAACAGATTTAAGAGAAAGGCAGGGAAAGAGGGAGTCAAAAAAACAAAAGCCATAAATTAGAAGGTAAATCAAGAGAGACTGGGGCTACTGGTGGAGAATTTCAGTAAGGAAGATTCTGGGTCATGAGAATATATAAAGTGAAAAATAACTGAAAAGAGGAGTTAATGCAGACCAAATTGAAGACACAGGAAAGATTATGGTTCTATTATTTTCTCCAAACTAACTTCTATACTTCAGTGTTTTCTTCATTTGCTTTAACCCACAGAAAAAAAAAGTACTCCATTTCAGGTATCAGAGTTGGGAGAAAACAGGTACATTTTCTAAAGGAAAACTTTTCCAGATTCCACTATTTCAATGATTTCCCACCACACCCTCATAGGCATATATGAGTGTGCTTAAGTGCACATGCACAGACAACTTCAAACCCTCTACTGAAGTTTCTACTGTGGATAAATATAAAACAAAGACCCCTGAACTAGACAACACAGCAAAGGATTTATGCTATTTTGTCCTTTTTAATAGAAAATAATCTCAATTCTCCTTTTCTAAAAAACAAATTATGAAATTTGAGAAAAATATTTATTTCAATGAGAAAAAACACAATTGTGGAATCAGTAAATTTTAGAATAAGAGTTTAGCAGCTATAACTGGAAAGATGTTAGGTCAGAACCTCAGAACTGTCATTAACTAGGTTTTAGGATTCTGAATCAGCTCTTCTACCTTTCTGGACTTTGGTTTTCTCAAGTATAGTATATAAGTGATTTATATAGAAGAGATCACTGTGGTCCCATCCAACCTTAAGAAAAACATGTGTGCTACTTCTAGGCAAAGAAAACAAGGCTTAAAGAAGACAATTCAATGACTTGAAAAATGAATATCATAGAGCCATTTTGGAATTTACAGTTCCCAATTCTCAGTCTGCAATTTGGGAGACCTGGGTTCAATCCCTAGGTCGGGAAGATCCCCTGGAGAAGGGAACAGTGACCCACTCCAGTATCCTTGCTTGGAGAACTCCACAAACAGAGCCTGGCAGCTATAGTTCATGGGGTCACAAAGAGTTGGACACAACTGAGTGACATCAATTCAAAAAATTCTGTCTAATGTCCTTTATGCTATTAAAAGTTTATGTTTTTATGTAGTATGAAGATATTGATGACTTTTAAAAGTCCTCTATTCTTCCTTTCCCCACTTTCAAGAATGTCAAAGCCAAGGTAATGGTATAAAGTAGAGTGTATGCAGAATGCCTTTCCTAATATCAGCTTAGAGGCTCTCTGACTGAGTTATGTTTATTATGGCCCTGAACTATTTATCAAAGAAACAGATAAACAGTATGTGGCCACTGTACAATGCATAGGAGTATTCTGCCTTCAACATAGGATGTACAACATTTCCTATTCCCACTGGAATTTGAGAATGTCCCACAATGATATGATGAATTAAGATCTCTGACAAATTAAGGTGATAGTCTAGAGCAGTTGAACGATAGTGTATCAGCTGTCTTTGCCCCTACTTTGAGTTCTGGTACTATACTGGTACTTTTTGTTCAGTGGTACTATAAAGACTTCAAAGATGACACTGTAGAGTCTCCTGAACAAGTAACACGTTTTTCCATGATTTTCAGAAACAGTTATGGTGAAATCCAGTATGAGTAGTTACATAAAAGACAGAGTGGAAATAGGGGGTTAAAAACAAATGTTATATTTTGATTACTCTCTACACAGGATCAAGTCAATTTATTTTGATGCATATACTAGGTATACATATTTTTTGTATTTAAATTCATATATACATTAAAAAGGTATAGTTTCAGTCACTTTTTTTATTCAAACACCTAATAAAAAATTACTATTCATATTTTGGTGAACATCTTGTGTTATTGGTTCAATACTTCTTGGAATTCATCAACACTGTAAAATATACAATAAAGAGATACACACTATGTGTAATAATATGTAAAATATAGATTTGTCTCAGCACTGAGCTAAATTTGCACAGCTAAACAGCTAATTTCTTCCAGAAAAACAATAACAGCTTCATTGAGACTGTTTTTCACAATTCACTGTTAAAATACCTGCCAAAAATATAAGAACTCATGATATTGACAATAAATTCATTATATCTTTCGATCAATTTCTTAAGTCAATTTTAAATATTTTCACAGCATTAAACTTCACTGCAAACTACTAGTTCATTCTTTCAAAGCATTACTAAAATAGCAAAAATGTATGGCTTTACCATATGGTTCATTTCTAAGAAAAAATGAAAATACATTCCAGGTAGTAAGGTAACACATTCCTCTAGACAATTTTTTCAACTTAAGAATCCTTTAATTTCTTTAAAGGAGACACAAACTTTTAAAATACATTGAATTTTTTATAAACTATTGATTAAAGTAGAGCAACAACTACGCATAATGAATATACAGTGACATAACTCACCTAAATAGGGAATGCAGGGTGTCATCTTTAAGCTACTTATATAGTCTCTGAGTCTTTTGTAATTATCTTCTTTACTCATTACATATTCTAGTTTTTCAAAGGTAGTTTTGTCTTTTCGACTTAATAACTAAAAGACAAACAGAAAAGCCCAAGTTATTTCTGTATCCAATTTAATTAAAGACTTAAAAGTTACAATTACTATAAATTTGAATTTTAATTTCAAAGTTTTATTTTCTTTAATTATATTTTGGTAGTATATAAATAAAACAAAAACCAGACATGTTTATTAATATAATAAACCCAAATTCATTATTTATAAAATACAATATACTTTGTATGTACCTAAAATAATTAACTTACTAAGTAGTACATTATAATACATTATTTCTCATCTTTACTATTTTAAATGGTTAAACAATTTTTATTAGTCATTTTCCCAATTAAAAATAATTATATATTCATATTCACCTCAAAGGCCCAAATATTTTCATGACTTGTCCCCTGTCCCCTCAAAGATAGTTAATTCTTACATAAGCATTAAGAAATAAATACTGAATTTCATAATTTAAGTAATAATTTTTCTTGATGACTCTAACCATACCTAGTCCTATACTATAAAATGACAATTTACATGTTTGGATTTCTGACATTTTTTTCCTTGATCCCTTTAACCAGTGCTGTATTACATACAGTTGAACAATCAACTGCAGCTGTTTGAGGAGGCTTGAGGAGTAGATTTGTAGCGCGTGCCCTTTGAGAAAAATGGAGATAACAAGGGGAATAAAAGAACAAGGGCCGTCATCCGAAATAATATTAACTAAAAGATTCAGAAAATACATGTTTTTAAGTGTTTCAAAGACTCTGGAAAAAAAAATCTCTTCTTTAAATATGTGAAGTTACTATTTCATTATGTTGTAAATCAGATTTCACTTTATGTCATAAAATATTTGTTATTTTATAGCAGGCAAAACACTTCCACCTATAAAATTCTCATCTAATTCTCCTACGAGGTTAAGAGAAAAGTCAAGAGGACTAATTTAAAGATGAGGCGACTGAGACCCCAAGGAGAGGCAGAACACACCAACACTCGTCAGTCACCACTCACAAAGACTAGGTCCTGCTTTTCAGGGTCTTAGTCTGGTCCTGGAGACAGCATATTCTAACATCTAATCCACTACACTTTTTAATATTACAAGTAATATAGTTGGGATTGATGCTGTAATCTATTTTTCACAGGCTCCAAGATAACAGATTATCTTTAGATAATCTCTAAAAAAATACAAACAAAAACAAAGAAACTGACCAGTATTCCTTCCTCTTTAAAACTTAAAGAGTTCAAAGAGTCCTCTGCCTGAATGTTTTAGATAGGTTTTCCTGCAAACACTGGTTTCACGACTTTCTGTGGCCCAGTTTCAACACATTTGATTAGCACTTTCAAGATTAGGTGCAACTCTCCACTTCAATCTATAAATCCAAACATTCTTTTCTCTCACACATAACAAAGTAATTGAATATGCAAAATATTGCATGACACATGCATGACACAGCAAGGATAACAAGACATCTTTTTTTTTTCCCCCCAAAGTCAATCATTCCAGAACTCTGGTACAGTATCTGGAGAAACAAATTACTTGGAACTCATAGCTGATTTTGACATATCTGAAACACAAAACAAAAGAAGCATGGAGTCTGATATGTATAAAAATAACACAATAATCAGAAAATAATAATAATAATCTGATATGTATAATAACAACAATAATCAGAACAATCACAGTAACAAATCGATAATCAGAATGAAAGGATTCAATTTGGGATGGGATAGCAGAGACTTGTTTTCAGAGGACTATTTTTAAAAGCTGTGGTAAAATATACATGATATTTACCATTTTAACCAGTGTTAAGTGTATAGTTTAGTGGTATTAAGAACATTCACATTATCCATCAATCATTGCAATTATCCATGGCTAGAACTCTTTCCATCTTCCCTAACTGAAATTCTGTAACCGTTAAACAGAACTACTCATTTCTTGCTCCTCTCAGCCCTGGGAACCACCTTCTACTCTGTCTCAATGAATTTGACTACTCTTGGCACCTCACATAAATGTAATCATTCACTATGTGTCTTACTGTGTCTAGCTTATTTCACTGAGCATGTCATCACCAAGCTTTATCCAAGGTGCAGCACATGTCAGAATTTCAGTCCTTTTTAAGGATGCATAACAGTTCATTGTATGTTTACACCACATTTCGTACATTCATCCATCTGTTCGTGGACATCTGGATTGTTCATACCTATTGGTTATTGTTAATCACGATGCTTTTTTATACACTGGTATAAAAATGCCTGTTTGAGTCCCAATCTTTGATTCTTTTGGGTATATACCCAGAAGTGGAGTTGATGGATAAATGGTAACTCAATATAATTCTAATTTTTTGAGGGTATATCCTATTATTTCTAATCTTTTTTGACTATGCTAAAATTTTTATGTTGAGTAGAAACAGTGAAAATGGGCATACTTTTTCCTTGATGTTAAACAGAATGTTTCTAATATTTCCCCCATTTGTGATGTTGTTTTTTGGTACATTCCCTGTATTTGAGGGCACCAGGATTTTCCACCATACTACCCTTTCACTGTTCATTATTTCTTTCCTTTTACTTGGGTTAGATTCCTCATCTATCTTTTATATTTACCTACTTTATCTCTTGTACTATCCTTGACCCCTCTGTGGTACAAACAAGCCTAGAAAAATTCCAACTGGTTAAATACAATTAATTCTCAGCATTTCTTCACAATAATGCTGAACACTAAGTTTCACTCTAAGCTCATGACCAAAAATCTCAAGTGGACCTTCCTAAGACCTACACGTTTGCCTAATTAATTCACTCTCACAGTCCCCTTGATGACTTTCATCCTTTCCTCTCTCTTCAAACCACCAATACCTCTCCCACTGTCAATTAATGACCTTGCTTCTTATGTCTTATGAAACACAATTTTGCAGAAGAATTCTGCAGAATCCCACCACCAAATCTACCAACATACCTGTGTCTGTAACCAATCACACCCCCTTCTCTCCTGTTAAAACGGAGACACTGTTCCTGCCCCACTAGAGTACTGGATCTTATCTCCTCTGGGCTAATCTAGGTATCACAGGCTTGACTTCTTACCACCTCCTCATTTTATTAGATCACTGTACTACCACTCAAGCATACTGTCATGGATCTCATCTTTAAAATCAAAGCAAAACACCACAAACCTTTAATCTCACCTTTCTTCTAGTTACCACTGGCCCTCACCCCAGTACTTCACAACAAAATTCCTCAAAGGCATTCTCTTTTCTTACTGTCCCATTTTTTCCTCCACTATTCTCTCAAATCCAACCATTCCAACATCTTTGACAAGGTCATCAATACTTTTCAATTGCCAGGTCTAACTGCAACTGGGTCCAATCACTTATCAGAAATTCTTATGACATATCACAGAAAAGCATGAGGGAAGTATTTTACATCTCATTTACTCTGTTTTATTTTTCTACAGAGCATTCATCATTATTTATGATATATCATTTATATATTTACAGCTTATCTTTTCCCAGTAGAATGTTAGCTCTATAAGAACAGGACTTTGTCTATATCATCCACTATGCATGTCAAACAATTAGTACCTAGCAAAACTGTGGAATATTTTTAAGTTTTATATGAACACCAAAAATTTTATTCAGATTAATAATGGAGCTGTTACTAAATTTAAACAAAACTATTTTCGACGCACGACATGAGAGAGAGACAATGAAAATAACTTCAAGGAAATAAAAACTAACTTGAGGGAAATGTATCTCATTTCTAAACCACAATATAAACCAGAGTACAATTTCTTTTCCTTAAAACTTCAAAGATGGAATTCATGACTGTATATTTATAATCACTTCCATTCCCTCATTAAATTAAAATTTTAATAAAAGAGAATTAGGTCATCGTTATTAAAAATTTTTAGTGTAGGAAACTGTTCACTCAGGTGTTTCTAAACTACAAATGAGATATAAAGAAGATCATAAGCTCTTCCATACTAATGTTTTTCCAGTATGAGAAACATCTGTCTCTTCAGACACTATGAAAAGTGAGAACAGCAGGCTAATTAAACACAAAGTTATATTTTAGTAAGTAAAAAACTGTTTTAAAGTTAGTTGAGTCTTTATTCCATGACAGTAAGAACACACTAACCCTCTGTACAAAATGTAGTAAACAAAATCATTCCTCTTCAATGTTAAAGAACAGTATTAATATGAACAGATTTAACTGAATCTTAAGTTTCAGTTTTATAAAATCTAAATGAAAAATACCCAGCAAGCTTGAGGCCAGTATCACACTGATTAACTATAAAAATACACAAATTTGCAAAAGTAGAACCTCACACTCTGACCCTGTTAAATAGGACCAAGTATGATTAGCATAATATCACAATGTGCACAGAAACAGTGCCTACTTCCCTGTTAGCTATCAGATTTTCCTTTATTCCTAAGGAAAAAACCCAAGAGTTTACTGAGTAAAAAATATTGTAATGGAAATCTGTATCAGTAAAATTTGTGGGCAACTTACAATTTATACCTTCCTCAAATTTTCTAAAAGCATAATCTTTACATGATTAATGCAATTTATTTTCACATTTACAGTTTCCCATCAGCAAACCTGAAATGTTATATTGTCAAAAATGTTTAAAGAAGTTCTACAAAAATGATTTCCTAAAGAGCAGAAACCAAGCACCAAGTTGGTTTTTAGCTCAAAATACCTAACAAGCCTCATGAAATACTTAATTTAAGGGGAGAGGAAAAAATATAGGTTTCAAAGAACAGAGTACAAACTAATTAAAAAATCTTTATCTATTATCATAATATTAACCTTACTAAGAACTACAAAAGGAACTAAAACATCTTCACTTCCAACAGGAAGTCCAACCTATCATTAACTAAAGAAGATTACTCACCGCCCATGTTTTAGTCAATCTGAAAATTGGGGCACTCTGTAAGCCAGAAACCACCGCCATAAGTGCATGAAGGTTATTCAGCTCATACAACTTCTGGAAGATTTAAGAAAAAGGGGGAGGAGGGACGAAAAATAAATAGTATGAATACAAGACAACTTGAACACAAATACAGTTTAGGCAACTGGTGGTTCTTATAGCATACTTATTACCCTCATTGTTGAGATTTGTTTTGGGGGTATCCACTGTGTTTACAGTAAGCTGATTTTTGGCCCACACAGAACTCCTTCCAAGCCCTGGGAATACATCCACCTCCAGTTGTCTAATACATTAAGAAAACCAAAATTATAGCTCAGTATCAAAGTTATCTGGTATGCATCCTTGTTTCTGGTAGGCAGTTTCCTTTCTTATACTGAACTATTACTAGTTCTGCCTTATGATCCGAGTTCAAAGAAAGGCCCATGCCCAGGATCCTGATTTGTGTCCTACTCAGGTCCCCTAACAGGAGAAGGAAATGGCAGCCCACTCCAGTATTCTTGCCTGGAGAATCCTGTGGACAGGGGAGCCTGGGGGGGCTGCTGTACATAGGGTCGCACAGAGTCGGACACGACTGAAGCGACTTAGCAGCAGCAGCAGAAGGACCCCTAACCTTCCAGGGCTAGGGTTCAAGCTTGCTTTTCACAGCCCTCCTCAATTTCTGGCCTCCTCCCACCTGAATCCACATTCCTTTGTTCCTTGTTCACGCTGCGACATCCGCCTGCTTCCCAATACTAGACACTGCTTTTTATAGCCTCCATGCAGAAGAGCCATATGATGCTGTGCACGCATGCTAATGCTAGGTTCCGTCACATTACCAAGACATCATCTACTTTTGTCCAATTACTGCTAATTGCTCAGGTTTCTTCAAACTATCAGATGCTTACACCTCAAAGGTAAAACTGTCCTTAATCATCAAGAAACTCCAAGACAAAAATTTCATGTTATGAATATGAGAACCAAGGAAAGGCGAGGGGTTCTATTTCTTTGATGAACTCTAACTAATACCACCTTAACTCAGGTCTGAAAGAACTCCCATAAAATTTCAAGAAATATGAACTCAAGTTTAAAAAAGTTAAAAAGGGAAAGGGAAAAACACAAGGACTCTTTCTGCCATCTTTCCGTGCCACCATAATGGGGCGCTTGAATGTCTTGCCTGAAGCTCTCAAGAGTTATCAACAATGCTGAAAAGAGAGGCAAAAGCCAGGTGCTTATTAGGCCGTGCTCCAAAGTCATCATCGGGTTTCTAACTGTGATGATGAAGCATGGTTACATTAGTGCATTTGAAATCACTGACGATCACAGGGCTGAGAAAATTGTTGTGAACCTCACAGGCAGGCTCAGTAAGTGTGGAGGGATCAGCCCCAGATTTGATGTGTGACTCAAGATCTATTACTAGAAAAATGGCAGAACAACCTGCTCCCATCCCATCAGTTTGGTTTTATTGTTCTGACAACCTCAGCTGTCATCATAGGCCAGGAAGAAGCAAAACAAAAACACATAGGAGAGAAAATCCTTGGATTATTTTTCTTTTTCTAGGGATGCAGATTCATAAAAACTAGGGATGCAAATTCATACAAACAAAATGCCTCAGAGGAAAAATAAGAAAAATAAAAGGAAACAAGAATTCACAAATGGAGAACAACCATCAGGTATTGGCTGCGAATGAAATGAAAAGGAAGGCATTATCCAAAAAGCAACACAAAAGCTAAGGAATCTTTTTAAAAATGTGAAATAAAGGTTAAAAAGACATGAAAGGTAGAGAGAAAAAGGCTAATATTTATCTAAATGGAGCTACAGAAGGACATGCTAAATAATGGGGTAGAAACAATCTGAGAGGTGAAAGAGAAAGTTGATCAGTTGTGTCTGACTCTGCGACTCGATGGACTATTCTCCAGGCCAGAATACTGGAGTGGGTAGCCTTTCCCTTCTTCAGGGGATCTTCCCAACTTAGGGATCAAACCCAGGTCTCCCACCTTGCAGGCGGATTCTTTACCAGCAGGGCCACAAGGGAAGCCCAAGAATGCCGGAGTGGGTAGCCTATGAGAGGTAATGGTGGATTATTTTCCCAAATTACTGAAAGACACTAATTCCCAGGGTGAGGAAGCTCAAGAAATCCCAAGCAGAGTAAATAAAAAAATGAATCATGAATTTGGAATCACATTTTTCAAGAACACGGGTGACAGAAAGACGCTTCCAGACAAAATAAAGAGAGCTTTAAAAAAGATTTTAAAATGGTGCCAGAATGATTATTCATATGGAAAAATATGAACTGGAATCCATAATTACATGTATTATATCTAAAATTAAGAATAAACTACCAAAATCAAAGCTATAGAAGCTTTAAAGAGTAATGTGTAAGAAAATCTTTGACATTTTCAGAGTTTAGAGTAAGATTTAAATGAGATAGTCTTTTAGGCACAAGACAATAAATAAGACAATACAAGTTAAAGATTAATATATTTGCCTATTAAAGATAAGAGCATCTGTATCAAAAGACAATAGGAAAAGAGTTGTAAGATAGGTCACAAATAGGAAGATGTATGAAAAGAATACAGCAAAAAACTTTAGCATCTGGGATTATTATACTTTTTAAACTATAAAAATCAAAGACCAACACTATAACAGAATACTGTTCAAAGAAAGATCTTGAGCAGACATTTCAGGAGAGAAAAACGTAAATAGCCAAAACACAAAAAATGTTCATTCTCATCAGATTCAATGGAAGCTATTGGTCTCACTGTCATTTCTTTGAAGGTAATTTGTCTTTTCTCTCTATATTTCTAGTGTTTTAACCTGCAGTTGAGCACCAAGAGATTCATACAAGAATGCTGTATAAGTAGTGGTATTGATAACAGCAAAAATCTAGAAACTCCTTCCTAAGTCTCTAGGCTGTCTACTGGTCCTACGGACTTCAAATTTGCCAGCCTCTCCTCAACTCAATCACATGAGATAATTTCTTAAACCTTTTTATACATTTTATACATATACCTGTGTGTGTGTTTTCTGACTACAGAACCTCCCTGAAACATCTACTAAAAGAAGAGAAAGACTTGCCTGTTTTATAGGAAACAAAATAGAAGGCAGAGTCCCTAGAGGGACTGAAGAGACAGTAATGGACAAAAAAATTATGAATTTAGACCTTGGGGTAAAAGTAAGCACTATCAGAAATAACTCCAAGTATGAGTCTGAACTGGAATTATGATTATTTGATGGGAATAATGACATGGATTTGGTGGTTTTGAGTGGAACATACATTAAAAACAAAAAACTAACAAAAACACCAGAAAACAATAATGAAAATTCAGGATCTATGGAGAAAAGACATGGATTCTACTAGCTAAAATCCAATCTTTAACATATCACAAAGAATGTTTTTAAAAATTTTATGACACTTCTGAAAAAATAACAACTTTTAAGAAGGCTAGCTCTGCCACCTAGTGCCATAGAATGTTAGAATACAATTGCTCCCAGGTGCTAAGGAAACTATGGAAGAGTTATGACTTCAGTGATTACAATAATTTACAATTGTAAAAATGGTATCTTCAACTTATCCCATCTTCCTTCATTCACAGGTGAGATAAGTTACGTATTTATTCTTAGAATAATGAACGTGGCTACCATTATACCTCTTTTCAGTCAACTTGACATAAATCTGGAGTTGTTACGAATTTTAGTAAAATCCTGTAACCTCCTGTGGAATGTCCTATTCCATCTTCCTCTCTAAGTTTTAACTGTCTTTGAAATCCATGTTCTATTTCTCCTGCTGCATCTATTATCTATGTTACTCAATGTATTTGGTTAACACCCTCATTTATACTGTTCTTTTAAAAATTAAGTCTTATAATCTATTTCAAAGGCAAATAACTGATATGTATTTCCCTACCTTATCCTGTAAGGCTTTTTTAGTCACCTGCAGAATATACCAAACTATTTTATAAATATTAAACTCATGATAATCTGACCTCTGCCCAAATACAATTCAGCTTCTCTGAGAAAGAGAGGAAAGCTATAAAAGAAAAGGGAGGAAGATAGGAGGAATAGAAGAAAAGGCAAAGGAAACAGACATGCAATTTAAAAAATTAACTTACGTTAATCAGTAGGCCTTATTTTCCAGCATCAATAAATAGTGACTATAGTGACACAGCCAAATATTTACTTACAAGCATTCGTAAATGGCTGAATTAAAAAACAGAAGCACAAGTTTACCTTACCTTAGCAGTTTTAATATAGTGGCTCAAAACTTCTGCTCTAATTTTTAATGTTTGAGCATGAAGAATCTCTCTAACAACCCAAAAGCTTACCTGCAAATAAAAAATAAAAATAGGTGAATGGTAAGATTATTTACTTACAGGATCAAAGAATGACAAGAGCTACTTGATGAACTACTGAGAATGGTATAAAAATACTTTCTCTTGCCCCTGACTCACCACCAGGACATAACTCTTTAAATGTTGCACATACTTCATACACATATGTAGACAGACAGATATAGACATGTGTATTTATTTGTGAGTCCTTGTCACAAAGTCACGTCCAGCTCTCTGTGACTGTAGCCCACCAGGCTCCTTTGTCCATAGGATTTCCCATTCAAGACTACTGGCGTGGGTTGCCACTTCCTTCTCCAGGGGATCTTGCCAATGGATCGAACCCACGTCTCCTGCACTGGCAGGCAGATTCTTCACCGCTGAGCCATCAGGAAAACATACATACAGATTTGTACCAACACATAAAAACATCATAATGATTTTTCATCTATAAAAATGAATGTAAAATTGGAAGGAAAAGAGAAAGCAATAAAACCAGAATGATGCAACAAGAACAGTATACAAGTGTTTTTTTTGCTGTATTTTATAATACTCTGGCAGAATTAGATAAGCTCTAAGATCAGACTCTGTAAAACATGCTACTTATCGTATGTTTTTCTGTGTCTGTGAAATCCCATGCTGCTATTTATTTACATGGAGTAGAATCCTAAATGTAAAGAATCTCAAGTATGGTTTTCCTGATATGAATAGGATAAAATATAAAACTACTTAAAGAAAAATATATCTAAGTCAGTCTAAAATCAAGATTGTATTTTTAAAAATTATGTAATGCTTTCTAATTCAATGAAACCATCTTCAAGATTTCTTTTAAAAAACAATAAACATCATTCATCAGAAGGCAGGATGGGTCTGTAACATTACTAAAATGTTCTGGTGAAAATAGTGTGCTTATCATATGACACAGAGTAATATGTATGTAATATACATTTTTTATATAACATATTTCAATTCATGCACTATGAAAGCAAAATCAAAGCACTATCAGTTGGTTCAAAATTACAAAAGTAGGATGTAGTTAGAAATCTCAGTACAAAAATAAAGCCACTGCCATCTTTCTTCTGAGAAATATTTCAGAATTATTTGCAACTTTCATCTATAAACAGTCAAAATTTGTATATTTAAAGTATATGTGTAAATGTAAAATGAATATATTTTACAAAGACATCTTCATATTTGTTACTATATTTGAGCTACTAATGACAATAATTATCCCTGATTTTAATAAATTTTACCTTTTAGAAGTATAAAATGTACCTAAAGTTAAGGTTATTTTAACAACAACCTGGTGCTGTCCTGTGCTTAGCTGCTCAGTCGTTTCCAACTCTTTGCAACCCCGTGGACTGCAGCCCACCAGCCTCCTCTGTCCATGGGAATTCTCCAGGCAAGTATACTGGAGTGGGTTGCCACACCCTCCTCCAGGGGATCTTCCCAACTTAGGGATTGAACCCAGGTCTCCCTGGGCATTGCAGGTGGATTCTTTACCGACTGAGCCACCAGGGAAGCCCAACAACAACCTTATTAGAAAATATTAATTATGATTCAATCTTAGCTCCACGATCACTGACTTAATAAATTTAATGTCAAATTTTAAGACAAATACTATGGTAATTTAAAAACATGGCCACAAACTCTTTATCACTACTCACACTGAAAGTTGGGGGTATAAGTCACCTCTCATCGAACCTAGATAAATAAGCTCGTGACTTTTTCAAGGAATAGAAAATTAACAAAATTGATACTGACTTCCATGACAAGGTCATAAAAGAACATGTAGCCCATGCCTTGATTGCTGGAACCTTCTCTATGGGATTCCTAACTACCACGTAGGAGGTCCAGCTACCCTGAGACCACCAAGACAGAAAGGCTAAGTGTAGGTGCTTCCCAACTGACAGTCCCACATAAAGCCAATCACACCTGATAATACTGCCCCAGAATGATCAACAGCAAGACACGGTTTAATGAAATTACTGGACTTAATAAAGAAAAATCTTTAGGCTAAGAAAAGAGAAAGTGATCTTTAAGGAAAAGAAAATTTAATTATCATCAGACTTTCCAATAGCAACACTTTGCCAGAAAAAAATGGAGTACTACATCAAATATTATCAAGGAAAGAAAATTTCATACAAAGGACAGGCAAAATTATCAACATGTAAGAACTCAAGTATTGTTCCAATGAGCCCTTCCTGAGTAAATGCCTGGAGAGCAGGCTTCAGAAAATCAAATGACTAGAGAAACACCAACATTAGAAAGACAGTGACCGTTAAATACACACGTTCACAGAAATAAGAATGATAAGGGTTAAAAGAAGGAGAGTACATTATATAACGCCTATATGCCCAGACACTATATACTATTTACTATAAAAGAAATACAACATTTGCAAAAATATGTACATAACTGTTTAAAGGAGTATTATTGGCATTAGTATTGCTATTCTGAAACTGTTATTTGTTTATGTAGGTTAAGGCAAATAAGTAACTTGTAGGATACTGGATCATGCCCAGGATTAATGGAAAACCAGGTTGCAGGTATGGAAGAAAGGATATACAGACATAATACGGAAGAGATTAAGTAAAACTCTGGTCTTGAATTTGAATTAGAAGTATTAGTATGAATTTATGAGATATTTTATCTTCAAGTAGTTGGTATATATATGTGTGTGTATGACATATAGATATCTTAGCTATATCTGCTAAAAAAGCCTAGACATTATGGTCACTCTAATAGCAATGAGCATTTTTAGCACCTCGGTCCATTTCCTGCTATAAGAAACCAACATTTGTTAAAGAAATGCTGATTCCAGGCAGAGAGCTGGTAATGGACAAAATGAACATGCAACGTCTTTGCAAACAAAAGCAAAGAAACTGTTCAAGATTACAAGGGTCATGAAAGAGAGAGTCATGAGAAAGGTCATGAAAGCCAATCTGAAGAGACTCCTGTTGGCCAACCACAGGATAATATGTGGAGTTTCAATAATGATAATAATGGCAATGGGAATACTGATTCACATCATATATGTTTATGTTTATGAGTTTAAAATAAAATTAAAGAAATTAAAAACTACTCTGTCATTGTTAAAGGATGACAGAACACCAATTCATTATCTTCAAAACTGCTAAATAAAGAGAAAAAAATCAAATATTTATCCTTCCTTACCTGTATGAAATGGAATCTCTAGGTATGCAAGTACTAGATGAGGGAAAAATAACTCTTTATAAAATTATCCTCACTAAAAATATTTCTTTATATCTAACATCTAATGTATCTACTAATATCACAGAAAAGATCTAATGAAGAAACCCCATACAACCCTGACTCTTGTCAAAGGCACTGAACACAACTGAACATTTGGAATTAGCAGCTAATTTCCAGAGAACATAGAACATATTACACTATACAAAATGCAGTCTAGACTATGGTAGACTATGGGAGACTCTAGAGGTTCTTCCACAGGAAATAGTAAGGAAGAGAAAAGGATAAAGGGAGAAATTGCAAATTAAAAAGTCACAAACATTTAACAAATTAAAAAAACTGGCCAAGCTAAGTTAGGGATAAAAACTATATATTTATTGATAAAAACTATAAAAATAAATACATGACAGTGAGTGCTATAAAAGTCAGGACAGTACTTATTGTTGGAGGAAGAAAGGGTATGAATTGGGATGAAGGCACATGGAGGGGTTTCTAGGGTAGTTCCTAAACTTTCATTAAACTATATGTTTGTTTTGTGGGTTCTTTTTGTATCCATGCTTTATTTTACAATAAATAGTTTAAAGTAAAAAATAAGAGAATAATACACATGACCAGAGAAATCTGAAAATGATAGAATGTCAGAAAATGGAAAAAAAAACCAACTAAAATTAAAATTAGGAAAAACTGAATGAAAAAGTCCATGAGGAGAATGATCTCTGTTTTCCTTATTCACTAATATATCCCCAACATCAAGACCAATATTCAGGACATAGTAGGAGCTTAGTAAATATTTAAATGAATGAAAATAAAAGTTGAGTCATTTTACATCAATTAGATTTCAAAGTTTAATGACACCAAGTGCTGATTAGGATACACAGTAAAATATATATTGTCTTATGTAGTTAAACATGGATAAACTCTTTCTGATACAAATTTTGTATTTAGGAACATATTTTTCAAATGAATCACAGTGTTTTTTTTCCTCTTATTTTATGGTAATCAATTTAGTAAGTTTAAGCAGCAATTTTTTTTTAAGCAAAGACCAAAGTACATATTGTCTAATACAGGTAAGTATTATTTCAGAAAACTTTAGTTACAATGTATAAATATTTTATCTTATTCTGGGTCATAGCAAAAAATGTTTGAAAGCCACCAATTAGAGAAACTAATTCACGTGGGCACCCAAACTCTTAGAATATTGATAGCAAATTCTTCACAACAGCAAAAAATTAGGAGACACATTAGTCCACCCTCAAAATTAGTCTACACTCAAAAGAATGATGAATTCTTTCTGATACATTCATGCAATGAAATGCTAGAAGATAGCACTGAAAATCAATGAATAAGCACTATATACATTATGGATACAGCAGAGAAATACAAGTGAAAAAAGCCAACCACAGAAGTCTATATATAGTCTGATGATATGTTTTACAAAGATGAAAAGCAAGATATACAATATGTTGTTTAGGGGCACAACTTTTTCTGGTAAATCTACTCGTATAGGAATTATAACAAGAGTTAAAATTTTTTAAATCAATTAAGAAAAAATAAAAGAGAAACAATTTTTTTCAGATCATAGTTACCCTTTAAGTGAGGACAGAGCAGAGAACATATAAAATGCTTCAATAGTTTTGGTAATATTCTTAGTTTAAGTGGTGAATTCACAGTTGTTTTATTATAATACTTCCTAATATACACTAGATTAACCATATGAACCTGCCAGTTCCATAGGCCAGAAACGGCAGTTTCATAAGATTCAAACAAACATTTAACATATTTTAGGAATGAATCAAGTATTTCATTAAAAAGTAAATCTTAGAAAACTTTTATTCAAAGGTTATTTCTAACTGTAGCTGCTTTATTCAAGCTTTTATAATCATATAAAAGTGTTATGAAAACCTTTTATTTACAGCCAAACATATGTTAAGCTTGGAAGATAATTTCCTAGCTTTTTATCATGGAAATCTTCAAACGTATACTGAACTAAACATAATAATAATGAACTCCCTAGTACACATCAACCAGCTTCAACAACCAAGTTATGGCCAAGTTTTCTCACTTCTACTCTCATCCCACTCTCAAATGCTCCATTAATACTGTGAAGCAAATCACAGACAATACATGATAGCATCTATCAACATTTTCAAAAAGGAATCTTTCTATAAACATAACCTAAAATTATCATTCCTAAAAACATTGATTTCTAATTAGTCAAATTTCCAATCATCTAAAGGTAACATTTTAAAAAAAATTAGATAACCTTTCCCCCAATTAAAAAAAATATCAGAAAGCCACTGGCCAGAAGGCATAAATAAAAGTTACCAAAGAAATAGCCAAAATAGAATGAATATTAAAATTGTCATGAGTCAAGTCACAGCAGACTATACAGATACTTAAAATGTTTTTGAAGTGATTTTATCAATATGATACAGTAACATTTCATGATATGTTAAGACAACAGGACTGTAAATTATATGTACAACATGATTTCTATTAGATTAAGAAGAAAATAAAGAATGGAAAAATATATACTAAAATATATTATAAAAAATATATACTAAAATAGTAACAGCCATCTCTGGGTGATTCTGCACCTACCCCCCAGGTTTTATACATTTCTACCATTTTTTCAGTTTTTTGGCAATGTGTGCTACTGTTTTGATAATCAATTAAAAAAGCATAGTTTTAAAAATATGTGGGAGAGTTCCATTTCTGGTAATGTGGAGAAGCGGGTATCTCTGGAAATGCTCCTCTGATTATAATTACAAATTATAAAAACAATATTTAAAAGCACAAGGGAGGAACCAAAAGAAGGCATAAACTGGAGAACAGATCTTTGAAAGAAGTAAGATGCACTGGAAGAAGTAAGATGCACTGGGTGAGATTTGCACTTATAAAGCTAAGTGTCTGAGGACATTCAGAGTTACAATGTGGTGCACTGAGAATTTTAGAGAAGGCCACAGTCTTGATGGCTTCAAGAGTCAGAGAACAACTGGCTAGACAATAAGGGGGGGACTTCTAGAAAGGTAAGAAAAGTGCCCCAAATCTATATAAAAACTTCATCCAAATCTCCAGTTGACCTCGGAACTGTGCACGTGCAGGGGAAACTTTAAGAAGCCCAAATAAAGACAAAATCTGGAAAGAACCGATCTATTCTCCAATAAGAAAGAGAATTTAGAGTTTGAGCCCAGCCGAGTTAACTCAGTCAGTCAGTTCAGCCGCTGAGTCATGTCCAACTCTTTGCGACCCCATGGACTGCACATGTCAGGCCTTCCTGTCCATCGCCAACTCCTGGAGTTTTAATGCTTTTTCTCTTAATAGTCAACCTTTTCTTTTTCTTTGTGTGTCTGGTAATTTTTTCAATTGTATAGTCATCATTATGGATAATATGTTATAGATTGTAGATTTTGTTGTTTTCTTTCAAATAGTAATGATTTTATTTTAGCAACTACCTGCTAAAAAAAAAGGACTCAACTATATGCTATCTACAAGAAACTCATTTTAAAAATAAAAGTCTCTTTGCAACTTCTTTTGTAATTTGCTACTTCAGATTTCCCATCACACTTCTAAGAGAAAGTAATAGAGTAATGGAATAACTAAGTAATGAATTTTATTATAGATCAACTGTAATCTTGATTAATGTAAGAGCTTTTGGTATACTGTGACATATTTGACCCTAACAATCTTTTGACTTATATAAGAATAATATTAGTGCTTAAAAATCTAAAGTCAAATTAGTGGGTACTGTGACAATGTTTTTGTTGGCAAAGAAAAAAGTTTACCATGATGATAAATCCTGACCACTCCAGAAAAAATTTAAAACAACTGCCATATAGTTTAAATAAGCAATTCAGTATAAGACATGTTTGCTGTAGGTTCCTTACTAATGGTTTAATTTAAATGGAAAAAAAAAATACTAACACATTTCCATTTTGGATAATGCAGTGAAACCAAATAACTTGAGATATACTATTTGCTATAAATCCCTAGAAATGCTGAGTTAAAGACAACCATTTTTTTAAAAGTAGGCTTACCTTGTAGCTCAGCTGGGAAAGAATGGGTCTGCAATGCAGGAGACCCCAGTTCAATCTTGGATTGGAAAGATCCCCTGGAGAAGGAATAGGCTACCCACTCCAGTAATTTTGAGCTTCCCTATGGCTCAGACGGTAAAGATTATAGGTGTAATGTGGAAGACCTGGATTCGATCCCTGGGTTGGGAAGATCCCCTGGAGGAGGGCATGGCAACCCATTCTAGTATTCTTGCCCAGAGAATCTCCATGGACAGAGGGCCTGCTGGGCTACAGTTCATGGGGTTGCAGAGAGTCAGACACAACTGACTGAGTAAGCACTGCACATGACTAACTTGAAAAGATTTCACTTGAGGCCAAAAATAAAGGAAATAAAGGCAAAAAAGGAAAGGGTACAACAGCTGCTGTTGGCAGATTTCCTCTCAAGAGCATAGGGATGTGGGATTTAATACACCTTGTAATAATACAAAATAAAAAGTTGAAGATGACTTAAGAAATTGAAAAAAAAAGGGGGGGGAATGACATTAGTGTAAAAAAAGTACATAGATTTGAAGCAGATTTAACACATCTGAAGAGAATTATTTTATTGAATTGAAATATAAATCTGAGTAAATAACACAGAATGGAGCACAAACGGATAGATGTAAAATATGACAGGTTAAGACACAAGTAGGAAAGAACATAAAGTTCCAGTAAATTTCCAACAGGAATTACAGAAGGTAAAAGAAAAAAAGATTATATGGAAAGACACTGAAGAGATATTGGTTGAAAATGCTCTAGAACTGATGTAAAAACTTAAATTATTTCTTAATGAAAAATTACATACTAAGGAATTGAATTTCAGAAACTAAACATCAAAATTTTATAAGCAACTCACATGATTAAATCTTCTTGTGAAGGCAACTGCATTTGGTGCAGAACTGTATTTTTCTTTTTTATTCCATCCACAACTTGAAAGCTCCTGAAAAATCAAATATAAATCAAATTCATGAAAAAGACCAGTCTTCTTGTTACATTAATGGTTTAAAAGCATTAAAGACAGTTTGTGTACTTTCCCAGAACTGTTTTATTTAATAGGAACATATTTAATAGTATAACAATTCAGGTAAATCACAAAAGCAAATTTTACAAGAATACAAGTGGGCACAATTACTTATCCATATGAACATAGATAATTATAACTATACTCCATATGCAGAATTATATGTTCTTCTTTGAAGAGATTTGAATCCCAAGAGGAAAATCTACAAATAATGAAAGATGAGCATCCCACAGCGTAAAGTGAAGCCTACTTGTTGCCAAGTCCCAGTCAATCATTCAGAGCTTCCAATCAATTTTCTAGCAACCTCAATCTTTTGAGCTGAATGCCAATGACCCCAGGCATTTGAAGAAACCCCTAAAAGGGGGTATTTGATTCCCCATAGATCTATCAATAGAATTCAAAGAGCTCAAGAAAGAACTTAGATATTAAAAAAAAGGAAGAAAATTAAAATTTTGTTTTACACTAACCTCCAACTGAAATGACATTGCTTTTAATTACATATGTAGGCTACTGACTGTAGAAGAATTGGCAATATATGTGACTTATCACTAATAAAAACACAGATATTTTCATATCACATTATGTTGGTACAGATATCTCAAAAACATCATTTACACTCATCACTGCTTTGAAGTTATAATCTCAGCACCACTAGATACTTAATATGTTAATGAAGAGGCACATATATAGCCATAGAACAGTTTTAAAAAAATATTTTGATAGGTATATGTTATGAGAACTGATTTTCTTGGATTTTAAGTAAGGGTTCAGCTCCAGAAGCTTCAGTTTTCCAAAGGGGTTCAAGGGTCAAAACAGTTTAGGAACCCTGCTGTAATACAACCACCATGGCCAGGAAGAGACATAATCCATAAGAAAGAAGAATTCCGAGGACACTGAGTTAGGGTGGAGAACAAAAGAAAACTGAGAAAAGGGTAAAACCACGTAATTATTCCTTCCAGATAGATATGCTCCCGTTAAATAGAAAAAACAGAAGGGTACAAACAAGAAAGATTCAGATAACCAAATAAAACTCTTGGACATGAAAAATATAATAAAAGAACTGTTAAAATTCAGGAAAGATAAAGGTGATAATACCTTTTAAACAATAAGCTAAATATGGGGGCAAAAATAGTATGTTAATTAGAAGAGTCCACTAGAGTCAACTTCTGAATAATAAAAATAATTTTAAGAGACTACAGAGAGGAAAAAAAAAAGTAACTTATTGAAAAAAAAAAAAAAGCTAATTCAAGAAAATGTCTCCTGAATCTAAAGGACAAGAAGAGACCTGTCTAATGTCCATTATAAAAGATAAAAAAAAAAAAAACAAAAACTCAAACCAACGCCTAGCATCAAAAACCTGTAGCAGACTGGAGACAAAAGAAATCATAAAATCTGTCAATTCAAAAACAAAATAAAAACAGATAACATACAGAAAAAAGGGATCAGAAGGTATCAGGTATTTCAACAGCAACTCTAGAAGATAGAAGACAACTGAAACAAAGCCTTCAAAATCCTAGAATTCTATATTCAACAAAAGTGTCAATTAAGTATGAAAGTATATCACAGACATTTTCAGCAAGTCTCGGAGAATCTTCCTTTTATGCACCTATTCTCACAGAGCTTGCAGAATATGTCTTCCATCAAAACAAACTAGCAAAGTCAGAAAAAGGGAGAGACGATCCAGGAAACAACGGAACCAAGACTGAAAGAAAATACTGGAAATTCCCAGATTAAGAGTAAAGGGAGATTCTGAGACAAAGCTAAGAGCAGACCATAAGAACGACAGTCCAGATGGTAAATAGCAAGGACGGAAATTCCAAAAGAGACATCTCTGAAAGATGAAACACTATCTGGAGTGAACACACTCACTGCATTCACTTCTCGGAGAAGGCAATGGCACCCCACTCCAGTACTCTTGCCTGGAGAACCCCATGGACGGAGGAGCCTGGTGGGCTGCAGTCCATAGGGTCGCGAACAGTCGGACACGACTGAGCAACTTCACTTTCATTTTTCACTTTCATGCACTGGAGAAGGAAATGGCAACCCCCTCCAGTGTTCTTGCCTGGAGAATCCCAGGGACGGGGGAGCCTGGTGGGCTGCCATCTTTGGGGTCACAGAGAGTTGGACACGACTGAAGTGACTTAGCAGCAGCAGCAGGATTCACTTTTGGCAGAAAAATTAGTGACAAGTCACAGAGAGAGCTAAAGGGATTCCCAGGTGGCTCAGTGGTAAAGAACGCTCCTGCCAGTGCAGGGGACGCAGGAGACATGGGTTCGAACCCTGGATCGGGAAGATGCCCTGGAGGAGATGGCAACCCACTGCAAGATTCTAGCCAGGAAGATCCCAAGGACAGAGGAGCCTGGCAGGCTACAATCATGGGATTTCAAAGAGCTGGATACTACTGAGCTTGCACCCCAAAACAGAGAAAGTTACAGTAAGTTACTTAGCTGAAAGAAAACAAAATTTAAGTAATCATGGATCAACTGTTCTTCAGCTTTCTCTACACTTATAAAGAACAGCTGAGCCGTGATTACTCATTCATGTCAAAATTGTGACATAACTATAAAGAAAAGAGGAGGAAATAAACTGTGCAAATGTGAGAGGAAGAGAAAATAAGAGTGAAATCATCTTCCATAGGAGAGAGTCAATAAATCATATCCAAAATTAAAAACTCATAAGCAATAGGCATTTAGATATATTATCTTTCAAACATATATAAAGTCTTCCAAATAAGAAAAGTTAAGAGACCTGGATGGGTGTAGGGCTCAAAGGTGGAGGTTGGAAGGGTGGGAACAACAGGATATTGTTATATTTTGCTCTCTTGTGGAAATATTTAGCTTGTTAAGCATGATATATACGTATCTTCAATATAATTTTAAAATTAAATAAAAACAAAAAAGAATGAGCTGACTTAGGAAAGACTGAGGAAGTTATGATGGTATTATAACACTTTAAGAAAAAGGCAATGTTCCCTGGAATAGGGCAGTATCAATGGATACTGAAAATATCACTTGGTCAAAAACTGGATCCACACAGTGTAAGTTAAGAATGAGGTATCCAGAAGTACTAAAACTCCCAAGTTTCTGGCTTGAGCAATTGAGATGGGGAATACTGAAGAAAGAGACAACAATTGTCACTTTAACAGTCGGTAAACAGTAAATTTTCTAAAGATATAAAGCACTTTTTTTAAACCTAGAATTTTGAAATTACTGAAGGAAAAGAAAATGACAGAAGCAACTTTACAGTTAAAAGGAATTTGAGTACTTTGTACTCAGCCGAGATATATACTCATTCACATAATCCTCTTGTATAGACACAAAATATTTAGTGGTAGATATTATATTAACATAAACATGACACATGATAACTATATTAAAAACATCAAACTGCTAGAAAACATGTTGGGTCTTCCTAAACATCACAGTATATTTATACAACTATATAAAGATGTCGAGGTTTAGGATAAAATTTCTAGGATTAAATCCATCAACTCTAAATTTGTTTTTAACCAATTAACAAAATTTCCAAATTTATATTAATGCTATAATCAAAGTATCTCTATGAAATTGCTATTAAACTTATCTAGCCATTTGACAAGCCATTTTCCTGTCATAAGGCTACATTATAAATAAAGAATATCCTTGCACCTTTTCTGACATTTCTGATCATTTCCTAAATATACAGTCCTAGAAGCGAAATCACTAGGTCAAAGAGTAGGAACCCTTTCTTTCAAGGTCTTGATATTTGTCAAACTGCCCTTCTGAAATACTGAATCATTTATACGAGCACTGCTGTCAGTTTCACAAGCGTCTTATCAACACTAGGTGTACTTAATTCTTTCTATATATTATACCTTAACTTCCCCATCTGTAAGAGTAATTACAGTTGTTAAATAAGTTTGTGAAACAGAAAATCGGGGGGTGGAGAGGGGCAGCAGGGAGGGACCATATGCCACCCAGAACCCACCACCTGAATAAACCTTTGTAAACATCTTCCCTATCTCCTTTATGTGCATACAGAACTATTGACAGTAGCCAATACATCTGTCCTTTTCTGTGTGATCTAATCTTCTGACTCTGTGCTTAAAAAGTTCTTTCTTCCTTAGAACATAGGTCTTAACAGCTGCAATAAAAATAAAAGCTAACCCGAAGGTAGAGATCACTATGTGACAGGAACTATTCTAAGTGTCTTATACATATCAACTCATTTGATCCTATCTTTATCATTACAATTTATTATGACAAGGAACACAAAGGTAGCAGTGGATTATAGCCTTATTTTTTACATTAAACTTTTTAAAATTCTTTTCTGGCTCCTCAAAAAAAGGGAAGCTAAGAGGTTTTGAAAACTCCATCCGATTTTTGGTGAGTTGCAACATCACTAACTTAGTGAAAAAATGCTTTTCCTCTTTAAGAAAACTCTGTTCGAAGCAGACCTGAAAGAAGGCAGGGGTTGAATGAAACTCCAGTCAAATTACTTGGGAGCAGATGCATTAAAATTCCATTGGAGCTCTCCATCTTATACATAAAAAAACATGAAGAAATAAGGAGGTTCTTTAAGTTTTAAGATAGCACTTTCTGCGTCAGAAAACATTTCCCGTTGGAAACGATGTTACATTACTAGCTCATCTAATACAACATCAAACAAGGATAGAGAAGGATAGAGAAGGGTAGAGAACAACATGGCGGCTGCCAGGAATTATGGATAGAGGGGAGTGGGGGGGTGACCATAAGCCGGAAGCACAGGTGACAGAGCTTTGTGCTGATGGAATAGCTGTGTATCTTGATGGAGGAAGCAGTTAGGCAAATCTGCACAGATGATGAAATGCCACAGGACTGTACAGACATGTACTGTATAAACATCTATTTCCTGGTTTCAAAACTGTGAATCTATCTTTGGGGACTTCCCTGGTGGTCCAGCAGTTAAGACTCTCTGTTTCCAGTGCAGGGGGGCCTGGATTCCATCCCTAGCTAGGGAACTAGATCCCACATGCCTCAACTAAAACATGGTGCAGCTCAATAAATTTTTTTAAAAAGGAAAAGAAAAACAGTTCCCTATCTTAAAATTATCCTTGTAGTATTTTTTGGTAACTTCCTGTGAATCTCTAATTACCTCAAAATAAAAAGTTTATAAAACAAAAACAAGAAAAACCCATATAATGGATTATGAAGTAGACACTGGGACTTATTCAGTACTTTCCTCTTAAACCCTGACATGCATTTACAGTTAGCTGACCTTAAAGGAATCTGTCTCGCCCCATCTCTACCTCAACAGCCATTAAATATCTCTATGGAAAAAAACCCTGCTTTTCCCTTTGTCTCTGTCTCTTTCTGTCTCAGACCTTAGAATCTTTCTCCAAGTGAGACTATACCATCTGAGAAATAAATTCTCCTACCAGCACCATACTGTATTGACAGGTTATCTGCCAGGTCTCAAGTTGCTCTATACTAAACCACTTTCCATGAACACCAAAAAGTTAAAGTAAACTTAGTGACTCAAAAGATGTTTTTTTAGGGTTTGACTCATGAATAGGACTGATTCAAGTTGAGTACACTATGTAAATAAGCCTCCATTTCAGCAAAGGCTAAAGGAAATAGAGCAGCCTCAATGCTTAAAATCTGCTCAAATGGATTCAACTTGCAATTTTTAAAACAGGCAGTGAAGAGAAAGCTTCTAGCAGTAACTCACATATACAAAGGCAATTTCTTAATGGTTACTAAAAGTGTATCAGAGAGAATATTCGTGGTTCATTTTTAGCCATTAAACAGAATATTTTGAAAGCATGTGGAAGGCAAACACCACAACTGACGACCACCTACCCTATGAAAGAATTACTGAATTTCACGGGAGTCACAGCTTCTCTTATGTCTTGTAGGTTTGTTCTGTAAAGTCAAATTCTTGGTCTAAATTTCATCTTGTAGGTTCCAACACTCTTAAAAGGACTGCTCTAAGGGTGATGTTGTAGGGATACCTATAGATAGAAGAAGAGAAAAGGCCAATATAGACCAGCTGTAGACAAAGACTGAGGGAAAGAAAGAAAAAGCGATGGAATTTGTAAAAGACTGCAAGGGTAGGGGTCCTCACAATGAGAAAATCACTACTGCTGAGGTAGGTATTCCTAGGCTCAAAACCTGGAAGATCTGGAGGGAACTGGTATATCCAGTATATCCATTCAGCCTATATGGCTGTTTAGAAAGAAGTCACAGTCTGAAATGAAGCACTCACTGCGACCCCTATGCTTCTAATCCACAGAATAAGCTCTGAAACTATATAATTCTAATGTATTATGTTAAATCAAAAATATCACGTCACTTTTCTAATGTAGTCACATTCTCTACTCCCCCAACCTCCCTACTTCCAATACCTTAATGCTGCCCCTTACAGTGAAGTCAGAGATTAAGGCAGGAGCTATCTTCTGCTACCACTGATGGTGTGATATACCTACTCTCCTAGTCAACAGCTTTCTTCTTCACCTTCCCTAGTTCCCTAAGTCTGACCTTACTATATATTAAGACAATTCTCAGTGAGAAACAGCAATAAGAACTGACAAAGCAGCTAACCTTACGAAAGTCCACCGAAATACGAGAAGAAAAGTCATGTCTTCTTTGCTTTCTTCAAACCTCCTACTGTATTCATGGATTTTTATATTTTAAGCGTAATGAAAATGATACTTTTCATTAAACAAGGACAGAATTATGATATTCCTGATGTTGGAATTTTGGATGTTGCCAAGATTATGGCCTTTTTGCATACGAAAGAAATTTTGCATAGAGAAAGCTCTTTACATATATCACCAGAAAGATCACAACTGCAAGTTCTTCAGAAATGTTTTAATAAGATTCAGAATGACCTATATGTACTTTCCCTCATTTAACCAGAATTCTTCCTCAATCTCTAGCGTATCCCAGTTATACAGGAAGGTTTTATCTATCCTTTGTATTTACTGTTTATTGATATAATCTAAATGACTTATTATACTGTTTGTGTATATTATATTGTGTTTATTGATATAATCTAAATGATTTATTATACTGACCTACATCCTATCACTTCATGGCAAATAAATGGGGAAACAGTGGCTGACTTTACTTTTTTGGGCTCCAAAATCACTGCAGATGGTGACTGCAGCCATGAAATTAAAAGACGCTTACTTCCTGGAAGAAAGTTATGACCCACCTAGATAGCGTATTAAAAAGCAGAGACATTACTTTGTCAACAAAGGTGTGTTTAGTCAAGGCTATGGCTTTTCCAGTAGTCATGTATGGATGTGAGAGTTGGACTATAAAGAAAGCTGAGCTTCAAAGAATTGATTTTTTTGAACTGTGGTGTTGGAGAAGACTCCTGAGAGTCCCTTGGACTGCAAGGAGATCCAATTGGTCCATCCTAAAGGAGATCAGTCCTGGGTGTTTCATTGGAGGGACTGATGTTGAAGCTGAAACTCCAATACTTTGGCCACCTCATGCGATGAGCTGACTCACTTGAAAAGACCTGATGCTGGAAAAGATTGAGGGCAGGAGGAGAAGGGGACGACAGAGGGTGAGATGGTGGGATGGCATCACCGACTCAATGGACATGGGTTTGGGTGGACTCTGGGAGTTGGTGACGGACAGGGAGGCCTGGTGTGCTGTGGTTCATGGGGTCGCAAAGAGTTGGACACGACTGAGCAACTGAACTGAACTGAACAGAATAAACAATAAAGCACAGAACTTTCTTCTTTGAATGTAATACACGTCAGAGGACTTTCAGTCAGATCATGTTACTTCATAAACATTTGGGAACCTCTAAGAGAAGTAAACATCATCCAATGTAATGACTACAGTACAGATTTCAAGCACAGCTGCTAACGGAGAGAAAACCTGATTGCAAGAGACTGTTCTGTCATAACTCATTCTGTGCCAAGTAACGTAATACTCATTTTGAGGAGAAATCCCATTAGTGTAGTGAAAATGGCAATGTATTTCTTCAGAAGAAATACAAGTTTTATAGAGCATCCGAGAATTCATAATAGGAAAAAAACACAAAAATCCTATTAATAAACATGGAAAATTCCTCAGAATACAGTCATTGCTTCCTCAACATGAGAGAACTCACACTGGAGAGAAGCCCTGTAAATGTGTAACAGTCTTCTAAAGGAAAAAAAAAACAAACAAAACCATTCATGATCAAAAGAGAAACCATACTGGGACAACCTTTGTATATAAGAAATGTGCAAAAACTTTAATGAGAGTTAATGGCACCCCCTCCAGTACTCTTGCCTGGAAAATCCCATAGATGGAGGAGCCTGGTAGGCTGCAGTCCATGGGGTCACTAAGAATCGGATACAACTGAGTGACTTCACTTTCACTTTTCACTTTCATGCATTGGAGAAGGAAATGGCAACCCACTCCAGTGTTCCTGCCTGGAGAATCCCAGGGATGGGGGAGCGTGGTGGGCTGCCGTCTATGGGGTCGCACAGAGTCGGACACAACTGAAGTGACTTAGCAGCAACAGAGCCTCAACTAAATATCAGAAAATTCATTCTAGAAATTAATGAGTGTTTAACTTACGGTAAACTTTTGCCCTTAGTGAACGCTGAAGAATTCATACTAAGGAAGAAAATGTTGTGGATTATGGGCAGAGAGGAAAAAAACACTTCTGCTTCCACAGAACAAGTGTTACTTGATAAAAATTATTGTTGGACAGGGTAACAGACTTTTGTGAAAATAACTAAACATGGTAAACAATGGGAGATGATATGCTTGCAGGCTGTACAGAGTAAAGCCTTGGAATGGTCACTCAAATTCAAATATCAAATAAGTATCATTCAATCACTATAGACACCCCAGCAGACAAGTTGCTGCCTTGGTGGAATTTATGTTCCATTGAGACCCTCACCCTGCCCCCGCCACCTCAGTCTCTAAAAACTTGACTTCTGACCACCCCCAACACTTATCATCTCAAGACTTCTGCAGTTTTGGTCAAAATCCTATTTATTACTGACTGAAGCTACACTTAACTGAAGCTCTTACTCTGAAGTCACCACCCAAACTTATTCTACTTTCAGGAATCTTCAAAGACCTAAAGAGTATTTTAAAGGTCAAGTAGTCTAAAATCCTTTGTTTCACTTATCTAATTTTTTTTTTAACAAAGCCTAATGACATGAAATAGGTTATATTAGTGGCACACTCTATAAATGTCAAAACTGAAACAAAACTGCAAGTCTTCTGGCTCATGGCTTTTATGTTTTGCTACTATTTCTTGGAATTCAAAGGGCTTAAAAATAAATTTTAAAATAAGTGAAATTAAGTAATTGAGAATTTTCTGAGCTCCCACAGAAAGAGCTGTGAATGTTGGACCGATTAAAAAAAGAGAAAGCAAAATATATAACAATTTACCTCTCAAAGTGAAAGTGAAAGTCATTCCATTGTGTTCGACTCTTTGCAACCCCATATAGTCCATGGAATCCTCCAGGCCAGAATACTGGAGTGGGTATCCTTTCCAGGGGATCTTCCTAACCCAGGGATCGAATGGGGTCTCCTGCATTACAGGTGGATTCTTTACCAACTGAGCTATCGGGGAAGCCCATTTACACCCCCAACTGGTCTAATTTAAAGAATAACGAGAACAAAAAGACAGTGAGCAACTCTGATAGTTAAGAATTGTAAGGATGTATTAACAGAACTACTAGCTTTTTTCCTTCCTTGTAATCAGTGTAACTGCAGAGTCAGCAACCATACATCACTGTGTCTCCCTCCCATGCCTATCACTAAGGAATGGCTACTTATAAGAAGGAAGGGGAGAAGAATGAAAAGCCGGGTTTTGTGTGAGAGTAATCACCATGCACAGAAGCTTCCCAATTTGGCCTTGCTGCTTGGGCCAGGGGGCAAATGAAGATTCTTAGGATTTCTGTAGCACAAGCTATAGGAACACCAGGGCGAGGGATTTCTGTAGCACTAGCTACAGGGACGGAGAAGGCAATGGCAGCCCACTCCAGCACTCTTGCCTGGAAAATCCCATGGATGGAGGAGCCTGGTGGGCTGCAGTCCATGGGGTCGCTAAGGGTCGGACACGACAGAGCGACTTCACTTTCACTTTTCACTTTCATGCACTGGAGAAGAACATGGCAACCCACTCCAGTGTTCTTGCCTGGAGAATCCCAGGGACAGGAGAGCCTGGTGGGCTGGGACACGACCGAAGCGACTTGGCGGCAGCAGCTACAGGGACGTCAGGGCAGTGTCCACATAAAGGAGGATCCACCAGTAAATACAGGTAACAGACTGAGATGAAACCTGTCTCAGGTCCAACAAACATGTACAGGCGCTAGGGAAGGTTCATACTCTCCGAGCCAATGAGCTGCAGCCCTGTAAAAATACTGCGCTCTTTTAAAAAATTTCCTTCAGCATTGACAGGGAAGCACAGGGAAGCAGAAGGGGAGAAAAGTTATTTGGGAAATAAAATCAACTGGAGATACTAAAGAACAGAGGAAAGAGGACAGAGGGAGAAAAGAATGACTCGCAGGTTTCTGAATGGTACTAAAAATGGATAGACAGATGGTGCAAACCACTCAGACAGACAACTTTAAAACCAGAGCGAACATTTTTTCTGTGTAATTCTATTAAGTAGTTTGGAAAATTACTGAACTTTCCTTTAGCATTAAATTCTTTTCATTGGTAAACATGTTCTTCTCCCATTATTCTCTATTATAAAACAAAAAAACAAAGTGGCAAAATCTGTTCGTTTGTTCTTCTTCCTTCACTTTCAAGCCATTTCAAGTGCGACACAAGTTGGAGAAAAACCAGACTGAGCATTAAGTCTGACTCAGATCTGCTTACTTAAAGACCAGATTTCTTCAGCCAGTGTTTTACTGATGACTAAGGATAGTCTCTATATAATAAAAATTAATTTTTGACATCTCAAACATCAGGCCAATAGTTTTCAGTGGGAAACAAAAGGCTTGGAGTTTTTCTTTTTTTTCCTGAGCAATTCTGAGGTAGACAGTGCAGCAGACAGGCAGATAAACAGCTTTATTCTGAGAAAACAACTGGACTTTCTTTCTACAAGTCAAGAACAAGTTTAGGGACAAAAGTTTAAATAAATTCTGCATGATAAAAAAAGACTTGGGAATATAGAATTCCACAAACTGGTAAGAATGGCAATGATCTACTTAGGGAACAGAATTAATGTGAAATATATAAGTTGCAAGTAACTCAGAAATTGCCTCATTTGCAGAAAACTGAGACCTCTGTGGTTCAATCACCAACTTGCAAATCAAATCACTAAACCACATAGCTGGATTCAGAATCTATATTCTTTAAAACTCAAATTTAGAACATTTTATTTCAGAAAATGTGAATAAATCATCACCTGAAATAGTTACACGTGGATATATACACAGAATACTGAGTTTAGACTAAAACAGTTTTAGTGTAACTAACGATCTTTTAAATAGTTTCATTTTATATATTATATATATAGTTTTTAAAGCTTTATATAAAATTATAGATACTTGAACATTGGTATAATGGACAGAAACATGAAGATAAATTTATTTGTTCAGTGATAACCACTGTTTTTTCATATCTGAAGTTAAATCTGGATTTCACTAAAATAATTCATTGGTAGTCAAGTTAATATTCTGACTACATAGTAAGAAAGACTTCATTTTATGCTAATAAATGAGACTAATACATTAGACTGGACAACATCATGACTTAAAAAATCTTTTGTTAAAGTTATCAATAGCAAGAGTTTTACATAATAAACAAATAATATCTGTACAAACAATATGGAAAACAATTTGGCAGTATTTAATAAACTTAAGGATGTTAATGTGCTACAACTCAGTAGTTAACGCACTAGAGTATAAACACGGATGCTGGTCAACAATGTTGGACATAAGTAGACAAAAAAGAAAATCACAGGATACCATACATAAAAAATCTGAAACCCACAAAAGCAAATATTGTTAAGAGAGAACATACACTTATAGAAAATCGATAACTAAATGCACAGGAATAATACAGATCAATGATCAATACTGGATAGTGGTTCCTCTGGTGGGAGGAGAGAAGACAGGTGAATATGGAAGGACGCAGAGTGGCTTCAACAGTACTGGGCTAGGTAGGTACACAGAATTTCATCTTGTTACGCTTCACATCTTATTACATGTCTTAAATATCCCAGGATAAATCAGAAGACATTTTTCTGCCAGGTGACAAAGTCCTATTGATGCTGCCAGAGTTAACGTAATCTTGAAGATTCTATGAGATGGATACATGACAAGAATATTTTCGTGCTACACTGCTCCTTCCAAGAGTTACTGCTTCAATTTTGGAAAAACAAACAAACAACATTCTCTCATTGGACAAACACTTACTAAACACTGTTCATTTTCTCATTCTAAATATTGAGTTCCCACTACATGCCAGATAAAATAGTAAAAGTATCTGTCCTAAGTATCCTCATGTAGCTTAAAACCTAGTGGAAGTAGCAAGCAATAAACATATAAGCCCAGGATTAACATCACTTTACACCGGATCACTCCTTCCTTCTTAAAAATATGTCCTTCACTTGGTTCACTGAATTTCACACTAACCTAATTTTCCTCCTAAATCATAGGGTGCTCCATCTCAATTTCTCTTGCTAGCTCCTCCTCAACACTAAATAGGTTCCGTCTTTTCTCCAAGTATATTCACTCTTGGTAATTTCACCCACGCTTTAAATCTCTCTACACTGACAACTCTCAAACTTACATTTCCAGCTTGAACTGGTGGGGGTGGTGGTGGTGGAATATATATAGAGATATAGATATATAGATATATAAAATACAGTATATATTACCTAACTCAACATTCTCTTTGGCTGTCCAACACACATGTAAAACTAAACATGTCCAAAGCCAAACTCAAGCTCTTCCTTCAAAATCTGCTCCCCTGGCCTTTTTCCACAGACTACACTGCATATTCTGTTCTCTATAAATGGCAGTCCCAGGAGCTATGAACACAATACTAACCATTTTCCATCTCAAAGGCTATGGAAGAAATCAGGTGTCAGGTCAGAAATCTTGCCATCATCCTTGACTCCTCTTTAGCATACAGTGCCTGACAACTTCTCACCACCACCCCCCTTCACACCCTGACCCAAGTCACCTTCCTCGCTCACCTGGTCTCCTCGATTCAGTCCTGGGTACCTGCTCCTCCCCACCCCCATGCTTGCTTCCCCACACACCCTGGTCAGTAGTCAGGAAGAGCTACTTAAAACCCACATCAGAAAATGTCACTCATTTGCTCAAAACCCCTCCATAGCTTCTGATCTTTTACAGAGTAATGGTTCTCCAGGTCCCATGCCATCTGGCCCTCTCACCTTCTACTAGACTCCCACACTTACTCACTGAGCTCACTGGCCTTTGCCCTGGGCTTCACACCTCACTCCAGTAATCTTTTCCCTTATGTGAGCATAATAAATAGTTTACAGTGGGCAGATGCATAATAAATGTTAGTCTAATTCTTTCTAAAAAATGTTTTCCTTGATTTTTTCTTGTCTCTAAGATACAACACATAGTCACATTATAAAGTCACAAAATAAAGGTATAAGGAAAAGTATTCAGGGCCATTGTAGACTTGTATATACTACCCCAAATACAATATATTTTGTTCCCAAAAGAACTAAGAAAGAAACTTATGGCACCATATATCGGCACTGTTCTGTCTGCCTGGAACACTCTCCCCGACAAACAGTTGCATGGCCTGCTCTCTCATCTTGTTCAGGTCCTTCTCAGATGGCACCTTTGCAGTGAAGCCTTTCTGATCACCGTACGCAAAAATCACAGCTCTCACGGCCCTCACGCCCTGTCCTCTTCTGGCTGGCTGATACTTTCCATGACACACTACTAGCTAACTTTACTCAAATGTAAGATGCACAAGGGCAGGAATTTTGGTCTCTTCACTGCTATAAACCAGCATCCGACATAGAACAGACACTCAGTAAATACTTATTGAATCACAATCCATAAATGTAAAACTGTAACTGACAAGTCCAGTGAAGTAGTAGGAAGTTCTGGGAGAGCCTGTATGAAGAGAAAAAAGCTCATCTGAGAAAGTCAAACTTGACTTGAGAAGTGAAGGATGATTAGGAGTTAACTAGGATGCACACAGGCTCAGTGGTGAGAGGGTTGCTAAAAGGCCACTGTAGCTAGACCAGAAAGAGGTAGAAAAGGTAGAAGATGAGGTTGGAGTAGGTAGGAAGAGGAAAGCTTAGAAGAGATTTGTAGACAATATTGGGACAATGTGTCTTTATGTTCAGAGCGACAGGAAGCCACTGAAGCATTCTTAGCAGAAGAATCATGAAAGCAGATTTACATGTTGAAAGATGATCTTGGGTAGAGAAAGTTTAGAAGGGTCAGGATGGATGTGGACAGATCAGGTAAGAGGGCAATGCAACAATTCAGATGAGTTACCACACTATTTGATTAGGGTATTCAGAGTAGAGACAGAATGGATAAATAAGAGATTTAGGCTAAAAAAAAAAAAATCAACAGGATCAGTGTTAAATCAGATCAGGAAGTGGGGGTCAAGGGAATTTTTAAGGTTCACTTCTAGGAAGTTCACAAAAATCCCCATTGACTTGAAGCTTATGTCTGTAAGTGGTCACTGCTAGATCTTCAGTGTTCAACCCCTTGCCACAAATGGCTATGGAGCACCTGCAATGTGGCAAGACTTGCTGTAATTGTACAATATACACTGAATCTCAAAGTCTTAGCACAGAAAAAAGAGTAAAAATCTCAATAATTTTTATACTGATTACAGGTTGAAGTGATAATATTTTGGATGCTGCAGTTAAATACAATTATTGAAATTAATTTTACTTGTTTCTTTTTATTTTGTAGAAAATGTAAAGTTATATAAATGGTTCACATATTTCTATTGGATGGCACTAATCTTGTCTGAAACTTCTAGATATATAGTAATTACAGTTTATTCAAAAGGGAAAAAAAATAAGTCTAAAGAGAAGAGGTAGCGCTAGCGGTAAAGAACCCACCTGCCAATGCAGGAGACATAAAAGACATGGGTTCAGTCCCTGGGTTGGGAAGATTCCCTGATGGAGGGCATGGCAACCCACTCCAGTATCCTTGCCTGGAGAATCCCATGGACAGAGGAGCCTGGTGGGCAACTGTCCATAGGGTCACAGATGGTTACACATGGCTGAAGGGCCTGAGCATGCACAAAAAGAGAAGATGACTGAGCTTTAGGACAAACTGCTGCACTTTTTATGAAGAATTTAGTTTGCTTTGTTCAAGGATGTGAGGAAATGAATATTCCAGTTACTATTATTTAAACACAAAAGCCATTTTTCTGTTCGTGTCTTCTTTATAGACTAGATTGTTATGCTTCCTCTGTTGCTAAACTAATGGTTTCAGAGTGCCCTCCATCCATGGTATAGGGAGAAAGGGAAAAAAAAAATTGTAGATATAACAAAAACTCAGAGGTCATTTAGGCCCACGCTTTCATTTTGTAAGTGACAAACTTGAGATATTCAGACATTAAGTGACTTGAAATACACAGGACGGTCTATGGCACTGAAGATACAGACGTTTTCTCTAACAGCTATGTTATAGTTGCCCTGAAAATACTATAACAAATTCACTATATTTTGTTCTGAAAGAACTAAAAATATATCTGTCTTAAGGTACTGAATATATCAGTATTATCTATGACTTAGTTTGGGGATACAAAGTCATATGTATATTCTTACCTGATAAGAGTGGAAAAAGCATCAATTTGTAGAGTCTGAAAACCAGTTCTAATACTAAGCTGTAGTCAGGGACAACTGTCATGCTGTTTTCTCATCAGTAAAATAGATGCTACCATATTCAGGTTGTGATAACGATAGGAACATACATACACACACAGTGTAATAAACAGCTTACAGTGGGTAGATGCATAATAGTCTCCTTCTTCTTAATAAAACAAAAAATGCCTTCCTTCTCTCTCTTCTTGCTGAAGTGTCAACACACAGTCATATTATAAAATCATAAATTAAGGTACAAGGGAAATGATTACTAAAGTGAGCTGTGAAACCCAGTAGCTTACTCCCATTATCCCATTAAAAAGATTCAAAGCCTCAGGTAGATCATCCAACCTGCCTAAGTCTATGCCCCCTTCAGTAAAGTGATGAAGCCAAAGCAACCAAAATGACTCAGTCTCATCTATGACTCAACAGTGTATAGCTATGAATGCCACGAGTTTCCAAAGCCTGAATAATGCCAAAAGTGTTAAACATTTAAAAATTAAAATGAAGTGTAATTTTTCATTTCTAAAACTTCTCAATTTGAGATATAATTCACCATTTTGCATATTTTAAAGGGAAGTTCTTAAAACTACTCACATCCGGTTGAATGGCTTTAAATACTGGAACATCCATTAGTGTTATCTGACCCTGAAATAAAAAGTAAAAAATTTTTAGAATTTCTTTGGAATGCCATAATATGACATATATCTGAAATTAAAATTATTAGTCTGTACTCAAATCTTTAGTAGAAAAAAGTCCCAATTTTATAAGGGCTTAAAAAATGAAAATTTAGTCCTTATATCATAAAATAAAATTATTTCTATTTATCTCATGCCTTTTTATATTTTCCTGTGAGACAAGTGAGGTAAAGTTACAAAATAAACAAATAATTTTAAAAGCTTGAACATGGTCATACATTGTGTGTGTTAGCTATTCAGTAGTGTCTGACTCTTTTTGACCCTAAGGACTGTAGCCCAACAGGCTCCTCTGTTCATGGGATTTCCCAGGCAAGAATACTGGAGTGGGTTGCCATTCCCTTCTCCAGGGGATCTTCCCGACCCAGGGACTGAACATGAGTCTCCTGTATTGCAGGCAGATTCTTTACCATCTGAGCCACCAAGGAAGCCCAAATACATACACTAAATCAAAATAAAAAACAAAAATTGGATCTACTGGTTTATAAAGCAGTGGTGTTGCTGTGACTATTAAATCATATCTACTCAAACAGTAATATAAAATGTAATAATCATACAAAGGTATTTTTTCCCAATTTATACAAAGTAACTGACTCTACACTAGTGGCAACTCATATCGAAGGTCTTCACGTGATTATGGACCTCTCTTGTGACTACAGATATAAAACAAAATCTAGCCATATACTAAAGTTTATTCCTGGAATGTAAGAGTAGCTCAATATCAGGAAATCAGTATATTCTGCTAACAAGCTAAAGGAAAAAGATAACATAAATAAATGAACACTTGTCTGTTAAGAATTAAGTTTTTCTAGGTATCCTTGATGGAAATGCAATAATGCCTTCAACTTTAATTTTTTAATTGACGTAAAAGTACTTCTTTCCTACCTATGTCAGTAAAGTACATTTAGCTTGAGGTGGAGGTGTAGGTAGAGATGAAAGCAATTATCATAAAGGTAAATACTATTACTTACCAAGTTGATAGTGTAACCTACAAAGCTTCTCTACAAGTATCATTTTTTTTTTCACCTTCCCCATTTCATCCCTCTGCTTGCTCCACTGTTGTGCTACTTTCCCCATTGATTCCCAAACCCAGTTTTGCTTTTTTTTTTTTAAACATCTCTGTTGGGCCTACAAATTCTAATTGAATAATACCAGTATGTAAATTATGTGCAAAAACTGGAGAACAAGAGGTGGAAGACTTACCGCATATTCTTCTGGTGTAACCTTAAGGACATCAAATACCACAGCATCAAAACTTTTCTTCAGTTCAGAACCTTTGTCACTTAATGATTCAGAACTGCTACTTTTCTGTTAAATTAAAAAAAAAAAAACGAAGCCACTGAAAAACTGTCTTGCAGTCAACATCATGGAAACTAGACTGGCTTTACAAACTGAGGAAGCTAAGAATACTGAGTTAACAAATTGGAGAAAAGTTAGTCGGAACAGACTGCTTAGTTGGAAGAGCACTAGAAAAAGGGTCGGGCAATGTAAAATTTAACCTCAGTCAGTCAGTTCAGTCTCTCAGTTGTGTCCTACTCTTTGTGACCCCATGGACTGAAGCATGCCAGGCTTCCCTGTCCATCACCAACATCCAGAGCTTATTCAAACTCATGTCCATTGAGTTGGTGATGCCATCCAACCACCTCATCCTCTGTTGTTCCCTTCTCCTCCTGCCTTCAGTCTTTCCCAGCATCAGGGTCTTTTCAAATGAGTCAGTTCCTAAATTTAACCTCAACTTTAGATTTTTATGTTTGCGAGTAAGTCATTTTCCTATATGTCAGTTTCCTCACCCAGACCTCCTATCATTTCCAATAGAAATGAAAGATTTTAGCAAGTTCACTGATTTTCAAATGAGATTTTAAAAAAAGGCAGGGGGGAGGATACGCTCATCTATAATTTTTAAAACTAATGTTTATTAAGAAAAAGAAATTATTTTCCTAACATAACAGGAGAACATTTAAAATTCCATTAACTAAATAACCCAGTCTTATCCGTCAGGTGAATGTCTGTCTGTGATAGTACAATTGATACTGCCCTTCCTATTACAGTACAAATTTAAGTATTTTCTGCTTTAAGGTTACTGCTTAATTTTAATTTGTTGTTGCCATATGCAGAACAAAAGGTGGCTTTTCGCTCTGAAGACCTTATTTCTGTTAAATTTCCACTTCATCTGTACTACAAAATAAATATGCATTTTGCAAATCATTGACTGAAATAAAAGAAAAAGCACCGTAAGAACATTCAGATCACGTTCTGTTAAATGGTGGTAGAATTTCAGGCTACAGTCAATGGCACAAAAAATTAACCAAAGTTTCAATTACAGAGGTATAATATGTATATCAAGCTAACAGCTATTATACATCAGTTTTGAGCACTTGTCATTATGTTTCATTTTTACTTTTTCCTTCCCTTTCAGTTCAGTTCAGTCGCTCAGTCCTGTCAGACTCTGCTACCCTTTCAGTAGCAACTAAATATCGAAATCATTACAAAGGAAGGGATTTCTCACTAATTTTGGGAAATTCTGCACCATTATTACTTAAAATATTTCTTCTGCTCCTTCCTCTTTCTCCTCCTCTGATGTTCCATTATGTGTACACTACACCTTTTGTCACTGGCCTCACCATTCTTGAATATTGAGTTCCGTTTTCCTCATTCGATTTTTCTCACTGCACTTCAGCTTGGGAAGAGTTTACTGACATGTCTTCAGGTTCACTGATTCTTTCCTTAGGTGTCTGCTGGTAATCAGTCTACTGGTGAGTCAAGCAAAGTCATCTTCATTTCTGGTACAACGTTTTTGATTTCCAGCATTTCCTTTTGATTCTTAGAGTTTCAATATTCCTGCTTATATTACCCATCTATTCCTGCATGTTGTCCATTTTTTTCCGTTAGAGCTCTTAACATTACTAATCATAGTTATTTTAATTCCCAGCCTGTTAATTCCAAAATCTCTTGCCATATCTGGAGTTTCTTACTGCATTGTTTGCTTTACTTCTTCAATTTAAGTTTTTCTGGTTACCTTTCAGCATGTCTTAAAATTTGTTGAAAGTCAGATGTGACTTAGTGGGTAACAGAAATGGAGGTAAACAGGCCTTTAGTGTAAGAGTTTATGTTTATCTAGATAGGAGTTATGTTGTTTACTATTTGTTGTGGCTAGAGGTGTCTTCACTTTCCTGTAGTGTCCTTGTTTTTCTCTCTGGGTTTCCCTAGAAACTCCTTAGATAAGATATGTGCCTTGCAGTTCTTTAGGCTGTGATCCTTTATTATCATACAGGAACCCTGCTGCTGTGGTGGTAAGGTACGGGAAGTAGGAAGAGGAGATATGTTCCACCGCCCTACAGCCTGTTACTTTGGTGAGCCTGTGTTGGGCTGTGACCTTAGGTGATTCTCAGTACCCCCAGACTCCCCTTAGAAAGTAAGACAGGAAGGCTGGAGGGCTCGGAATTGGGTGTTTCTCTTTCCCCAGGTAGGTTAGGATCTGGTAGTCTCCCCTGAGGACAGGTGGAGAAAAGAACATGCTGGGCATATCTCAGGATGATTACCTCCCCCTAGTATATTCAAAATGGTTACTTCCCCTCCTCCAGCTGGAAGTATGAGGAATTTTTCTATGATCTTCACTGTGAAAGTTTGGTGGAGCTCCTGGAGGTAAAATTCACAAAAGTGGGGTGGGAGGCCTAAAACTAAGCCCCCAGGAGATGTTAACTCTCAAGCTAGTCCACACAGAGCCTCTAGCAGCTTGTCAACTACAGTAAGTGTCCCTGCCCTTTCCTGACTCCAGTGATTTCTGCTCTTGGTAAACAGTGATTCTCTCTATTTGCTTCTCTCTCCAGTTCTCAGGGCACCACTTGTCAATTTGCTCTGTGACATCAGTTCTCCAACAGAGCAGGTTTTCAGATTCTCCAGCTTTTTTCAAGCTGTGAGGACAGGAGTCATGAATTCCAAGCTCTTTATGTGTCTGAGCAGAAACCCAAAGTCTAATAAACGGATTTCATATATTTATCTTATTTCATGTGTTTGCTCTCTGTAACTGTGACTAGCTTACAATATGTCAACAATGTTATTTTATATTCCAAGACTAACACAGAAATTTATTCATGTCAATAATTCAAACAGACATCAGTTAAACAGTATATACTAATCCAGTAACTACCAAATAATAAGTATATTCTGTTAGGTAAAGACATTCATTTTAAATATAACTTGGCAATTTTCTCCAAGTTTCTAACTCATTCAAAAGAAGTGAGCAGATCATAATGGCAGTCTTAATGCTTATCAAAACGAATAATCATTTTCCTCCTTTTCTTCTTACAAACCATTAGCAGGGGCTTTAAAAATTATGAGTGATGTGCTTCTGCTTGCTTCCCCACTGGTGACAAACAGGCTGGTATTGATAACAAGCTAAGCAGTACTGAGACATAATGTACACTAAGTTCACAGTAGTCATTCTTTATCCACTGAAAGACCAAAAAACTATTGACACTTCTAAATGTATGAAAAAAGTTCACCACCCCTCTACTGATACCAGATGCTTAAGCACAGGTTAGGTCTAAAAGGTAAAGATAGAAGGGTAAGGGTGCCGCATTTCTGAGAAGCTTGCATTTTGATATGTTAATACATCTTTATTTTAGCAGAAAGTAGAAAAATATGTATTTTTAATTTTATTTTCTTGACATAGCAGGAAGACAATTTAAAAGGCAGACTTTCTACCCTTACTTCTCACATACTGAATTATACTACTCTGAGGTCTCATGGAATTCATCTACTTTTAGAAAAGCCAACATAATTTTTTTATACAAGTGAAATGATCTGTTTTATTTAACAAACAATTCTGTACTGTTTCCTATAATATTATCTCATATATTTCAGGACACAAAGTCATAAATATACCATCATATACCCACATACATTTAACAAAGTTAAGAAATATGATTATAAAGATACCAAGTAAATATACATGCAATACAGACATATTTACAAATATATTTAATCTATTCCTCAAGGAGAAATAAAAGCTATATACAAACTTATGGAAAAAATGATTAAAAAAAATTTTTTTTTTAAGTAATAGCTTCAGAAAGAAGAAAGCTCCTGTTTAGGGAATCAGGAGAAAACTTTCATAAAAGCACAGCATTTAAAATAGAAAAAGCTGAGGGTTTAAACATCAGCAAGATGTAGTATTCTTTCATTAGAATATAAATTTCAAGTAGAGAATCAGTGGTAGTTAAATCCATTAGAAAGAAAATTTAAGCCCATTTTGAGAAAAGTCCTAAATGCAGGGCTGAATGTCATGGGTATTTAGTTAGTAGGTAACAAGGAACCACAGACAGTTTGGGAATACAATAAAGTATAACAACTGTATTTTAAGAATATTAAAATTGAGTTATAGTCAAATGGACCAAAAACAGCAGAGAACAGAAGTGCAAGATCAAAATAAAAGGCCTCTACAATATTCTAGACAAGAAATAATAACTGACCAAACCAAGATGCTTCTAGTAGAAACAAGGAGAACAGGACTGGCTCTCAGAGATAAGCTGTGGTGGCCAGGCTCTAAGCCAGCTGCCAGGCATTCTCTATCTCTTGGTGGTCACTGGCCTGTGTGATCCTCTCCACTAGAGTACGGGCAGGACCCAAGATGTTACTCGATGATTACATTACAGAGGATTCCAATTTATGTTCTGCTCGTGGACTCTCCCTGTTGTGATGTGAAAATGGTTGTGCTGAGCAAAGGAGGAGCAGGTTAATGCAAAATCTATAGAACTGAACTTAGATGCTAAGGAAATAGTGATGTTACTGATGGAAGTTACTGATGGAAGTCAGAGAAGGGGAGTGAGCTATTTTTTTTACAAGTAGTAGAGCAGAAAAGAAACAAGTAAACTGATTTTGTTCGTATTGTAAGTAAAATGCCTGGTCCATCATAAATGCTTAATAAAATTTGTAACAGAAGCCAGAGCTAAAAATATGGAAATAATCTACATAGGAAAAATAACTGAAACTGCTGACTGAGAATTCTCTAACAACAGCAAGGCCTACGTAAATTGGCATGGGCAAAATGAAGCTGAAATTACCAAGGAACTCTGAAGTCAAGGTGTAAAAGTATCAAACATTTTTTTCTCATCCTCTATGGTAAGGATGAAATAAAGGGGAAATACAGAAGCTAGATGCTGAAAGTATTAAGGAAAGCAGGCAAGTACCCTAGATTTATAGACAAAGCAAAAAAAGGGGGGGAGTGCGGCAAAAATAAAATCATAATCCATTAACCAGAGATGAGCATCTAGTTCAGTCTTCATCTCCATCTCCAAAAGTCTGAGCTACATCACCAGAAGAGCCCTTTCAGCACTGCAGCCTAACGGTTCTCCAGGCTCCTTCAGCAGGCTTGGAACCAAGGGATCTGAGTGTCAACATGGCCATTCTTTGCCCCACTTGTTCTACTGCTCTCAAGGTTCATATAATGTGAAAATACCTTAAGAAGAAATCCTGCCCATCCTTCAAAACTAAAACTACAAAAGGGTTTTAAGTAATCATTATCTGTCAATTATATTAAGTAGGTAGGGATTAACTCCTAAAATGTATAATGAATACATGGATGGTACAATTAAAATAGCTTTTTAAAAAACTGAAAAGCCTGTAACCCTTTTCTCAAGCTATGATTTAAAATCTGTAACCAACCATAATGCTTAAAACAAAAAAAAAAGAATGCCAGGCAAGAAATTTCACAACTAAACTTCTTAAATGTCTTACCTCAGAAGCAGTCGCAGCAATATTAACATTGCTTGCCTGCCCGTTCATTAGGTCCATGCTTCCCACAACATCAGTCCCTGACGCTATTTAATAGCAACAGAAAGCTGACTGCTTCACGTCCAAGGCCACAAATACATTATTATTCCTGCAAAAAAATAAACAGAAAACTTTTAACTGTGCGTCTTATTGGAAGTTTAAGAAAACAAATCCATAACTCTCACTATGCCCCCAAATAAAATACTTCCAGTTTACCAAATTCTGTTTTTCATTTCAGTTAAATCAGTAAATCCAGTTTGAGGACAATCCTATTATGCTACTTTCAACACATATGTTCAATACATGCTACTGTTATGTTCTTTATTTGCAAAACAAACATATAACTTTTCATTTATTGTTAGAAAAAAAATTTAAGTGTTTGCTTTAAGAAAATAAAAAGTGTAAAAAAAATCTTGCAAAGTAACACATGGCCTAACAAAATAATGTCTTAGAGATCTAAATGACATCCCTAAATCAACCATACTGAGTAAGTTTAGCATTGCTGAAAGTCTACAGTTACAAAGTTTACAAGTTGATAGTTGACACAGATATCACAAATAATTAAAAACAAATTATTATTTATAAAGATATCACGTTATAAAAATAACACAATATATGACATATATATTTATTTGTATAGGGCTTTAAAGCTTACTGAATAGCCTCAATCCATTATCTCACTGATCTTCACAATGACCATAAGGCTAATTAAGGAGGATTTCATTACAGTCATAACACAAACACTGTCTCTGAGGACACAGGCTGGTAAATAAGGAGTCAAGAATAAAATTTAAGCCATCTGAAATTCTTGTCAAATATTTTTTCCACATTACCATATTTTTTCTACTTTACTGAAACTCAAAATGTTTACTTGTGATTCTAATCCCTTTCCACAAAGAAATTGCCTCCTCGATGGGTATATTGGTAACTATCTATCTCGGAGGCAATTTCTTCCTCTAAACAGAGTAAGGCCCCTTTCAAACTTTAAATTTCTATGATATTTTCCAGAAGAGAAATGATAAGTGTCTATCAATTAGGTATTTAAAACTGTATCTATTTTTACTGAAGTATAATTGACTTACATTATTAGTTTCAGCTATACAACATAGGGATTTGATATTTTTACACATTACAATGACCATCACAATAAGGCTCGTAACCATCTGTCACCACACAGAGTTATTAACAATATTACTGACTACATTCCCTATGCTGTACATTATAAAATTATACCCACTTAACAACCGGAGCTTGAAATACTAATTCGCTTGAAATGCTAAGTTTCTTCTCTCTGGAAAAGCAATGTATGGCAGTGATTTAGAAGCACAAACTACAGGACAAAACTGCCTAAGTTTAAACCGAGTGAACTGTTTACCTTTTCTGTACCCAATCTCCTTACATATAAAACAGAGATAGAAGTACCTACTTCACAGAGTGGTGATGAGAGATTAATACATGCAAAGCACCTAAAACAGTGCTGACACACGTGAAGAGTGCTGTTATAATAATGCACATTCTGCCTACTTGCTACTGAATCCACACGAAGCTTAAAATCAAGAGAATCTTCTAATTAAAAAAAAAAAAATCTTAGGAATATACCTCCAACAAAACACTTGTTGGTGGGCATCAGCAATATCCTGATGGCAGAAACAATGAATGAGAATGCCTAAAATATGTTTTCCAGATGTAGCAAAAACACGCTGCTGGTTTTCAAATGCTTAAAAATTTTTACTAATGGTAGCAGGTTTCAGTCACATCCTAAATTTATCTTCATTTCTTCAGATATATCCTAAGTACCTGATAAGAGCAAAACACTGTGATAGAATTTTTTTAATTAGAAATATATATCATTGGAACAATGATTTTTAAAATAATCATTTGGAAAACCAATGTGAAAAGGAATAGAGCACATAAATACTTTAATGTCCTCCAATCTACAGTATTTCATTTTATAAACTTTGTTTATTCTTAAGAATCTTACTAAGAATCATTTATATTTATGCTACTATGAAAAATGAACTTGATAATCCGAATTCTTTCTGAAGGCAATATTCAGTTTGCAATGAAATGTTTTCAAACAATTTTAACTTCATTCCACATTCTGCAGCTGATTAATTTAGATATGAGTTCATAGATCAAGAGTGCCCCCTAGTGTTAAGAAAAATTCATCAAATCGTTAAAAGAAATGTATCCTTAGTCTAACTTACATATCAAATAAATAAATTTTATGGTTAATATTCGGAGAAGGAAATGGCAACCCACTCCAGTACTCTTGCCTAGAGAATCCTGTAGACAGAGGAGCCTGGTAGGCTGCCATCTATGGGGTCGCACAGAGTCGGACATGTCTGAAGCAACTTAGCAGCAGCAGCAGCATGGTTAATATTTACTAAAAAGCAGGTAATATACATACCGGCATAATGGCAATCAAATAATCAGTGCACACAATAATACACACATTTAAATGAATACAGGACTTCCTTGATGGTTCAGTGGTTAAGAATCTGCCTGCCAGAGCAGGGGACATGGGTTCGATCCCCAGTCTCGGAAGGTTCCACATGGTGTGGGGCAACTAAGCCTGTGCGCCATGACAAGAGAAGCCACTGCAACGAGAAGCCCAAGCATTCACAGCTAGAGAGTAGCCCCCACTCACCACAACTGGAGAAGAGCCTAAGCGCAGCAACGATGAGCTGGCGCAGCTGTGGTTTTTTTTTTTTAAAAAAGGAATGTTTCTATTTCTAGCAACATGGCTAAAAAACGACAACAAGGGATATTTAGAGATGGGGGCTTGGACTCTGACACCAGCTGAACAGAAAAAGCAACCAAGAGATGAGGACTGAGACACACACACTATCCTCTCTACCCCATCCAAACACAATTTTAACTAGAATAAAACCAGAGAGACTGATAGTCTACCCAATCAGTGATAAGATGGATTATTAAAAAATTCTGGTACAGAAAGAGAAGTACCTGTATGTCTTTGCCTGGGCTTTAATATGGTGGCTGGAGGAGGGTGCCTATGAAATGAAAATTTGTTATCCTAGGCATGCTCCAGCATAAACACAGCAATTGAATTTATACTACCAGCAAGGTCCAAGACCTTCAAGATGAGATATTCACATAAAATAAGTAAACAAGCGAATGAGGCTCCTGGAACCCAAAGCAGATGAAGGAAACAAAATTTGTCGGAAGTAACATTCCTTCAATCCAGGCAATGTGGAATTCCGAAAATAAGTTCTCACTGTCAAGATCAAAATATAAATATTTATGTTAACTATGATTAGGATGATTAGTGATTTTAGATTGTCAGTGTGTTTATAAGTTTAAAATTAACCTCTATTTAATAACTTTTTAAAATAATGACCTGTGTTTATGTAAAAAAAAATAACTTCTTTTATAGACAATCCTATCATTTTGTTTTATACACTGAAACACACAAAACACTGCAACAATAACAAATCAAAGCTAACATTTATGGAGTGCCAGCTATCCAGTAGGTCCTGCTCTAAGCACTTTTCCACTAAAAATTCACTCAATGATCAAAACAAATCCTACAAAGTTATTACATTATATCCCTGTTTTTAGAGATGAGTGGAAAGGTAACTTGCCTAAGCTTACACAGCAGGAACAGGCAGCTAGAAGAAGAAAAAGGGAAGGAGGATGGATGGACAGAAAAACAAAAGACAGCAAAGATGGATAAACTGATGCACAGATAGAACAAAAACTTGGGGTGGGGAAGGAGGAGGTAAAAAAAAGAGGGCAAAGGAGTGGAGAGGGAAGGTAGGGGGACACAATGAGGGAAGAGGGAGTTCAAAGAAGAGAATCTAAAAGTTTCTTCTTCCTCTGAGCAGATTTATATAATACGACTAGAGGGGAAACAGGAGAAATCAGGGAATACGACAACTTATTACACAGTGATTCAGCTTCAAGAGTCACATGATCTCTAGAGGAGGAAATATCTTTAGGTTTACCAAATAAGACAGGTTGAAGGGTTTGAAGAGAAAGGGGAAGTAAAACACCACCACCAAGGGTGCAAATTTAAAAGCAAAGGTGGCCTAGAGCGAAAGTATGATGTGGACAGACTTGCTTAGTGGGGACAACCTTTCTGAGTTATTCTGGAAAGATTCAAAGAAGGGACAGGACCAGACTGCAGATGGTCTCAACTGTTAAAAGGAGGAATTTAGATTGGAAAGGAAAGGAGCTAGGAACCATTCACGTTTTCTGAGTAGGGAAATGAGCTTAGGAAACTAAAATCAGTATTTCAAGGATTACCATGCCAGGGGTATGCTACTGAGCTTTATGGAAGGTGAGTAGTGAAAAAAAACATACTCTTACCTTCCGCCAAGAACAGCGAAGCACCTGAAATGACATGCAGACCCCTTTCCTACCCTGGCTTCTCCAATCTCTGCTCTCTAGGACCCTCGCCTAGTTTCCCAGTTGCATAAAAAGCCCATGACCACACTCTATCCCCTTAACTGCCATCACCTTCACTCTCCATCACCAGCTTCTAATTCAGAATCCCTGATGCTGTGAGAATGGCAACTTCAGATGACATTTAAGAGAAAAAAAATCTAACAAAATTCATATTAATTTGTGAACACTGGCTTCACCCACCCTGCGGGGTAGTGAGAGTAGTTCAGTGGGAAAACCATAAGATATTAATACTAATTCTAGAACTTTAACTAGGTATGTGCTGTTGGGTAAATTATGTAATCTCTGAACTTTGATTTCTCTGTGTATAAATAAGAGACAATGGGCTTTCCATGTGGCTCAGTGGTAAAGAATCTGCCAGCAATGCAGGAGATGGAGTAGACACAAGTTTGATCCCTGGGTCAGGAAGATCCCCTGGAGGAGGATATAGCAACCCACTCTAGTATTCTTGCTGGAATAATCTCATGAACAGAGGAGCCTGGTGGGCTACAGTCCGTGGGTTGCAAAGAGTTGGACAAGACTGACAACGCATACATAGTCATAAGAAACAATAAAGTGTACCTCAAAGTGATTTTGGGAGAATTAAATGTAATCAAATAGGAAAAACTCAGTGCATGTAGAAATGGTGAGTATAATAGCAAGAACACAAATTTTGGAGTTGGAAAGCCCTGGGCTCAAATTCTAGCTTGGGCACTTGCCAGCCAGCTGTAAGGCATTAGGCAAGGCATTGCTAATATTTAGACAGAGGCTCAAAGTCCATCTATCAGTGATGGGCTTAAAACAAAACAAAACAAACATAAAAACAGGCAACCCACCCCCCCCACCCCCCACCCACCCCCGCACCAAAAAAAAAAAAAAAAAAACCCACAAAAAAAATCAAAAGGAAAGGAAGAGGCAGATCTCAAATAACCCTTCTTTAAAATTCCAGAAGCATGTGAAAATTACAATATAAATTAGTGAATTAGAAAAAATGGTAAACTATGCCTCTAAATGAACCATTTTGAAAGCATATTTTAAGCCACAAGTACACTGGAAAAGAAATTTACTGAACAATTAAAAAAATTTTTTTACTTAAAAAATATTCATTTCTTAGAAGTGCTAGGTGTATAACATATTAATAATAACTGCTATCTTTCAGCACAAGAAGGAGATAAACCTACAAAACAGTCTGCAACACTAAATCAATGCATTTAATGATGAGAGGTCTCTTAGGAGAGACACCACTTTGCATGCTGGCTGACTAACTTCCAAGTGTAAATTAAACATGAATTCATAAAATTATTTTATGAATTTATTCAAAAGTCCACTGAAATGATCCCATGTATCCTTAGTAGTACAGAGTAAGTGATAAAATATTCTAAGCTATACTTAATTCTTAATCAAAGGATAACAAGCATTTTCAAACAATAGTAATTCACATGGACAAGAACACCCTGAAACTGTAAGAAAAACAAGATGTGCTGGAGAAGCTTCAATCACTGTAAGCCAACCACAAAGACAGGTTTAGCAATTTCACACACCACCCAGGTTGGGGGGAAAAAAAAGACAGTGTTTAAATTAATCTACATATTTAGAAATCTTCTGTCAAAAGAACTTAATAAACTGTTTCCCAGCAAGACTGTTTACTTGATCACTTACCAAATTATTGTTTAAGTTTAAACATCTCTGTTTTTTTCCAGGCATGTATTTTATTTAGAAATATTTTAGGTACATATTTAAGATGTGTGAGAAAGATTATTTTCAAAACAAAGTAAGCTGAGACCTTAAATTAGAAGGGAGAAGACAGGGATAGCAGAAAAGTATTTCACTTAGCACACTGCCACTTTCACAGCCTGCCCGAAGTAGGGGTAAAGCATGCGTTACAGGCAATGGCGAAAACAAACTAGCCAGCTTAAACCTCTCCATCTAAAGACTCAATATATGTTTTTCAGATATAATTTTGTTGCATTTCTACTAAACTGTACATATAATGGGATGAACCATTTATAAACTGGCCCACCGCTGCACAGGAAAGTTGTATTTCTACGTACCTAAATGGCCTAAAACTATCTATCTGTAAGGCAGGAGAGGCTTTCAAGTTAGATATTCAAGGGGGAAAATCTATTAAGTAACGCCTTTAAATGTTATATTCAATCTCTAGCATAAAATGTTCATAATCTACCAAGATTCTAATACTTAAGAGGGGATTTCCCCGGTGGTCCAGTGGCTACAACTCTGCGCTCCCAATACAGGGGCCCCAGGTTTGATCTCTGTTCAAGGAATGAGATTCCACATGCCGCAATTAAAGATGGTGCGTGGTGCAAGGAAGATCGAAGATGCTGTGTACAGCAACTAAGACCCAGAGCAGCCAAATAATTAAAAAAAAAAAAAAGAGAGCTCCAAGATCTCCTATATGACTTGGCCCAAAATATAAATATAGGTTAACTAGAAATTCCATTAACAGAAAGGACGCTCCAAGCAAAAAGATAACTGTCCCTCAAACATCTGTTTTTCTGTTTTGGTGGGTCTGGGTGCATTTTGGTCAGAGGCTCAACTCAGAAGACTAGCCCATAAATGTCCATTTAATTCATAAGACTATATGCTATTTGGAAAAAAAAAAAAAACATACTGCACAATATTAGCAAATAAAGCATGAAGACAAGTCAACTGAATCAGAAGTACATTTACGTATTTGGCAAAAGTGTGTCGTTGTAGGCCTAGAAATGATTAGAGGAATGAACTCAGCCTGTTAGTATTCAAACAGTGGAAGAGAAAAACAGCATGGTGAGTCAGTGTGGCAGGAGCAAGGCAGGCATCAGAACTCTATGTCCAAGCCAAGATTTCAGGCGGGGCAACAGTACAGCAGGGCCTCCCTTAAGACACGAGGGAAAAGGGTCTATAGACAAGGGCAGGGAATTCCCTGGCAGCCCAGGGGTGGGTACTCTGCGGTCTCATAGTCGAGGGCCTGGGTTCAATCCCCAGTCAGCGAACTAAGATCCCACAAGCCATGTGGCACAGCCAGAAAGATTTTTTCAAAAAGGAATAAATAAAAAGGAGGACAATTAAACAGCCTGGACATTCAGGAGATTCTTAAACCTGAAATGTGAGGCTGACTGAACACCACTGAATGATCCATAGGCAATGGAACTCTATGCAGTCACTAAAGAACAAATCCTCAATGATACATGCAGAAATGCCCACAACTTACTGCTAAATCAATAAAGCAATGTGACAAAACGGGTATTTCAGGTATAATCCCTTTCAGCTGTCATTATCATTGCAGCATTAGAAGAGAACTTGTATCAACACACACTAAAATGTGGCTGTATCCAGGTTTACACATCAAGTTTTCCCTAACTTTGGCTTACCAGTATATTTTAAACTTTCCCACAAAGACTTCAATTTTTGAAAAGTAAAAAAAAAAACAAACCCAAAACCAGTGTCTTCTCACAGACTGCTTATTAGCTGCGAGAGGAAAAATAAGCAAGTATACTGTGATGAAACTGGACAACGCCTTGACCTGAGGAGCAGACAGACATCGTGTGTCTCTTATGGGATACTCTGGGACACACCACTTAGGAGTATTTGAGCTGAGACTGCACAGTTCAGCTCAGTTCAGTCACTCAATCGTGTCCGACTCTTTGCAACCCCATGGACTGCAGCATGCCAAGCCTCCCTGCCCAACCCCATGGACTGCAGCATGCCAAGCCTCCCTGCCCATCATCAACTCCTGGAGTTTACTCAAATGTATGTCCATTAAGTCAGTGTTGCCATCCAACCATCTCAACCTCTATCATCCCCTTCTCCCGCCTTCAATCTTTCCCACCATCAGGGTCTTTTCCAGGGAGTCAGTTCTTCGTATCAGGTGGCCAAATTATTGGAGTTTCAGCTTCAACATCAGTCCTTCCAATGAATATTCAGGACTGATTTCCTTTAGGATTGACTCGTTGGATCTCCTTGCAGTCCAAGGGACTCTCAAAAGTCTTCTCCAATACCACAGTTCAAAAGCACCAATTCTTCAGAGCTCAGCTATCTTTACAGTCCAACTCACACATCCATATATGACTACTGGAAAAACCATAGCTCTGACTAGATGGACCTTTGTGGCAAAGTAATGTCTCTGCTTTTTAATATGCTGTCTAGGTTGGTCAAACTTTTCTTCCAAGGTGTAAGTGCCTTTTAATTTCATGGCTGCAGTCACCATCTGCAGTGATTTTTGAGCCCCCAAAAATAAAGTTTCTCATTGTTTCCCCATCTATTTGCCATGAAGTGACAGGACCAGATGCCATGATCTTAGTTTTCTGAATGTTGAGCTTTAAGCCAACTTTTTCACTCTCCTCTTTCACTTTCATCAAGAGGCTCTTTAGTTCTTCTTCACTTTCTGCCATAAGTGTGGTGTCATCTGCACATGTAAGGTTATTGGTATTTCTCCTGGCAATCTTGAGTCCAGCTTGTACGTCATCCAGCCCAGCATTTTGCATGATGTACTCTGCATATAAGTTAAATAAGCAGGGTGACAATATACAGCCTTGACGTACTCCTTTTCCTGTTTGGAACCAGGTCTGTTGTTCCATGTCCAGTTCCAACTGTTGCTTCCTGACCTGCATACAGATTTCTCAAGACACAGGTCAGGTGGTGTGGTTTTCCCATCTCTTTCAGAATTTTGCACAGTTTATTGTGATCCACACCATCAAAGGCTTTGGCATAGTCAATAAAGCAGAGCAGATGTTTTTCTGGAACTCTCTTGCTTTTTCCATGATCCAGCGGATGTTGGCAATATGATCTCTGGTTCCTCTGCCTTTTCTAAAACCAGCTTGAACATCTGGAAGTTCACGGTTCATGTATTGCTGAAGCCTGGCTTGGAGAATTTTGAGCATTACTTTACTAGCGTGTGAGATGAGTGCAATTGTGCGGTAGTTTGAGCATTCTTTGGCATTGCCTTTCTTTGGGATTGGAATGAAACTGACCATTTCCAGTCCTGTGGCCACTGCTGAGTTTTCCAAATTTGCTGGCATATTGAATGCAGCACTTTCACAGCATCATCTTTCAGGATTTGAAATAGCTCCACTGGAATTCCATCATCTCCACTAGCTTTGTTCTTGGTGATGCTTCCTAAGGCCCACTTGACTTCACATTCCAGGATGTCTGGCTCTAGGTGAGTGATCACACCATCGTGATTATCTGGGTCATGAAGATCTTTTCTGTACAGTTCTCCTGTGTATTCTTGCCACCTCTTCTTAATGTCTTCTGCTTCTGTTAGGTCCAGACCATTTCTATCCTTTATTGAGCCCATTTTGCATGAAATGTTCCCTTGGTATCTCTAATTTTCTTGAAGAGATCTCTAGTCTTTCCCATTCTATTGTTTTCCTCTGTTTATTTGCACTGATCGCTGGGGAAAGTTTTCTTATCTCTCCTTGCTATTCTCTGGAACTCTGCATTCAAATGGGTATATCTTTCCTTTTCTCCTTTGCTTTTCGCTTCTCTCCTTTTCTCGGCTATTTGTAAGGCCTCCCCAGACAGCCATTTTGCTTTTCTGCATTTCTTTTTTTGGGGATGGTCTTGATCCCTGTCTCCTGTACAACGTCACAAACCTCCGTCCATAGTTCATTAGGCACTCTGTCTATTAGATCTAATCCCTTGAATCTATCTCTCACTTCCACTGTGTAATCGTAAGGGATTTGATTTAGGTCATACCTGAATGGTCTAGTGGTTTTCCCTATTTTCTTCAATTTAAGTCTGAATTTGGCAGCCACAGTCAACTTTCCATCTTGTTTTTGATGACTGTATAGAGCTTCTTCATCTCTGGCTGCAAAGAATATAATCAATCTGATTTCAGTATTGACCATCTGGTGATGTCCATGTGTAGAGTCTTCTCTTGTGTTGTTGGAAGAGGGTGTTTGCTATGACCAGTGCGTTCTCTTGGCAAAGCTCTATTAGCCTTTGCCCTGCTTCATTCTGTACTCCGAGACAAAATTTGCCTGTTACTCCAGGTGTTTCTTGACTTCCTACTTTTGCATTCCAGTCCCCTATAATGAAAAGGACATCTTTTTGGGGTGTTAGTTCTAAAAGATCTTGTAGGTCTTCATAGAACCGTTCAACTTCAGCTTCTTCAGTGTTACTGGTCAGGGCACAGACTTAGAATTACCGTGATATTGAATGGTTTATCTTGGAAATGAACAGAGACCATTCTGTCATTTTTACGACTGCATCCACGTACTGCATTTTGGACTCTTTTGTTGACTATGATGGCTACTCCATTTCTTCCAAGGGATTCCTGCCCACAGTAGTAGATATAATGGTCATCTGAGTTAAATTTACCCATATCCTGAACCTAATCTCAAGGAAATAGACAAGCCTAAACTGAGGTATGGTCTATAGATGCAGTCTTTTAAAAATGCCACTGTTATGAGACACTAAGAAAACCTGAGGAACCATTACAAATGAAAGAAAACGCAAAGACATATGATAACTACACCCACTGTACTGGACTACAGTAAGTGCTATAAAGATGTTATTGGGGGCAATTCAGAAACCAGAATACAGACTGCAAATCAATGTACTGTATCAGTTTCCTGAATTTGATAACTATCTTGTGGTTATATAAAAAAATTAATTTGCTGTTAAGAAATACAACTGAAGTATTAGAGATAAAAGGGTATGAGGTATGAAAACTAATCTCAAATATTTCAGAAAAACAGCATATATGTGTGTGTGAGGGAGAAATAAATCAATTACAAAGTAAATAGGGCAAAATGTTGAAAATTGGTGAATTTGTACAGAGGGTAAACAGGAGTTTTTTTTACTACTCTCATAATTTTCTTTTTGGTTTGAAAGTCTTTCAAAGTAAAAAGTGGAGGGAATCCTACAAGTTCTTCTGAGTTATACAAAACCTTCTTGGCCTTAAAATCTTCATTTCATAGTCTGTGTATGATCAGTCACGTCCAACTCTTTGTGACCCCATGGACAGCAGCCCAACAGGTTCCTCGGTCCTTTTCTGGGCATGAATACTGGAGTGGGTTGCCATCTCCTCCTCCAAGGGATGTTCCCAACCCAGGAATTGAACCTGCATTTCCTGTGTCTTTGTACTGCAGGCAGATTGTTTACCACTGAACCAGTGGGGAAGTCCCCAAAATCTTCAACTTGCAAAATTTCAAAGAATAAGGTACATTTCTAATAAAAAGTATAACTCTTTCCACCAGTAGATGGCGTTAGTGGCCATTTATTTAGTGTCACTTTCAACCTCAGAGCCAGAAACGATCCCCTGAACAGTGTTCTGGAACTAAGCTACATAAACCCTCAAATATTTCTGCCTCATGCTACTACCAAGAATAACACAGATGAACATTATTTAAGAGGTGGAAAGGTACTTTGGAGATCTCCACTTGGAGTACATTTCAAAGCTCCAGGTCTTCCTTTATTTTAATATTTGCCCCTCTCAACCCAGGGAATGCCCTTATCCTTCCAACTCCCTAGGAGAATCACTGCTGTAGTAATTTACTATAAAGCAACATGAAACCACTGTATCCTTCAAATGTGCAAGAATAAAAAGGGGAGGGAAGAAAAATGGAAGTAAAGGAAAGAAGGAGCGGGTGAGTTTGCTAACCCTTTGCTTTATTCCAATCTCCTGATTTTACAGCTAGACAACAATCAAATGGGAGGGAAGTCATGTGACCTGGCCAAGCTCACATCATTAAAGGGACAGGTAGCTCTTAAACACAAGCCTTCTATATGCTAATCCTTGGTGCTTTCTACAATGCCAAATTACCCTCTTCCTACCAATCCTTAACTGGATGTTTAAGTACTGTGGAAATGTGGGAGTGGTAGAGGGTAAAATATCTGGTTTCTCTCTTTTCACTTCTAATAGAAGTTCATTAGGTAAACATGATGACAAAGGAAAACACCATGTACAAAAGCTAGGGACAGTGAAATCCTTTGTCATTGGCATTCAGGGAACCCTCAATAGTGGAGTACAATATAATTAGAGGGTAAAATGTAAAAAAGAGTCATGGGACGCATCAGGAAGTGAGTCTGGAGAAGCTGGTATAAAGGGCAACGTTTGCCACAGTAAAAACAAAAGCTTGGACTGGAGGCAATAAAAAGACAGTCCTTATAAATGGGACTATTAAATTACAGGATCTTACAAGTCTCATTAAGAAGATATACACACATACACATACACAGTGATAGAAAGACATTCCTGTTGAATTCATAAACCTCAACAAATGGGTACCTGCGTAATTACTTCAAGTACAACAGATCCTCAATGTTTAAGAGTGATCTGTCCCAAGACATCTTGAATATCCTCAAATTTGAGAATGTTACTATAGCATATAGCACATTAAAGCATAACTAATATTTTTCACTCCAACAGACTTTCAATGATTCTTAAAAACCCTGAAATAATGTGGAAAATTCTGAAAGAGATGGGAATACCAGACCACCTGACCTGCCTCTTGAGACACCTATATGCAGGTCAGGAAGCAACACTTAGAACTGGACATGGAACAACAGACTGGTTCCAAATAGGAAAAGGAGTACATCAAGGCTGTATATTGTCACCCTACTTATTTAACTTCTATGCAGAGTACATCATGAGAAACACTGGGCTGGAAGAAGCACAAGCTGGAATCAAGATTGCCAGGAGAAATCTCAATAACCTCACATATGCAGATGACACCACCCTCATGGCAGAAAGTGAAGAGGAACTAAAAAGCCTCTTGATGAAAGTGAAAGAGGAGAAGGAAAAAGTCGTCTTAAAGCTCAACATTCAGAAAACAAAGATCATGGCATCTGGTCCCATCACTTCATGGGAAATAGATGGGGAAACAGTGGAAACAGTGTCAGACTTGATTCTTGGGGGCTCCAAAATCACTGCAGATGGTGACTGCAGCCATGAAATTAAAAGATGCTTACCCCTTGGAAGGAAAGTTATGACCAACCTAGATACCATATTCAAAAGCAGAGATATTACTTTCCCAACAAAGGTCCATCTAGTCAAGGCTCTGGTTTTTCCAGTGGTCATGTATGGATGTGAGAGTTGGACTGTGAAGAAAGCTGAGCGCCGAAGAATTGATGCTTTTGAACTGTGCTGTTGGAGAAGACTCTTGAGAGTCCGTTGGACTTCAAGGAGATCCAACCAGTCCATCCTAAAGGAGATCAGTCCTGGGTGTTCACTGGAAGGACTGATGCTGAAGATGAAACTCCAATACTTTGGCCACCTCATGCAAAGATCTGACTCACTGGAAAAGACCCTGATGCTGGGAGGGATTGGGGGCAGGAGGAGAAGGGGACAACAGAGGATGAGATGGCTGGATGGCATCACTGACTTGATGGACATGAGTTTGAGTGAACTCTGGGAATTGGTGATGGACCGAGTCCTGGCATGCTGTGATTCATGGGGTCGCAAAGAGTTGGACACGACTGAGCGACTGAACTGAACTGAACTGAATCTCTAGTTATTTGCAAGTTGCAAAGCAGACTCTTTTACATCATGAATTTATTAAGCCACCACAGAATCTTACAATTTACCCCAAATTCCTCTTTCTAGATGTACTGTCTTCTACTTCTCTTTGATCACCAGAACTAGTTGCCTCCTGCAGCATAAACAGTTCTCGCATCAAAAGTTACTACACAAAAAAACCCAGAGAATAACAAATGTGCCTACCAGTGGCAGACTAGGACCAATATGTGCCCAGCAAAATTACATATTATCAGGTCATACACCCTCCCAGTCATTCACCGAACAGTGAACACCATAAGTGTTAATCTGCGAAAGACGGAGCTCTATTCTAGCAGCAACTGACTAGCCAAAAAAAAGCATCACGTACTTTAATAGCAACGACCCACTGGCCTTTTAAAAGCAGCAATGCCTGTAACAATATAAATATTAGCATAGCAACTTATAGCTTACAACACACACCTCACCACCATTTTGGCAGAAGGATTTCAAGAAATCTTGCATTACTACATTTACCGCCTAGTCTTCCATTCAGACATTTTAAGAACCAAGAGTACTTGATCTCTGAAGATGTTTGCTCCTGCATCCTGGGGCCACCCAATGACCAGAGGAAGGGAATTGCCTGCATAAAGACTGAGGTGCTGTAGGGATTGAGACATTCTTCACTTATTTTAACGGCCCCCTGAGATAAATATTATTACATTCAACTTAGGAAACTGAGGCTCACGGAGGTTAAGAGGAGGAATATCTCTTATGAGTAAGGAACTCTCTCCTAGAATTTTCCTTCTTCCATCCTTATCCACACCTTTCCCTCACTACAATTCCTCCATATTTACTTATGTCTGTCAAGGAGGAAAGGTGAGGATGGCTTTCACAGAGAACCTGATATTTGAGATGAGCCTTAACAAGCAAATGTTGGGCAGATGGAGGGTAATGGTAAGGACATTCTTGACAAGAGTAAATAATACTTGCAAAGACAGAAGAATGGAAGAAATTGGCATGTCAGGACAATGCTGGTTAATGTGTTGCAGAAAAAGTGTGCATGCGTGTATGTGTGCGTGTGTGTACGGAAATGAACAATAACCTATGAAGACAGACTGGAGGAAGATCACAAAATATTAACAACAGCCTGGGAAGAAACATGCACTTTACTCTCTAAATCAAGATTTCTTAACTGAGAGATCACGAATTAAACCGTAGGGCCATGAAATGCCCTTCTCCCCAAAGTATGAAAATTGTGTGATAAACACACACACACACAAAATCATTTTCCTGGATCTGTAGCTATCAAATGATTTTCAAAGGAACTCAGAAATAAAAAGTGGTTAAGAACCACTATTCTGAATGACTGGGAATCACTGTATAATTTTTTATAGGCAGAGATGTGTGCCATAACACACTCATTCTAGAAAGGTAGCTGGCAACATCTGAGGAGGTTGATGGATTAGAGAAAAGAACCTTAAAAGCAGAGAGTGATAAGAAGGTATTACCCTGCTCCAGCCAAGAGGTTATAAGTACTTCTATTAAACACACACACACACACACAACCTAATTCCAGAGACTTTCCAAAGGTAAACTTGCTAGAATTTGTCGACCACCTGCATATGGATTGTAATGGTGAAGGGAACCAAGCCTTTTTGGGGAAACAGTGGAAACAGTGTCAGACTTTATTTTTTTGGGCTCCAGAATCACTGCAGATGGTGACTGCAGCCATGAAATTAAAAGACGCTTACTCCTTAGAAGAAAAGTTATGACCAACCTAGATAGCATATTCGAAAGCAGAGACACTACTTTGCCGACTAAGGTCCGTCTAGTCAAGGCTATGGATTTTCCTGTGGTCATGTATGGATGTGAGAGTTGGACTGGCTGAGCGCCGAAGAATTGATGCTTTTAAACTGTGGTGTTGGAGAAGACTCTTGAGAGTCCCTTGGACTGCAAGGAGATCCAACCAGTCCATTCTGAAGGAGATCAACCCTGGGATTTCTTTGGAAGGAATGATGCTAAAGTGAAACTCCAGTACTTTGGCCACCTCATGAGAAGAGCTGACTCATTGGAAAAGACTCTGATGCTGGGAGGGACTTGGGGCAGGAGGAGAAGGGGACGACCGAGGATGAGATGGCTAGATGGCATCACGGACTCGATGGATGTGAGTCTGAGTGAACTCCGGGAGATGGTGATGGACAGGGAGGCCTGGCGTGCTGCGATTCATGGGGTCGCAAAGAGTCAGACACGACTGAGCGACTGAACTGAACTGAAAAGAATTAAAGAGCTAACTCTCTTTCTCAGTTAAAGCTCCTGTCATCCACTTACCCCACACCATCATCAAGAAAAGCCATTCAACAAGGCAGAGCAGCTGCAAGTGACAAGGTACCTCTTTCTTCCATCTGTAACCAGCCACCACTGGGAAACTAACCAGAAATGCCAAATGCTCCAAAGAGAAAATGCTGATGGCTTACAACAGGGGTTGGCAAACTATAATCTACAAGCTGGACCCAGGCTTATTTTTGTAAATTACATTTTATTGGGACACGGGCACATTTCTTCATTTCTGTACTGTTTATGGTTCCTTTTATGCTACAAAGGCAGACCTGAATAGATGCAACACAGACTGTATGGCCTACCAAAAAAAAAAAAAAAGGCTGAAGTATTTACTATCTTGGGCCTTGATGGAAAGTCAGCCAACTCCTGGCCTAGAACAAAAACAGGGATAGATTCTATCTCAGAAAGTACTCCTTCAGTACAACAGGTGGGATTAACATGTAGAAGGCGGCTATGTGTGGACCAAATTCAACTGTGTAACATCAATCTTCTGAGTGCAGCTTTAGATATATTTGTATTAGCAGCAAACTACTTATCAAACTGAATATACAAAATTCCTAGTATCCTTCTATTTGAAAAAAGACCATTTCTCATAAGGCAACATATTAAGGGACAATGTTCTCAACCCAATTCAAATCCCTGTTCGTTTCATTCTTCCACTAAAACCTATTTTCTCTCTCCCCTAGGTTCTCTCTCTCTTTTTTTAAAGTAACAAGAAAACAAAAAATACTAAGATCTAAGCATCACCATGTAAACTGATGAAATTCTCCAATCTGAGAACCTGGGTTTCGGCCTATCTGTGGAATATTGGCAAAAAGGTAGCAAAGTAGCCATTTGTAATTAGCAAATCTTAAACGTAAATTTCAGATTATTTCAAAAACGAAATTTTAGTTCATCCATTAAAATTAAGCTCTACTGGTGGCCTCTACTAGACTAGGCTGGGAAATTATATGTATGGTGGTGGTGGTTTTTTAAAAACATTTTTACATTTTTATTTATTTGGCTGTGTCAGGTCTTAGTTGTGTCATGCAGGATCTTTGTTTGGCACATGGATTCTCCAGTTGTGGTGCGTGGGCTCAGCAGTTGCAGTGAGTGAGCTTAGTTTTTCTGCGGCATGTGGGTGGGATCTTAACTCCCTGACCAGGGATCAAACCCATGTCCCCTACAGTGCAAGGTGGATTCTTAACCGCTGGACCACCAGGGAATTCCAAAAAATATATATTTTTTTCTAAATGGTATGAGAACACAAACTTCAATATATCCAAATTGATCAACTCCCCACAGTTATATAAAAATTATTTCAAAAATAAGAGTCTCATAAATACATCATCTACACACATTCCCCAAAATCTAAGACACAATGTTCTCCAAAGGATTTCATTAAGCAACTTGTTTTACCAAGAATATGTTCAACATCAGTTCAGTTCAGTTTAGTCGCTCAGTTGTGTCCGACTCTCTGCAACCCCATGAATTGCAAAACGCCAGGCCTCCCTGTTGATCACCAACTCCTGGAGTCTACTCAAACTCATGTCTGTTGAGTTCAACATAGGAATGTGTAATAACACAGGTTTCAAATAATAAGCAGCTAAACAGATTTTAGATACTCTGTACTAGGATTTCTTAACCTTGGCACTACTGATATTTGGGACTAGATAATTCTGTGTGAAGATTTGGCTATGCATCACAGGCTGTTTGGTAGTATCTATCCACTAGATGCCATTAACTAGTTTTGGCAATCAAATATCTCCAGATACTACCAAATGTCCCCTGGGGGACAAAACCACCTCATTTGAGAACCACTTCACCAAATGAATTAAAAAGTTTTTTTAATTTTTATTTTAAAAAACACATTTAATGGTAGATATTGCTTTGCAAGTCAATTGTTTCACAGACATGTTAGGTGTCCAAGCTGGAAGGAACCTTGGAAATCATGTGGTCCAAACCATACATGTTACAGGTGAGAAAAATAAGGGCCACAGAGGGCCACTGAAACAGTTGTGATCTGAAGAGAGACAGAAGCCCATGATCCCCAGTTCCAGGTCAGGATACCAGGAGGACCGAAGAACCAACTCAATTCCACAGGTGCTTACTAAGCATCTCTTAGTATTTTTCAAAGGGCACACACTTTAATTTGATGGAGTTCAATTCATCAATGTGTTGTTTTATGGTCTGTGCTTTTGGTGCTGTATCTAAGAAATATTTACCTAAATCAAGGTCACAAAGATTTTGCCCTGTTTTTGTCTCCATGTTTTATAACTTCAGGTTTTACATTGAGGTCTATGATTCATTTTGATTTAATTTTTGTATACAGTGCAAGGTATAGATGAAGTTCATTTGCTTATATATATATATATATCCAATTGAGCCAGCATCATCTTTTTTAACAGACTATCTTTTCTTCAATGAATTACCTTTGTACTTGCATTAAAATTCAGTTGTCCATATGTTTATTGGACTTTTTTCTGGACTCTTCTATTCCATTGATCTATTTCTCAATCTTGATACCAATACTACACTGTTTTGATTACTTTAGTTCTGCAATGAATTGTGATATCAGGCAGTATTAGCTCTCCAATCTTGTTCTTCTTTTTCAAAGTTGTTTTAGATATTCTGGGTCCTGGCCATTTCTACATGAATTTCAGAATCACCTTGTCAGTTTCTACAGAAAAAGCCTGCTAAGATTCTGACTGGGCTTGCAGTGAATCCGTAACTCAACTGGAGAGAGCTTTCACCTTAGCAACAATGAGTCTCTGACCCCATGCACAAAGAATGTCTCCTCACTTATCTAAATGTTCTCTAATTTTGCTCAGCAATGCTGTGTAGTTTTCAGTATTGTATACATGTTGCTACTGTCAATGGTTATCAGTTGTATTAAATTTCAATTTGTTTGTTGCTAGTATAAAGAAGTGCAATTGATATTTCTACATTGATCCTGTATCCCATAACTTTACAAAACTTAGCAGTTCCACCAGTTTCATAGGTTCCATCAGATTTTCTAACAGTTGTGTTTAAAAAAGAAAAAAGAGATACTTTTCCTTTTTCCTTTCCATTCTAGGTACCTTTTATCTTTTTTGCTTGCTTGACTGTAGTGTCTAGAATTTATAGTACAGCATGGAACAGAGGTAGTGAGTCTGGTCTCAGGGAGAAATTATTTGGTTTTCCATCATTAAAAATACATTATCTGTAGTTTTTTTGGGGGGGGGATATGCTCTTTATTGGGTTGAAAAAGTTCCTTTCTAATCTTGTTGTGCTCAGGTATTATCTGGAATGGACCTAAGACTATTAAATGTTTTTATTTTTGCATTTATAGAGATGATTACATGGTTTTTCTTTTTTAGTTGGTTCATAGAGTGAATTACATTTACTGCTTTTTAAATGTTAAACTAACCTTGCATTCCTGAATGATTACTCCACTTGGTCATTATATATACATTTTAATAAAATGTTGCATTCAATTTCCTATAATTTAAAACTTTTGCATGTGGAATATTTTTGTGCAGACTTTTCTCATAAAGTCTATATCTCGTTTAAGTATAAGGGTTATGCTGGCCTCACAAAGAAAATTAGGAAGCACTTCCTCCTCTGCAATTTTTTCAAGTGTTTGTATGGAACTGATATAATTTATTTCTTAAATGGTTAGTAGAATTCACCATCTGGGCCTAAATGGTGTTTTGGGGGGAATATTTAAATGAAAAATTCAATTTTTCTAATAGATACACAGCCATTCAGGTTGGCTACTCCTGAGTATATGTCTTTGAACAATCTTTTTCCTGTTATAAAATTTACAGACTTAATGCTGTCTGTAATACTTTCCTGTTGTCCTTTCATTATCTGTAGAATCTGTAATGATGATAACTCTGAAAGTCTGGTTAAAGCTTTATCCATTTTACTGATGTTCCCAAAGAAGCAGTTTGGGGTTGTAGTGATTTTATCTACTATTTGTCTGTTTTCTATACATTAATTTCCACATTGGTCTATACCATTTCCTCTCTTCTAATTACTTTGGTTTAATTTGCTTTTTAATTTCTTAAGGTGGAAGTAGAGGTCATTAATTTGAGATATTTTTCTAATACAGGCATTCAAGTGATACAAATTCCCCCTAAGATACTGCTTTAATAGAATCCCACAAATTCTGATATGTTCTGTTTTCATTTCCATTCAGTACAAAACTTTTAATCTCTTTGAATTGCATTATTTAGTTTCCAACTATTAGTAAATTTTCCAAAGCTTTCTGTTTCTAATTTAATTCCATTGTGATCAGAGAACATAAGATCTCAATCCTTTTAAATTATAGAGACTTATTTTATGACCCAAAATATGGTCCATAATGAAAAATGTTTTATGTACATTTAAAGAGACCTGAGAATAATACTCTGCTGTTGTTAGGTGAAGTATTCTGTAAATGTTAATTAGGTCAATTTTTCAATTCTCAAGAAAGGGTATTGAAACATACAGCTAAAATTGCAGATTTGACTGTTTCTTCTTGAAGTTCTCTCCATTTTTGAAGTTCTGGTCTTAGAGGCACAAATGTTTAGATCTGTTATGTCCTCCTGATTAACTGACCTCTTTATCATTTTTAAATGACATCTTCTATTCTTGGAAATATCCTTTGCTCTGAAGAAGTCTACTTTGTCTAATACAGTCACTCCATCTTTCTTTTTGACTGTTGTGAGTATAGTGTATCTTTTTCCATCCCTTTACTGTTCGCATCTTTATATGTAAAGCATATTTTTTATAGGCAAGGATATAGTTGAGTCTTGCTTTTTAACCCAATCTGAGAATCTCTGTTTAGACCATTTATATTTAATATGATTGCCAATCTGGTCAAATTTAGGTCTATTATCTTACAATTTGTTTCTATTTGTCCAAGGTTCTTTTTCTCCTTTTTTAAATGCCTTCTTTTGAGTTAAGTAAGTATAACTCTGACTTCACTTTATCTCTTTTGATGGCTTATTACCTTCAGCCTTTTTAAAAACAGAATTGCTTCAGGATTTACAGTATATAAATTTCAACTTACCATGGTCTAACTTCAAGTGACAGTACCACTTCACATACAGTATAAGACTCTTACAATAGTATACTACCTAGTATCATTATCTTGCCCACCTAATACATTGGATGCTAACTCTTTATTAAAATGGGAGAGAAGCACTAGAATAATGTAAAAGAAATTGTAGCAACAAATTGAAACCTTTTCCTTGGCTTCATTTAAAACGGTAAATAAACTGAAAAAGACATAGATGCTTTTAAAAAAACCTAAAACTATAACCATACCACCTGGGTTCAATTCCTAGTTCTGCCGCTTACATACTGTATAATATAAAGCAAGACAGCCTTCCTGTTGCTAAGTTTCTACCTCTTTAAAATGAAAGTAACAACTGTACCTTCTTTATCAGTTTATTATGATGATCCAATGAGTTAATACAGGTAAAATACTTAGAACAGCTCCAAGCAACTAGTAAATGGTTAAAAAATAAAGGATATCCCTGAGATATACTGGGTTTAGATCCAGAACACTGCAATAAACCAAATATTGCTATAAAGCAAGTCATACCAATTTTTTGGTTTTCCAGTGCAGACGTTATGTTTATACTACAGTCAATTAAGTGCACAATAGCCTTATGTCTAAAAAAAAGTACATACCTTAATTTAAACATCTTTTATTTCTAAAAATCGCTAACCCCCATCTGAGCCTTTAGCAAGTCAATCATTTTGCTGGTGGAGGGTCTTGCTTCAATGGCAATGGCTGCTGACTGATCATGTTGGTGGCTACCGAAGGTTGGGGTGGCTATGGCAATTTCTTAAAATGAGACAAAGATGAAGCCTGACACAGTGACTGACCCTTCCTTTCATGAATGATTTTCTTGTAGCATGCAATGCTGACTGGTAGCATTTTACCTACAGAACTTCTTTCAAAAACTGGAGTCAATCCTCTCAAACACTGCCACTACCTTATCATTAAGTTTTTGTAATATTCTAAACTCTTTGTTAAAATTTCAACAATCATCACTGCTTCTTCACCAGAAGATTCTATATCAAGGAAACACTTTCTTGCTCACCCATAAAAGGCAACTCTTCATTCATCCGAGTTTAATCATGAGACTGGAGAAGGAAATGGCAACCCACTCCATACTCTTGTCTGGAAAATCCTATGGACAGAGGAACCTGATAGGCTATAGTCCACGGGGTCGTGAAGAGTCGGACACAACTGAGCGACTTCACTTTCACTTTTCACTTTCATGCACTGGAGAAGGCAATGGCAACCCACTCCAGTGTTCTTGCCTGGAGAATCCCAGGAACAGTGGAGCCTGGTGGGCTGCTGTCTCTGGGGTCACACAGGGTTGGACATGACTGAAGTGACTTAGCAGCAGCAGCAGCAATCATCAGATTGGAGCAATTCAATCACACCTTCAGGCTCCACTTCTAGTTCTATTTCCACCATCGCTAGTTACTTCCTCCACTTATATCCTGAACCTTTCAAAGTCATCCGGAATCAACTTCTTCCAAACTCCTATTTATGTTGATATTTTGACCTCTTCCAAGGAATCATGAATGTTCTTACTGGCAGCAAGTATGGTTGAATCCTTTCCAGAAGGTTTTCAATTTACTTTGCCTGGATTCATCAAAATAATCACTATCTGTGGCAGCCATAGCCTTACACTTGTGGCAGTTACGGGCTTCCCTGGTGGCTCAAATGGTTAAGACTATGTCTGCAATGCAGGAGATCTGGGTTTGATCCCTGGGTTAGGAAGATCCCCTGGAGAAGGGAATGCCAACCCACTCCAGTTTTCTTGCCTGGAGAATCCCACGGACAGAGGAGCCTGGTGGGCTACTATCCATGGGGTCGCAAACAGGCAGACATGACTGAATGACTAATGCTTTCACTGACAGCCTTATAAAATATATCTCAAATAATAATGACTTAAAAGTCAAAATTACTCTTTGATCCATGGGCTGCAGAATAGATGTATTAGCAAGCATGAAAACAACACTAATCTTGAAAATCTCCATCTCTTGGGAACCAAGTGCATTGTCAATGAACAGTAATATTTTGAAAGGAATCTTTTTTCTGAGCAGTAGGTCTCAACAGTAGACTTAAAATATTCAGTAAAACATGTCATAAACACTGTTGGTGGGAATGTAAATTGGTAGAGCCACTATGGAGAACAGTATGGAGACTGCTTAAAGAATAGTTACCATATGATCCAGCAGTCCACTCCTGGGCATGTATCCGGAAGAGACAGAAACTAATTTGAAAAGAGGCACCCACCTCAATGGTCACAGCAGCACTATTTATAATAGCAAAGACATGGAAGCAACCTAATGTCTATTAACAGATAAATGGATAAAGATGATGTGAGATTTATTACTTAGCCATAAAAAAAAAGAAGGAAATAATGCCATTTCCAGCAACATGGGTGGACCTAGAGATTATTATACTAAGTGAAGTAGGTCAAAGACAAATATCACATTATTTATATGTATAGTCTAAAAAAGTGATACAAATGAAATTATTTATAAAACAGAACAGACTCATAGACATAGAAAACAAACTTACGGTTACCAAAGGGGAACGGGAAGTGGAGGGATAAATTAGGAGTTTGGGATTAACAGATACATACTACTGTATATAAATTAGATAAACAATAAGGACCTGTTGTATGGCACAGGGAAGTATACTTGCTATCTTGCAATAACCTATAATGGAAAAGAATCTGAAAAAAAATTAACTGATTCACTTTGCTGTACACCTGGAACCCAACACTGTAAATCAACTATGCTTCAATAAAAGTTGTCTTGGGAAAAAAAAAAAAACACAACAAACATGTAAACAAATGCTCTACCATCAAGATTTTACTATGCCATTTGTAGAGCACAGGGAAAGAAGATGTAGCATAATTCTTAAGGGCCACAGGATTTGGGGAAAGGTAAATGAGCACTGGCTTCAACTTAAAGATACCAGATACATTAGCCCCTAACAAGAGAGTCAACCCATCCTCTGAAGCCAGGCTTTGGCTTCTCCTCTCTACCTATCAAAGTCCTAGATGGCATCTTCTTCCAACAGAAGGCTGTTTTGTCTACACTGACAACCTGTTGTTTAGTGTGGCCACCTTCATTAATTATCTTAGCTAAAACTTCTGGCTAGGTTGCTGCAGCTTCTTCATCAGTACTTCCTGCTTCACCCTGCACTTTTATGTTACAGAGACGGCTTCTTTCCTTAAACCTTGTGAACCAACTTCTGATAGCTTCAAACTTTTCTTCTGCAGCTTCTTCACCCCTCCCAGTGTTCATACAACTGAAGAGAGTTGGGGCTTTCCCCTGACAGAATATTGTAACTGGTTTGATCTTCTGTTCAGATCACTACAACTTTCTCCATTATGAACAATAAGGCTGGTTCCGCTTTCTTATCTTGGCTTTCAACATGCCTTCCACCCTAAACGTAATCATTTCTAGCTTTTGATTTAAAGTGAAAGATGTGCTACTCTTCCTTTCCCTTGGACACTTAAGAGGCCACTGTAGGGTTATTACTTGGCCTAATTTCAATACCCCATTTTTTTGGAATAGGGAGGCCTCAATAGATGGACAGAGATCAGTGGGGGTGGGGACATCAATGGCCAGTTGGTGGAGTAGCCAGAATGCACACATTAAGCTCGCTATGGTATATGGGGAAGGTTCGGGGGTGTCCCAAAACAATTACAATGTAACATCAAAGTTCACTGATCACAGATCATCATAACAAATATAATAATGAAAAAGCTTGAAATATTTTAAGAATTATTACCAAAATGTAACCCAGAGATAAGAAGTGAGCCAATGCTGTTGGAAAAAAGGCACCAACAGACTTGCTCAATGGAGGGTTGCCACAAACCTTCAAACTGTAAAAAACAAAGTATCTGTGAAGTATAATGAAGCAAAATACAATAAAAGAAGGTATGCCAGTAAATATAGCAAGTCCCATTACTCACAGGGTGAATAAGACTATTTTTCAGTGCCCTGTACACTACCTAAAATAACCCTGGTTACTCAACCCACACACTAGGCTGCACTTCTCTAAGTGAATCTCCAAGCAAATTATTTCCTTAGGCTCTTTTAGTTGCAAGAAATTCATTCAAATTACCCTAAAGAGCATGTTATGTATGACACTACTCACTGAACACTGGTTATGATCTTACTATTGTTATAAAAGCTTTTGTGTCATCTCGTTTAATCCTGACATCAGCCCCATAAGGAAAGGTATCAATATTATTTATGATGCTCACTTTTTACAGATAAGGAATGAGACAGAGGAGTTAAAACAACCTTTCCAAGGTCACACAACTATTAAAAGACGGAGCCAGAATTCTACTGACGAAAATGTGACACCAAAGCCTGCACGCTTTCCTGGGGGAAAAACGGGATGGGGTCTCCAGAAGGGCAGGAGCCACAGAAATCCTGGAGTAATAGGAGAGAGTATCTACAGAGCCAGAGAGCAGAGTCTCCAGTCTCAGGCTCTGTGCCCATCTCTCTCTCGCCACACGGTTTCCCGCTTACAATTTTGTGCTTCTCTCATCACAGATGCCTCATTCTCTTCTGGTTACCAACTGGCTTCCTCAACTCCTTTACCATTTCTGTAACTCACAGCTTCTGCTTATACTTAACTTTCCAGTCTCTTAAACTTTAATTTTACAGGACTCCACACTAACGTTATCTTCCCAGCTCAGGCTCTCATGGCTCAATGGCAAATTAACTCCATGTTCCCTATACATGGCTGTAATTTTCCCCACCAAACAATGCTAGGTTGTTAGCTGGTTTACAGATTAGCAGCCCTTAGGTCAAATGCCCACTCCTGGATCAATCAGGTGGAATATAGCTTTTACGTGGTTAAAAACATAGCTATTGAGGTCTATTCCTCTGCAATGTACTGTGGAATTGCAAGCACACCAGAATTATCAAACACATGTCTGGGACACCGAGTCAGCTAAGTCACCCTTCATCTGGGGCTCAAAAGTCTTGTCAGTATTTTTAATCTATTTAGTTATAGTAATTAAACAGTCATAAATACAACTTCTGGTTGTTATTAAGGAGATCATATAATTTACAGTGTCACACAAGTAAGACATGGGACATAGGCCCAGCTGTTGTTAAGTCGAGGGTGGCCACACGACAGCCACGGTATTACGACTGAGACAAGGAAAGCCCATCATCGTCTATCATTTTCAATTCTGCTCAGATAGAAGTAGTAAACGTCGACAACCCTCTCTCTTCGTAGCTATGTCCGCTGCACCACACTGAACTGAAGCAGAAGAGGGGTCTAGAAGTGCTGACACCACTGCTACAGCCACTTCACCGCTGCTCACCCACGGCAGCCCAGAGGCCTCGACAGTACCGCTGGCTCCCCCAAGCTCAAACCTTCAGAATTATAGCTCAAAATATCCTTCTTCAGATGAGTTTGACCCTACACCCCTTGGCTTTTTCAATGGCAGGGGAAAGACTTTGAAATGAAAACCTGCTACATAATTAGCTAAGACCAAGTAACAGGGACAGAAAGGAAAAGGCAAACAAACTTATCAATGCTACTTTCCTATCAATGTTGTTTTAAATCTTCTTGTTGGGGAGGATTACCTAATACATATATAACTTAACTAGAAACCCCCTCCCTTTGGGGAAAAAAAAAGAACACTGGTTCTAAACAGTTTGGATTTTCGCTCCAATCTTCATTTACAATTGATAAATTTACAACCTTAAAAAAGAAAGGAAATAGAGTGAGAAGCCAAAAGTCAGTAACAGTATATGTTATCCCTTAAATTTTAACCTGCTTTACTTCTAAGGAATGAATAATTTGGTCTCATTTTATCAAATTATTTCCAAAACCTCCAAAAACCCTTCAGGCCAAAGCATGCCAAAACTGATTCCTGTTGCTGTAACTTCAGTAATGCTGTTCCCCAAAGCTTATGTTCTTACCACCTTAATGAAACACATTTCCTAAGGACCACTCCTGCACTCACTGAGACATAACTCCCTCCTCCTCTTCTCCTGTACACTGCTCTTCAATCTGACACATAACCACATACAATCTAGTGTTATTTACTGTGGTTTCATATAGAAGATTTCATCTCTCTCTCTTTTCTTCACCAAGAAGAGGTAAACAACCAGTGCAAGATCTAGAACTTACTCCTCCAGGATAACTTTCACAAGTACTGGGCTCACAGAAACCTTTCAAAAACACTGTTGACAAAAAGAAGCGAGTCCAAAGTGTAGTTTCTTACCCAAGAGTATCTACAAAACATTTCCCTTTTAATAGACTTACCCCTGTACCCTCAGCCCTAAGAGATGGGATCTGAACCACACAAACCTATAAAAAAATATATCCACAAATCTAAACTGTGAAAGAAAAGCAGCAGAGGTTATCCTAATGACAACTGACAGAATAAAAGCTGTATCAGTCAAACCTAAAATACATACGAATCCCCTACCTAAAAAACCCTAAAAGCTATGAAGATTTCAGCACATTCACAGAAGGGCAGCTTAAAAGCAACAGAAAACACATACATCTGTCATGCAAGCTACTTCCAGGAGGCCAGAAAAGTTCTAGTCAAACCCTGAGACACCTTAATCAGAATTTGAAGAGGTCTAACGAATTCTTTACTCCAGTAACCCTAGAGATCTAGAGTAACCCCAGATACAAGAGAAGCTAGGCTATGATGATTAGTACACTTGATCTTCGCGGTCCTGAAAGAAGAAAGAGTTAAGAACTAATTCAGCCTAGTACTTTGCTTTTATACCTTCTCATTTAATCCTTACAGTGTTCCTATGCGAAGACACTTCTATGCCCACTTTACAAACAGGGAGGCTGAATATTAAGAAAAATTAAGTAACTTGCCCCCATTCACACAAACTTTAAGCACAGGATTAAAACCATGGCCTATGTGGCAAAAAATAGTTTTAATTATTTGACTGATTCCAAGAATACTCAGATGCATTATTTAAGGCAATATGAAATCACAGTTGTAACGTTCATGTTCCTCTTACTGCAAATGAATTAAGATATATATTTAATAGAAAATGCAACTGGGAATTTTTAGACTAAATCCAACCAAGATCCATAACCATATTAATATTTTTCAAATAAGCACATCTGACTGTATCATTCATTACTTATTCAAAAAACTGCCAGTGGCCTTTAAATTTATGACAACTGGCTAACTATTTGGGTAAAAGGACAAAAACTAGATCTTACATTAAAATAAACAGGATGAATTAAAGATGAAAAATGTTTAAGGCATAAAAATACTAGAAGTAAAACTAGGTTAATTTTTTTTTAATGTTGGCATAGGAAGGTCTAGGACTGACAACAGAAACACAGAAACAGTAGAAAAGACTGATAAATCTGACTCAAGAAAACATACAACACACACATACAGCCAAACATATACATATATTTCATCAATTCTAGGATGAATATTTTCTCATCTTTTAACATCTCTGAAATCAGGATGCCTCTTAAACTAAGAGTGTCATGGTTTAACCGACAGTATATTTCTATCCTTAATTGTATATTAAACAGTATATCTCACAACTGAAGCCAATATAGATTTAATAAAAGACTCTAAAAAGAGATAGTTACTCAGTCATGTCCAACTCTTTGAGTCTCATGGACTGTAGCCCACCAGGCTCCTCTGTCCATGGGATTCTTCAGGCAAGATACTGGAGTGGTTGCCATTTCCTTCTCCAAGGGATCTTTCCAACCCAGGGACTGAACCGAGGTCTCCTGCATTGCAGGCAGATTCTTTACCATCTGAGCCACCATGGAAATATTCTAAGTTATGTGACAGAAAATAACATAAGGAAAAGGTCTACAACAAGCAACAAAACCAATATTCTTCATACATGAAGAGCTCTAACATGTTATTAATGTTAAGCAATAGGATGCTTCAACTGCACTGGTAATGTTTCATTTCTCAAGTTAACTGTATTTTTTTTTCTTTTCCATTATGGTTTATCACAGGATATTAAAAATAGTCCCCTGTGGTATACAACAGGAACTTGTTGTTTATCCATTCTATATAACAGCTTGCATCTGCTAATCCCAAACTCCCAATCCATCCCTCCCCTAACCCTCCCCGCCTTGGCAACCACCAGTTTGTTCTCTCTGTGAGTCTGTTTCTGTTTCATAGATAAGTTCATTTATATCATATTTTAGATTTCACATGTAAGTGATATCATTTGGTATTTGTCTTTTTCTATCTGAGGTGTTAAGTGTATTAATCTTTATGTATTTTTTTGTTTATTTGACTTATCTGGTTAAAAGACTTTTAAGAGAGAAGAATATAAGCAATAAGTATATAAGATATGAAAAGGAAATTATAGCCTAAATGTCCAAAAACATGAAAATATAAATTTCACCAAAAATATTTTAAAATGCAAATTAAAATAAGAATTTATTATACAATAGATCAAAATCTATGTTTGTAAAGTTAATCACCAAGTCAGTAAGAGCACAGAGAAACAATTACGTGGCACAAGCAAGAATGCAAATGTACTTAACCTCCAAACAAGCAAACCATCCTCCTTTTAGGAATTCATCAAAAGGAAACGACCAGAAAAGTACAGGAAGATGTATAAGAGAAGATGCTAACTCTATCGCTCTTTACCGTATATAAAAGTTAGAAACAACCTAAGTGTCCTGTCAAGAGACTGCTTAAAGAAATTATGACACACCCACAGAATGTGCAACCATTATGCATTATGATGCAACCATTAAAAATGAAGGCAGATATGGGTGATTCATGCTGATGTTTGGCAGAAACCAACACAATTATATAAAGCAATTATCTTTCAATTAAAAATTAACAAAAAACTGAAAGCAGAGAGAAACTGTCTTTGGAAATGATATAAGTATCCCTGAAAGTATACAAAGACTTTTTACACGAGCACCAGATTTTTTAAAGCTTATTTTTTTCATTTTTTTCGGCTTGATGTGTTTTACTTTTTTTTATTGAGATACACATAAATACTAAAATGTACTTATGAATTTTTACTATGTAGATGTGCATGTAACCACCAGTCAAATAAAGATATAGAGCATTACCAGCACTCCAGAAGTCTTACTCTGCTAGTCCCAACCCTAACCACTACTTTGACTTCCAACAACAGAGATGAGTTTGACCTTTTCCTGAGCTTCAAGAAAAGAGGATCACACAGTACATACTCTCGTGTCTGATTTCTATCAACAGTTTGTGATAGTCACCCATATTTGCTAAGTATAGCAGTAGTTCCTTCTTTTTCACCGATATATAGTATTCCAGTACAGAGCACACCACAAATTATTGCTACATTTTTCTGCTGAAGGGCATCTGGCTTGTTTCCAGTTGGGTGCTATTATGGAAAACAAACTGCTGCATTTTTTCAGATTTCATAAATGTTTTATTTGTATCGCTTATTTAGCTTTAGATATTTATACTAATAAAAGAAATCAAACAATCCAGAAAAATCTAATAAGAAAAAGGAAAAAACCCTAGTATCTCACCACATAGACAACTACTATTTTCTTTTCAAGATTTATGTTTATTATGTTATAAATGCTGTTTCTCCTATATCAAGCCCTTTTCCTTCAAGTTATTTTCTCCCTTCTTTCTCTCCCTCTTTTTTACCTAAGACCAACTAGGTAACAAATGTTTACATCTGGTGTGCAACATTTTTCAATCTTACAAGATCACTTATACTCTGCAATAAACATTGGATTTTTACTGTTTTATTAAAATGGGATATTTTATACTTGGCTCTGTAACTTGCTTTTCTCAATTAAATATAGTGCCATTGCCTCATATCACTGATTATTTTTGCCATGTCTTGCTTTTTTAAACAGCTTTGAAATATAAGTCACATACCATACAATTCATCCATTTAAAGTATACAATTCAGGAATTTCCCTTGTGGTCCAGTGGTTAGGACTCCTGAGTTTTCACTGACAAGGTCTCACGTTCAATCCCTGATCAGGGAGCTAAAATACAACAAGCCACACAGAGAGGCCAAAAAGAAAACGTATACAGTTCAATGGCATGTAGAACTATCAATGCAGTCAGCCGTAGAACATGTTTAAAATCTTAAAAAGAAACCCTATACTCTTTAGGCCTTCCCATCCCCTACCTGCAACCTCAAGCAACCACTAATCAGCATTCTATCTCTATAGATTCCTGTTCTGCATGTTTCATACAAATGTAATCATATAATATCTGGCCTTTTGTGACTACTTCTTTCACCACGCATAATATTTTCAAAATTTACTGATGATACAACATGTATCATACCTTACTCCTTTTAAGGGCTAAATAATAATCCCATTGGATGGATATATCACATTTTGTTTATTCACTTGTTGGGTGATAGACATTTGCGTTATTTCTATTTTTTTCCTTACAATGAATAATGTTGCCATAATCATTTGGGAACAATTTCTTATGGAGACACGCTTTCATCTTCCTTGGGTATATACCTAGGAAAGAACTGCTGGGTCATAATGATAACTCAACATTTAATCTCCTTAAGAGCTGCCATACTATCTTCCAAAGAAGCTACATAATTTTATATTTCTGTTAGTGTCTGAGGGATCCAATTTCTCAACATCCATACCTATACTTGCTCCATCACCAAACTTTTAAAATTCTAGCCCTTCTAGTAGTGTGAAGGGGTATCTCGTCATGGCTTGACTTCACTTCCCTAATACCAATCCCCAGGTCATGGACTGGTATCTGTCCACGGCCTGTTAAGAACAGGGCCACGCAGTGGGCTAGTGCGTGATGCTTCATCTGGTGTTTCCCACTGCTTATGTTACTGCCTGAACCACCGCCCCCAACTCCTATCCATGGAAACTGTTTTCCACAAAATTAGTCTCTGGTGCCAAAAAGGTTGGGGACCACTGTCTTACAGCTAATTATGCTGAGCATTTTCACAATGTAAACATGTATTAAATCATCATTTGGTATACTTTAAATGTCTTACAATTTTGTCAATTATACATCAAGAAAGCTGAAAAAAATACATTTAATAACATTATATTTTCTCATCTCTGCATAATGTTCCTTTCTTTGTGAATGTCGATGTGTGTATTTAATTATATGTTAGTTAAAATATAAATGTAATAGAGGCAAATGTTTTTGTATTTTTGTTTACAGCTGTATCCCCAGCACCAAGAACTATTCCTGGAACACAGAAAATGCTCCATGGCTTTTAAAAAATGAATAAGCAAATGATTTCTAAATCAAATGTGCATGTGGGAAAAGTTATAGTACTTTCTTTTGGCATTTCTCTACAAATGAGAAGTTATATAGGCCATGTTTGTATGTATAAAAACATACACATATAAGTATACAGTACTTATATGTGAATAGTTTTGATGATTAATTTAAAAAACCTCACCTGACCGGGGTGGGGGCGGGGGGAGACCTTTAGTAAGATACCATATTTGGTGAGATTTTAGAGATACTTCTATTAAAGCCAGGAACCTGAAATTTAGAATCATCTCTCTCGGGTAAGTGAGCCCTTAATGCTGACTAGCCAACACAAGCGGAGAAGGCCATGGCACCGCACTCCAGTACTCTTGCCTGGAAAATCCCATGGATGGAGGAGCCTGGTAGGCTGCAGTCCACAGGGTCGCTAAGAGTCGGACACGACTGAGCAACTTCACTTTCACTTTTCACTTTCATGCATTGGAGAAGGAAATGGCAACCCACTCCAGTGTTCTTGCTTGGAAGATCCCATGGACTGAGGAGCCTGGTGGGCTGCCGTCTCTGGGGTTGCACAGAGTCGGACACGACTGAAGCGACTTAGCAGCAGCAGCAGCCAACACAACGTATTCCTCTCCTCTATTCTCTTCACTTTTCCACTCTTTGATGGATGGCTGTGTCATGCTCCTTCCCCCTTGTCAAACCTCCAATACACACAGCCATTCTTTCTCACTCTCAGCTAATGGTCTTGCTTATCATACACTAACAGAAAACCTCAGATGAGAACTTCCTCAAGCCACCACCATCATGTCTGTCCACAAATTCTGCTCTTCTCTCCTAACTCCTAGTAAAGCAACAGCTAATCCTTCCACCTGTGCACTGGATGATCACCTCTCTTCTCATCTAATACAGACACTGCTGGTTGAAGGGCCCACTGAGTCCGGTGCAGAAGAAATGCGGTAAGACCCACACAAGACACAGAAGACGTGAGAGACACAGACTGATGACCGAGAAAGGATCTTAATGGACACCGGTCACGCAGAAAGGATGAAGAAGACGAAAGGGATGAGACTTTTCAACAGCCACCTGAAGCTAGGTAATTACAGTACCATCCCTTAAATTTTGAAGGACAATTACTTCAGTTTAGAATCCCACACTGAGAAGGGCCAAATTATCAACCAGCTGTCAGCGTAGAAGAAAGATATTTTCAGCAATGCAAATGTCTCAGACATTTCACCTCCTCAAACACTCTTTCTTGAAAGTTACTGAGGGATGTATTTCACGAAAACAAAGGGGTAAATCAGAGAAAGAGGAGGACAGGGATCCAGAGAACATGGGCTCTAACACAGGGAAAAGGTAAAGAGAACTCCCAGGGTCACAAAGGGAAATCACAAGCCGACGCCCAGCAGAGTGAAGAGCCCCAGTGCTGATTTGGGCATAAGGACAGGGAACTCTGAGATATTTCCAATTGAAAAAAAATCGAGTGATCAATCTGATGTGTTTGCACATACTGAGACAGTTCCTGGTGGGGGCAGGGGGTGGACAGAGACAAATAGGACACTAAGCAAAAAAAAAAAAAAAATTAATATTTATTTATTTGGCTGCAACAGGTCTTAGTTGCGGCATGCAAACTCAGCTGTGGCATGTGGGATCTAGTTCCCTGACCAGCAATGCAACCTAGGCCCCTGCACTGGAGCACAGAGTCTTAGCTACTGGTCCACCAGAGAAGTACCCCCCAAATTTTAAATTCATGAAATACAATCATAGAACACTGCATAGTTCAATGGTAAACAGATACACAAAGTCATAATAATATAAACAATACATAATAAGTTACATAACTATATGTTACATTAGGAGATATAACATATTAGGAGGTGACTATATTAAGGAGATGAAGGGAAAGGAACCTCAGCAGGCCTAAGAACCCTAAAGCATAGACTCATCTTCCAGAGGAGGAAGCCAACAGATATCTAAAATTGAAAAACAAGTAATACCTTAAAATATGGAAATAAACGTATCAAAAATAATTGCTCTAAAAGCAGGACCTGGGAGGGAAAATTATTCAGGGGGTGGGGTTTTCATTTTAAGTCTTACAGTACAACTTTCTTTTCTTTTTAACTGCACAGGTGTATTATTTAAAGTCAAAAGTTAGTGTGTTGTTGTTTTCAAGAAACATAACTATAGTGTTTTTTGTATCATTTAATATCAATTAATTCAACCACTCCACAAAGTTTATCTGGGCATTGACTGTGCCAGGCACTTTTCTAGGTGCTAGGAAGACATCAGTGAGCCAAGTCTTTGACCTCGTGAAGGACCTCAAGGAAGGTCCCTCCTTATATTCAGAGGGAAGCAGATAATAAGCAAATTAACATATGCTATAATGTCAGATAAATTACTGTTGTGAAGAGAAATAAAGATGAGGGTAGAGTGTGATGGGGTTGCTATTTAGGCAAGGCTTTCAGAAAAGGGTTCTCCAAGAATGAGCAAGAAAGAAATTGAGCTCTAAAGGAAAGATCTGTTTGGAGAAAAGGTCATATAAACAAAATAACAGAAGGGTATCAATTAAGCTCAAGGTGAGGGCTTCATTTTCAAGCCTCTCAAAGCCATGTGTCATTCAAAAGCCTGTACCAAAGTTCCCTGTGGTGGCACACATAAGCTGCCAGGCACCTTCAAGCTGAGTCCTATGAACACTGCTTCCTACATCCCTAACCAGCCATTACTGACTAAAGGGACTCGCTAAATATATACTCAAACTTTCTTCTTTGCATAGAATAGGCAGACGTCACATATTTCAAATTTCAGTGTTTTTATTCCTATGACATGGTTAAAAGGTTTCCTAAACCAAAACTTCGAGATGTTAATCAAGAAAGACTCCAGATTAATTTCAAGCTACCAAAATATATCATATCCAATCTTTATTTTCTCACTGAAGAAAATCCGTAAACCAACGGGAGTAAGACATATTTTAAAAAAAACAATTTAGAGGGTAATTTTATTCTCCAAGAAACCTCACTCAGGTTAAGCCAGAGTTTCAGACTATCTGAATTATCTTTTTATTGAAAACTGAGTAAGTAAAAAAATGTATCATCCAGAGTGAAGCAATTTGCTTTATTCTACATACAGTTGTTATACAATAAAAACTTCACATTCAGAAAAGAGGATTAATTTTAATACATCTTATTCTCAAAACATTTATATCATTAAAAGTAGATCCAAACTGTCTTTTTTTTATACAGCAATAAAAAGCAAAACTTTTAGATTCTAAACAGTTCTAATTAAATCTCAACTGACAGTTGGGTTCAGAGTTTAAAAGTTATTTAGAAATTTCTGGAAAAGCAGGCTAGCAGCTATACTGTATGCTGAACTGTAGCAGTGGATGTTGATGCTCCCCCCATCAACACGCCCCAGGTGGAGCATCACATTGTAGTAAGAGCTAAGACTTGGGTTTAGGTTCACTGCTTGCTCGTTGGTGTACTCACATTTCCATTTCCTCAGCTCAAAATGGAGATGATAATACCTACATATGGTCAATGTTCTGGGCTTCCCGGGTGGCTCCATGGTAGAGCCAATGCAGGCATGGCTGCCAATGCAGGAGACAGGGACTCCATCCCTGGGTGGGGAAGATCCCCCGGAGGAGGGCATGGCAACCTACTCCAGTATTCTTGCCAAGAAAATGTCATGAACAGGGGAGTCTGGGAGGCTAAGGGTCCATGAGGGTCACAAAGTGTCAGACATGACCAAAGCGACTAAGCACACGCACAAGGTCAATGTTAACTGTTGGCACCCCTGTAAATAAGAAGTACCAACATATTTAAGAATCAACAGTATATTAAAAAGTGTTGTGATCTGCAAAGGTCCCCGGGTCGGGATGATCCCCTGGAGAAGGAAATAGCAACCCACTCCAGTGTTCTTGCCTGGAGAATCCCAGGGACGGGGGAGGCTGGTGGCTGCCGTCTATGGGGTCGCACAGAGTCGGACATGACTGAAGCGATTAGCAGCAGCAGCAGTATATTAAAAAGTTTTGTGCAAAGGTCCCTGGGTCGGGATGATCTCCTGGAGAAGGAAATGGGAACCCACTCCAGTATTCTTCCCTGGGAAATCTCATGGATGAAGAGTCTGGAGGGCTATAGTCCATAGGGTCGCAAAAGAGTCAGACATGACTTAGAGACTAAACAACAACAATAATTTGTGACAAACTATACCAGTGTTTGTCATATTTTAAAAAGAAAAATTTCAGTCAGAATTCTCTGATTTAGCGATAATGGTTATTAGATTTTAAGGAAGAACAATAGCACCTTGGTCCACTCACACATACACAGCCAGAGGAAGAAAAAATTTAGGGAACGATTTAAAAATTTTAGGGGAAAAAAAGAATTAGACTCCCTTAAAAACAAGTGCCAAGAAAATATTTTTAGCAAACATCTCATTTAACTATATAAACCAAAAGTATAAAGCTGTCTAACCACATGTAAACTGCGCATCATGTGACTTAAGGTAGAGTGTTTATTTTGGGGAACCAGATACCCAAAGTACATAAACATCAGTGTATTTTTAAAATAACTTGTCTTGATGCTTTTGTTCACTCAGTAATAATTCCCACTATCCTTAGAAGGAAAACCACAACAAATATCCTTAACCAAAAAACTCTTCAGAGGAGTTTTTACTTCTTAAAGTTGTAAACTAATGCTAAATAGTGTTATCTGACAATCTGCCTACTTACCCTTTAAGCTCCATCAGGGCACAGACCTATCCTTTTCTCTGTTGTATCACCAACATCTAGGCAACTAACTGGCACCAAGGAGAAAATGAATAAATATGTGCAGAATGAATGAATGAATGTACAAACTGGGCCTCTGGACAATAGTGTCTTAAATTGCAACAGAACAATTTCACTTATACATATATCCATCATTCACTACAAAAAACTGCTGTCTCAGCTGTAATGACATGTACTAAACTGAAAGAGACATGTACTAGGTACATGAACACACACACAAATACATTACTCACATATATGATAAAAGTACATAAAGGATCCACAAGGTCAGTTTTAAAGTATTTATATTTTCTCTCAGGATATTTTGGTCAGTTTTTGCTGATAATCAAAGAATGTATCAGAAAAGCATATTGCAATCTGGAATGATTTAGGCAAAATGAACAATATTTCCAGTCAAATTTTAAGTCAAATTTCTTAATTGAATGAAAGGTGGAATAAAATGGAAAAGAAAAAAAAAGGTAGATCTTACCACTTCAAAATAATGTCCTTGCATTTGGTCTTCAAGCTAATAAGACAAGTACTTTTCCAAATCGAAGCTAGACGATAAACTTTATGCCTACAAAGCTTGAGTAAGAGGCTTTTATTAAAATAGGACCGTTTGGATAAGATCCTTCATAATTCTAAAGTCTCCAGGAAGATATGCAGCAGTAACAGTAACACACATTATTTATGATTCTACAGCACTGTATAACCATAATTATCTGGATGGAATAGGCTTTTAGGGCTAGCAAGCTATGATCTATGACTGTAATACTATGCTGCTCAGATCCAAAAGTTTCCCAAAATTCTGATGGTCATCTTCAAAAGAGAAAGAGCTGGCTTGATGGTGAATACAGAAAAACACCAAGATCAATTCACAAACACCGGTACGAAAACAAAGCTCTCTATAGCAACTACAACGCTGAAATTTTAAAATCCTGGGCATGTAAAAGATAAAGCTCAATTAACTGCTGACTGTATTTCCTTCTTAACCATCTTAAAGGCCAGGTACTGTGTATTTCTTTTTAGAGCTTTCTTCAACAGAATTTAGTGTTTCAATGGCCCCCTCCTCCACAGCTAACATCAGTGCCCTTTCTTCCTCTTCGCTCACCCCTCCTGGATAAAACAAATTAACATTTGTACTAAGGTACCTCCTATCAGCTCGCAGCTTCTTCCCAAACACGCCCACGTACAGTGAAACTGGACTGCGTCTGCACAACACACAGCTACAGGAAAAGAGCTTTGATGGGGGCGTGTGGGGGGATAATTTAGCTCAGCACAGGTTTAAGGTTATTTTCCAGATACAGATAACAGCTCCTCACTCCTGGCTCGGGTTTCTCTCAAATCACCTCCAAAGCATGGTGTTTATGAGCCTACCTAATCCGATACTGCAATGGAATCCCGGATATTTGCAGACAGATATCCCCGCTCTGCAAGTGTTTGATCAGACCCGTGGGGGAACCTCTTTTATTTATTTATTTTTTTCAGTACGTCCGCTCCTAGCAGTACCGCACACCCGATCTCCGGCAGCGGCCCCCGGCCCCGCGTCCCGCCGCGCGGGGCCAGCGCAGGACCGGTCCCTCCCGGTCCGAGTCGGCGGGCGATTCGGGCTGCGGGCCGCTCCGCAACAGGTCACCCTGACCGCGTGAGTGCGGGTCCGCAAGGCGGCCAGCTGGGCGGCCGGGCTTCGGGGGCGCAGCTGCGAGGGCTGGGGAGGGGGTGTGGCCCGCCTCGGCGGGTTCCGACTCCCCGAGCCCCGGCTCCGCTCACCTGAAGGGAGGCTGAGGCGCCGCTGGGCGCCAAGGCAGCCCGGGCGGAGGCCGGGGGCTTCCGCCACCCAGGGGAGAAGCGAGGAGAGGCGAGACCGGCTGACCCCCGGCCTCAGGACAGAGAGCCGGAGCGGGGACCCCATGGCCGCCTCCTGACGCCGAGAGCGAGCTGCCGAGGGAGGCGCGGCCCTGGGTTCCGAGCCCCCTCCTCCCTCAGCCCGAGCCCCGCAACCCCCTCTCCTCGCCGAGGGCGAGCAGTCCCGGGGCCCGCGGCCGGGCGAACGACACACACCGCAGCGCCCCAGGCGCCGCCATTCCCCGCGATGCCGCCGCCGCTGCGGCTCCGCGCCGCTCGGGGGTCGCAGCGCACCCACCTTCCCTCCCCCGCACCGCCCACCGAGGCTCCGCATCAGGCCCGCGGCGAAGGCACCGACCTGTGCAGCCCCGGCAGACGCCTCTGAGGTTGGAAGGACGGCGCGGGCCTCCCGTTCCGCCGTTTCGCCGCCGCCGCCACCGCCGCCTAGGCTAGCGCTCAGCGACCCGAGCAGTCGGCGTCTCTCATTCAGCGCCGGCCGCCGCCGCGGCCGCTCAGGGGAGGGGAGTGAGCTGGATCCACCCCGTCCGCGCCGGGGATGGGGGAGGAGAGCGGGCCGGGCGGGGGCGCGCGCCGAGCAGGCGGGGCGGAGCCGCGCTCGTGCACCAACCGAGCGCGCTCGCGCGGGCCCCGAGCGTCGCGGCCGGCGGGGGTCTTCCCGGCGCGCGCTCCCGCCAGCGGATCCTCTGCCAGGCCGAGCCCAACTGTCCCCGGGGGCCCGGGGCCGCGGCGCGCGCCCACAGCCGCAGTCCCTCTGCCTCGAGCCGGCCAGAAGGAGGGGCCGCTACCCGCCAAACGAGGGGGCGGGGAAGGATTGGAGGGACGCACAGGTGGGGCCTCCGCGGCAGCCCGGCCACCGGCTCCCCGCGCCCGGCCCTCCGCGGTGAAATCCGCTGCGGTGGCCGCCGCTTTCAGCGCCCGGCACCTTACCTTTAAGGCCAGAGAACGAAGAAACCGAGGAAACCCTCGGCTCCCGGATCCTATATCCTGCCCGCGCCAGAGGTGTTTTTCGAAGTCACTGTGCACCAGTGAGGAGGTTCCACGTGTGAAGAGCCACCCCACTGCCGTAGGATCATAAATTGTAGAGATCAATACTCTCTCGCATTAAGATTCAGGAGGTGTTAGAAGTAGGCCTTTGTGTGATGCCCTTGGCTTAATGAGCAGATGACAGGGACTTTGGCATCCCTTGGGTCTCAGATTGATGAGTTCCAGGTGAGCGGTAATTTCACGTTGAATGCAAGAACAAGATTCTGGAATATTAAATATTTCCTGTGAATAAAAAAGGAATGGATTTCGTTAAACAGCGGAAGGGTGTTGTTTCGGAGGGTGCACTATATGGGGTGGCCTATTTAGAATTAGCACCATTTGATGCAGTCTGACTATAAATGGAAGGTGATCCACCTTTGTATATGCTATCATTAGACCATTTAGAAATGGATGGTTTATTGGATGATCTGCCTCTCTCTCTCCAGGCAATGTATGGTAGAATGTGAAAGGAATACTGTGAACCAGCGTTGCCCCCAAAACAGGAAAGCGACAAAATCCTTCCCATTTACTTTCTTTCCTCTCTAATACCCCCTAAACAGAACAGATGAATCGTGTATATTGTAGGATGCTAATTATTTCCTCCATTGACTGCCCTTCACTCTAGTTAGGGAAGCTAGAATGCCCTTCAACCCTTGTCTCTTAAATAGAGTTACTTCTTTAAAGCGCCTCCCCCTCCCTTCTCCACACCCAAAGTTGTTAAAGAGCAAACAAAAAAAGGATAGGTAAAGTTCATGTTCTTTTCATTTTTATTTCATTTACTTTCAAAGAAAGTCCTCCCCAAAAAATCATGATGAAATCACTAGGAGAAGCAGAGAAACCAGTCAAATGAGAATAGACCAAGAAAAAGTAGAGCAGACTAATGGTGAAAAGGGGAGAATGTGTGATGTATACAGGACGTTTTTCCACAGATGTTAATTGCTTCAAGTTCCAAAGAAATAACAGGCAAACAGAACTAGCACTTCGAGGAAAAATCCTAGTTGGGTAAATCTTTAATCTTCTTAAATTGTTAGTAAGAGAGTAAGGAAAAGGTTATGTGCCCACAGTAATAATTCAACAATATAGATCTGTATATATAAATCCCATTATCACTGCTTTTGAAAAATAGGAAAACTGAGGAACAACAGGGAGTTTTATTTTGTGTAATTGTAATAACTTTAAATTTCGATTAGGGTTTCTCCTTGCTCAACACAGTGTGACTCATAAAAGAGAAGATTCTGATAGTAGCCTTTGCAATGGAGCCAACAGCCAGAAGTTGAATTCATACATCCAGTATCTACATGGGGAGATAACTTCAAGTACCAGGTATGTGGGAAGCTTTCAGGAGCTACTATATATTTCTCACCTTTGCAGGACCTTCCCTTGGCCTGAGATTTAACACTGCCAGTATCTGTTGCAGAAACTGTCCCACTTCTACCAGCAGTCAGGTCACATACTGTGTATCTTTTATTCCCAATGTACTCAGGTGAGGCAGACCGTCACTCTCTCTCCTGTTTCCTGGAGGGAATGATGAGTGATATGAATCCAGTGGGGCTCCTCATTTCCTACCCGCTGGTGGTTTCAGTGTGGACATGACCCAGCTCCTGCAGAAATGATCTGAGCTAGAATCTGCTGTAATTTCCCAAAGATTTCCGTTTTCCATGGACAGTATTGACTCTCCATGAATTAGCTGAAACAGATTTCTCCAGCCTTGGAATCACTCATCCACCGAACTGCCTGCACCATACTATCCGGCTTGTGCAATGAAAAAGGCTTGTTGTAAAAGCCTTTACTCTGTACTGTTCACCCAGTGGGGTTGATTGAGAAAAAGAAATGGGCTTTCAGGAAACAGGACTCAGAGCACATTTCTTCCCTTCACACCTACAAAGGTTTTGATTGCTTTCCACAGTTAGGAATAAAACTAGGAGGGTTTCATAAAAACAAATGAGCCTGTCTTCCTATATCTAAATTTTTAAAATTTACTGTAAGAGCAGTGAAGTTTTCATATGGACTTGAGAAGTCCTATGACTCATGATGCTAGGCCATGGAGATACTAAATTCTAACATACTGAATTTCTGAGTTTGGCATAATTACTCAAAATCTGTTTCTCATGTTGATAACCTGTACAATAGTAATTTTATTAACTTTTAGAGTTGTGTTAAGTTCAAATTTCCAAAAGTCCACATTTCCAAATTTCATTAAGATTAAGAATTTGTGTATAGAAATAAAGAAAAAAGTTCACTCTCAATGTCTTTTTTTTTTCCATAGCTTGGAAATTATTTTAGGAAGTCAGTGTCCTTTCCTATTCATTGATATGCAAATGAAACAGTGACTTTTTACATCCAAAGAAGAACAGCAAATTTTCTTTATCAGAGCATCTTTAATCACGGTTAAGTTCTCTGAGTTTATGTTTTCCATTTGCTTTTGCCAAAAGACAAGAAATATACAAAGTCTTAGTATAACAAAAAGTACTAATGTATAAAATAGAAATCAATAAGAATTCAATATGCTTAAAAGTAGTTTCAGAACAACCACCATTATGTAACAGTTTTATTACTGTCCATCAATCTTATTTCCAAGGGGTAAGCCAAGGAACTGATTTAGATATGGAACAAGCAGTTTCAAAGACGAGACCACCACTGTAAAAAAGAATCAACAAATAACTCTTGTCATTACAGCTGTCAAAACAAAATCGAACTGGTGGCATAAGAAAGCTTATTATTTCAGTAACACTTAATTCTTTTACAACCAACAGAATTTCAGTAATAACATGTATCTCTGTAATTTTCCTAAGCTTTAATCTTTTTTTTTCAAATGTATTTATTGGCTGGACATTTTGAAAAGATCTGTTATGTTTGCAGTGTTCTGACTGAAAGTACAGGCAAAGTAGCATATTCCAAATTCAAATGCACAGGGGTTTCAAGGAATAGACAGGCATTCTCCAGAAAACTTGACACCAAGTTACTGGAAAAGCCTGCCACAATTCCCAAATCAAGAGAGACATGCCACAGATAATAAGATACAAAGAACAGAGATAATTACCTATCCATTCAAATATGAGCAACAAATTTCAAAAGTCATCAGTTCAGTTCGGTCGCTCAGTCATGTCCAGCTATTTGCAACCCCATGGACTGCAGCACGCCAGGCTTCCCTGTCCATCACCAACTCCTGGAGCTTGCTCAAACTCATCCATTGAGTCAGTGATGCCATCCAACCATCTCATCCTCTGTCATCCCCTTCTCCTTCTCCCCTCAATCTTTCCCAGTATCAGGGTTTTTTCCAATGAGTCAGTTCTTCACATCAGGTGGCCAGAGTATTGGAGCTTCAGCTTCAACATCAGTCCTTCCAATGAATATTCAGGATTGATTTCCTTTAGGATTGACTGGCTTGATCTCCTTGCTGTCCAGTAAGGACTTATTTTATGACTGAGCTATCTCACAAGGGCAACTCTGCAGGATATGGATCAGCAGGGATGTATTTACTTTGTGAAGATTAATGTCTCCCTGTAACAACTCTTGGAGAGACAAACTAGTATGTAACTAAATGTTTGTATGAATTGATACAAATTAACTTTAAGGACAGTTTCAGTAATGCCTTATTTATATGACAGGATGAGGAAAGAGGGCAGTGAGGGATTGAACATAATTAGATATTCTAGGTAACTGAGGTTTTCATCTTCAAGTACTAGTAACAGTTTCATTTAACCCACTTGTATTGATGTTTTTTTCTGAAATACCACTTGCTTCTCTGCCTGAAACTAATAAAATATGGTGTAGCTTAACCTGTTCCTAATGACCCAGAGGTGTCTTATATCAGTACAAAAGCTATAATACCAGGATGTCCCCAGAAGCTTAGAAGTACTTAGTACCCTTCACTCTACAATAAATAATCATGGCCTACTATGTTCTTGCACTCCTTTGAGTCTAAATGAGCTGGGCAGTCCTCCTGATCAATCTTCCTGCTGTCCCTTCTTGATGCACTGCTGTACAGCATTGCCTATGTGCACATTCATAACTCCATTTGAACTGTCTTATCATGCTAGCCAAATAACCAATATTTTTTAAAAGGTGGGAGTAAATAAACTCAGAAAATGCTAAAACAACTCTGATATGTGGGGCAAAAGCCATCTGCCTACTTTCATATTTTCCTCTCTATTTTGGAAATTGAGTTTACCAGATAAGTAAATTATTATTGCACTCTACTTTCTTTATAAAAATGTTCTACATACATAATGGAAGGTGAGCATCTTTGTCAATAATGTTAATCACAGTAGTTTCCTCATATTCACATACCCTCCATTCAGATTAAGGCTAGAGGACTTCCCTGGTGGTCCAGTAGTTGAGAATCTGCCTGCCAATGCGGGGCACGTAGTGTGGGATCCCTGGTCGGGGAAGATACCACATGCTGCGGAGCAACTAAGCCCCATGTCCCACAGTGACTGAGCTTACACTCAGAGTCCGCGAGCCACGACTACCGAAGCCGGAGACCACCTGGAGCCGTGCTCTGCAATAAGAGCCTGTGCTCCACCACAGTGAGACGCCAGCGTACCCACAACTAAAGAGTAGCAGCTCTCCCACGCTGTAACTGGAAAAAAGCCTGCGCACAGCAACGGAGAACAAGCACAGCCAAATATTTAAAAAAAAAAAAAAAAGTTAGAATTAAAAAACAACAGGAATTCATAAATCCATACTAGTAACAAACATTAAATCAGTGGAGAAGGACGTACTCTTGCTTATACTTGAACAGGTAAATGTGGAGGAGTACTGGAGTTGGACAGTCTTTTTGCAACCACAGTGGCAAAGTTTGGGTAAGACAAGAATCATCAATAGGCACTAACTATAGGAGAGAAATTTTGATGAGGAACAGGATATTTGGCTCATCTTAGAGTTCTTCCTAGAGATATCCTGTTAGTTGCAAGGAATGAAACACAGTAATTATATACTGGAGAAACAGAACAAAACCTTTACCAGGTAATCAAAATGAACGTCACGAATGAGGGGCAGATGCACATTCTTTGCCTCAAGATGCAGTTCCCAGAGGATGCAGCATCTAATGAGGAAATGAGGAAGTATAATGAGGAATCTAATGAGGAAATATCAGATAAATCCCAAATGAGGAATGTTATGTTGTCTTTTTTTTTTTTAAAGGGGATGGGAGTTGTATTCTTCAAAGCTGTCAATGCCATGAAAGGCAAAAGTTGTGAAAATATTCTAGCTAAAGAGCCATGACAACTAAAGGCAATATGAGATACTAGGTTGGATCTTTAAATGGAGGGGGAAAATTTTATAAAGCAAATTATTTTATTAATTGGAAAACATGTTAGATTGATTAAAGTATTATATCATTATATCATTAAAATCACTGAAATTCATAGCTATACTGTGATAATGTCCCTAAATACTGCAATATTTAGGAGTAATAGGCTAAGATCTATGTATGATTGGAGTGAAGAAATATATTTATATATATATAAAGAGAGAGAGAGGGAGAGAGAAGAGAAAACAAAAGTAATAAAAAAATGAAATGTTAAGGATAAGTGACTCTGGATTAACGTTGCTTGGCTGTTCCTTGTAACTTCTATAAATCTGAAATTATTCCCAAATAAGCTTTTTCTAAATAAATGGATTTTTTAAAAAGCATTAAGAAAAAAAAAGCAGCAGTGACAGAAGTAAGCAATCCATCCTAGACCGTAACATGCTAATTATTTTAAATGGCCACCTTACTGCCAAATCCCCCATGCTTTCTAAAATTGACTACTTCAATGACATTGTCTCATCTCTTGGGTTAAAATTACAGAAACGATGAATTTTATAATTTGAGTCATCTTATCCAACCTTTTTATTTTATAAATGAGGAAACTGCAGCTCAGAGATTGAAGACTTATCCTAAACTCTTGAACCAGTTAACATGTCAGAGCACCGTCTTGATTCTACTTCAGTCTCTACAACTGCTGAGCTTTCTATCTGAGCTTACTGCTCAGTTTCTATCACTTTCTCTTTCCTCCTTCCTAACGCTATTCTTGTGTTTATTATGGTTCTTGTATTCCCTACGGTTCTTGTATTCCCTATGGTTCTTGTATTCCCTTCTTTTTATGATTATACAGGGAATTATTATGGCCTTACTGTTTAAACTATCACAGTTCCACTGGTGAAAGTCTCCCAGACCTCTGTCCACACGTCTAATTGCGTGTGGACAGCAATTAGGCATCTAGATCAGGACACTCATCATCAGTTCAATCCCTACAAAACTGAAATAACCACAGGAGAAAAAATAAAAATAAAACCTATGAAAATCCACCTACCCTTCATGATAATCGGAGAAAGATATTAAAGCAAGACATGTTCTGTAGCCTACCAGGCTCCTCAGTCCATGGAATTTTCCAGGCAAGATTACTGGAGTGGGTTGCCATTTCCTTCTCCAGCAGATCTTCCCAACCCAGGGATCAAACCCGGGTCTCCCGCACAGCAGGCAGACACTACCATCTGAGCCACCAGGGAGATCCTTTTTGTCTAATAGATTGCCCCATTAATAAGATTCATAATGTTCAAGTTTAGCCAGAATGTAAGCAACAGACTGTCTCATAAACTGATGGCAGTTTAAATGAGCATATTTCTCTGGTGGACAGTTTGCCAAAATTAATGAAAATCTTAATGTACATACTTTTTGACCCAGCAATTTTACACGTAGATATTACTTGTTTTAAAAGAAAATACTGCAATGACATTCAAAGAAATATATAGGACTGCTCTTTTAGTATTGCTTGTAATAGCGAGAATTGGAATACTTAATATCTATCAATAAACGGGTTCAGTTCAGTTCAGTTCAGTCACTCAGTCATGTCCGACTCTTTGTGACTCCATGAATCACAGCATGCCAGGCTTCCCTGTCCATCACCAACTCCCGGAGTTCACCCAAACTTATGTCCATCGAGTCGGTGATGCCACCTAGCCATCTCATCCTCTGTCATCCCCTTCTCCTCCTGCCCCCAATCCCTCCCAGCATCAGGGTCTTTTCCATTGAGTCAACTCTTTGCATGAGGTGGCCAAAGTACTGGAGTTTCAGCTTCAGCATCATTCCTTCCAATGAACACCCAAGACTGATCTCCTTTAGGATGGACTGGTTGGATCTCCTTGCAGTCCTGCTGCTGCTGCTAACTCTCAAGAGTCTTCTCCAACACCACAGTTCAAAAGCATCAATTGTTCGGCACTCAGCTTTCTTCACAGTCCAACTCTCACATCCATACATGATCACTGGAAAACCATAGCCTTGACTAGATGGACCTTTGTTGGCAAAGTAACGTCTCTGCTTTTCAATATGCTGTCTAGGTTGGTCATAACTTTCCTTCCAAGGAGTAAGCGTCTTTTAATTTCATGCCTACAATCACCATCTGCAATGATTTTGGAGCCCCCCAAAATAAAGCCTAACACTATTTCCACTGTTTCCCCATCTATTTCCCATGGAGTGATGGGACCAGATGCCATGATCTTCGTTTTCTGAATGTTGAGCTTTAAACCAATTTTTCCCCTCTCTTCTTTCACTTTCATCAAGAGGCTTTTTAGTTCCTCTTCACTTTCTGCCATAAGGGTGGGTGTCATCTGCATATCTGAGGTTATTGATATTTCTCCCAGCAATCTTGATTCCAGCTTGTGTTTCTTCCAGTCCAGTGTTTCTCATGATGTACTCTGCATAGAAGTTAAATAAGCAGGGTGACAATATACAGCCTTGACGTACTCCTTTTCCTGTTTGGAACCAGTCTGTTGTTCCATGTCCAGTTCTAACTGTTGCTTCCTGGCCTGCATATAGGTTTCTCAAGAAGCAGGTCAGGTGGTCTGGTATTCCCATCTCTTTCAGAATTTTCCACAGTTTATTGTGATCCACACAGTCAAAGGCTTTGGCATAGTCAATAAAGCAGAAATAGATGTTTTTCTGGAACTCTCTTGCTTTTTCCATGATCTAGTGGATGTTGGCAATTTGATCTCTGGTTCTTCTGCCTTTTCTAAAACCAGCTTGAACATCTGGAAGTTCACCGTTCATGTATTGCTGAAGCTTGGCTTGGAGAATTTTGAGCATTATTTTACTAGCGGGTGAGATGAATCCAATTGTGCAGTAGTTTAAATATTCTTTGGCATTGCCTTTCTTTGGGATTGGAATGAAAACTGACCTTTTCCAGTCCTATGGCCACTGCTGAGTTTTCCAAATTTGCTGGCATATTGAGTGCAGCACTTTCACAGCATCATCTTTCAGGATTTGAAATAGCTCAACTGGAATTCCATCACCTCCACTAGTTTTGTTTGTAGTGATGCTTTCTAAGGCCCACTTGACTTCACATTCCAGGATGTCTGGTTCTAGGTGAGTGATCACACCATCGTGGTTATCTCAGTCATGAAGATCTTTTCTGTACAGTTCTTCTGTGTATTCTTGCCACCTCTTCTTAATATCTTCTGCTTCTGTTAGGTCCATACCATTTCTGTCCTTTATCGAGCCCATCTTTGCATGAAATGTTCCCTTGGTATCTCTAATTTTCTTGAAGAGATCTCTAGTCTTTCCCATTCTGTTGTTTTCCTCTATTTCTTTGCATTGATCGCTGAAGAAGGTTTTCTTATCTCTCCTTGCTATTCTTTGGAACTCTGCAATACAAGGGTAGGTAAATACAATTATACTGTTTCTTTGCATACATGAAAACATAGCTGTATATAGACCAATATGGGAAAGAGCCAGAAGAATTTGGAGGGAATTGTGTATATGAGTCTCCCATTTCCTTTTAAGTTGGTGTGTACATAGAAATCAGCAGAGAAAAGCTGTCACAATTGTTACTCCAGGGGAATGGAATTAGGGGTGGAGAAGGGGACTTCATTTTTCTACTTTATATATTTCTATTGTTTGCTTTTGTCATTGTGGGTTTTTTTTTTTTTTTTTGGTTGTTGTTGTTGGTTTGTTTATGTTTTACCAGAAGCATGATAGCTTTTATAAAAGCAACCACAGCAATCAAGGGTTTCCCTGGTAGCTCAGCTGATAAAGGATCCACCTGCAATGCAGGAGACCCTAGTTCAATTCCTGGGTCAGGATCTCTGGAGGAGGGACAGGTTACCCACTCCAGTATTCTTGGGCTTCTTTGGTGGCTCAGACTGTAAAGAATCTGCCTGCAATGCAGGAGACCTAGGTTCAATCCCTGGGTTGGGAAGATCCCCTGGAGCAGGGCGTGGCAACCAACTCTAGTATTTTTGCCTGGAGAATCTTCACAATGGTCGGACACTACTGAGTGACTAAGCACAGCATAACACAACAATTAAAGAGCTTTCTTTTTAACCTGAAAACTTTTCTTTAATCAGTTACTGTTCCTATCACTTCTCTTTTCCAGGCTTTAGAATGAATGTTTACTCTTTTCCCTCCTTTAATATTTATCCACTTATTCTTGATCCTTATAATTTATTTGCAGACTGTTTTGCAACTATAAGCCCAAACAATGTATGTAGAAAGGTATTCCTAACTAGTCTCTTAGATTTAACTACATCCTTTTTTTATTCTTTTGCTCACTTTTCCTCCATCACTGTTTTCATTATGTCACAAGTCTTCTCTGTCCTTACTCATTTGCCAGTTGAAAAATTCCCATTTCTTTATGGTTCAACAAGGAAGCATCCAGGGACTTCCATAACCTCACTCCACTCTCCGCCTATCACCACTCCACACACTTGTTCAGTCACTAAGTCATGTCTGACTCTGAGACCACATGGACAGCAGCATGCCAGGCCTCCCTGTCCTTCACTATGTCCCAGAGTTTGTTTTGATTCCTGTCCATTGAGTTGGTGATGCTATCTAACCATCTCAATCTCTGCCCACCCCCTTCTCCCTTTGCCTTCAATCTTTCCCAGCCTCAGGGTCTTTTCTAATGAGTCGGTTCTTAGCATCAGGTGGCCAAAGTTTGGAACTTCAGCTTCAGCATCAAGCCTTCCCATGAATTTTCAGGGTTGATTTCTTTTACAATTGACTGATTTGACCTCCTTGCAGTCCAAGAGACTATCAAGAATCTTCTCCAGCACCATAATTCAAAAGTATCAATTCTTTGGCACTCAGCCTTCTTTATGGTCCATCTCTCACATTTGTACATGACTACTGGAAAAACGATAGCTTTCACTAGACGGATGTTTGTCATCAAAATGATGTCTCTGCTTTTTAATATGCTGTGTAGGTTTGTCATTGCTTTCCTTCCAAGGAGCAAATATCTTTTAATTTCATGGCTGCAGTCACTATCTGCATTGACTTTGGAGCTCAAGAAAATAAAATCTGTCATTTCTTCCACTTTTCCCCCTTCTATTTTCTATGAAATGATGAAACTGGATGCCATGATCTTAGTTTTTTGAATGTTGAGTTTTAAGCCAGCTTTTTCACTCTTCTTGCACCCTCATCAAGAGGCTTATTAATTCCTCTTCACTTTCTGCTGTAAGAGTAGTGTCATCTGCTTATCTAAGGTTGTTGATATTTCTCCTGGCAATTTTGATTCCAGCTTGTAGATTCATCCAGCCTGGCATTTTGCATGATATACTTGGCAAAGAAGTTAAATAAGCAGGGTGACAATATATAGCCTTAATGTACTCCTTTCCCAATTTGGAACAAGTCAGTTGTTCCATGTCTGGTTCTAACTGTTGCTTCTTGACCCACATACAGGTTTCTCAGGAAGCAGGTAAGGTGGTCTGGTATTCCCATCTCCTTAAGAATTTTCCACAGTTGTAATCTACACACTCAAAGGCTTTCACGTAGTCAATGAGGCAGAAGTAGATGTTTTTTCTGGAATTCCCTTGCTTTCTCTAGGATGCAACGGATGTTGGCAGTTTGATCTCTGGTTCTTCTGCCTTTTCTAAATCCAGCTTGAACATCTGGAAGTTCTTGGTTCACGTACTGTTAAAGCCTACCTTGAAGGATTTTAAGCATAACCTTACTAACGTGAAATGAGCACATTGTACAGTAATTTGAACATTCTGTGGCATTGCCCTTCTTTGGAGTTGGAATGAAAACTGACCTTTTCTAATCCTGTGGCTACTGCCGAGTTTCCCAAATTTGCTGACATATTGAGTGCAGCACTTTAACAGCATCATCTGTTAAGATTTTAAAATAGTTTCTTGTGTATTCTTATCAATAAACAGCACAATGTCATATACATAAATGAAGCTTGGAAAATACTTATTAAATATATTTTATACTAACTATGAACAATTCAGCATGAGATACCCAATATATGTTTAATATTTCCTAGAATTCAGCTTGGTTATAGATGCTTATTCATGGGTTCCAGAGTAAAATTGCTTTCAAAAATCAAAATACTTTTAGAATAGTGGGAAAAAATAGCATTAGATTTATAATATCACTTCATAAAGGTGATATGGTAGAAAATTTTAAAATATATTACAGGAGATAATTTTCTACCATATCACCTTTATGAGTGATATTATAAAAGATATTTTAAAGAATATCCTTTTATATCTCTCTCTGCATTTATATATTGAGAGATATGCATATAAAATTTAACAGTGAAATTGGAGTCTGTCATTTAGTGTTTTTGCTTACTCTGGTTATTGAAAGTTTTTGCTAGCTCACAGTCAGGAACTGACTGTGGCTCAGATCATGAACTCCTTATTGCCAATTTCAGACTTAAATTGAAGAAAGTAGGGAAAACCACTAGACCATTCAGGTATGACCTAAATCAAATCCCTTATGACTATACAGTGGAAGTGACAAATAAATTCAAGGGATTAGATCTGATAGAGTGCCTGAAGAACTATGGATGAAAGTTCATGACATTGTAGAGGAGGCGGTGATCAAGACCATCCCCAAGAAAAAGAAATGCAAAAAGGCAAAATGGCTGTCTGAGGAGGCCTTACAAATAGCCGAGAAAAGAAGAGATATGAAAGGCAAAGGAGAGAAGGAAAGATATACTCATTTGAATGCAGAGTTCCAAAGAACAGCAAGGAGAGGTAAGAAAGTCTTCCTCAGTGATCAATGCAAAGAAATAGAGGAAAACAATAGAATGGGAAAGACTGGAAATCTCAAGAAAACTAGAGATACCAAGGTATCATTTCATGCAAAGATGGGCTCAATAAAGGACAGAAATGGTATGGACCTAACAGAAACAGAAGATATTAAGAAGAGGTGGCAAGAATACACAGAAGAACTGTACAGAAAAGATCTTCATGACTGAGGTAACCATGATGGTGTGATCACTCACCTAGAGCCAGACATCCTGGAATGTGAAGTCAAGTGAGCCTTAGGAAGCATCACTGTGAACAAAGCTAGTGGAGGTGATGGAATTCCAGTTGAGTTATTTCAAATCCTGAAAGATGATGCTGTGAAAGTGCTGCACTCAATATGCCAGCAAATTTGGAAAACTCAGCAGTGGCCATAGGACTGGAAAAGGTCAGTTTTCATTCCAATCCCAAAGAAAGGCAATGCCAAAGAATATTTAAACTACCGTACAATTGGATTCATCTCACACACTAGTAAAGTGATGCTCAAAATTCTCCAAGCCAGGCTTCAACACTACATGAACCGTGAACTTCCAGATGTTCATGCTGGTTTTAGAAAAGGCAGAGGAACCAGAAATCAAATTGCCAACATCCATTGGATCATCAAAAAAAGCAAGAGAGTTCCAGAAAAACATCTACTTCTGCTTTATTTACTACGCCAAAGCCTTTTTGACTGTGTGGATCACAACAAACTGGAAAATTCTGAAAGAGATGGGAATACCAGGCCACCTGACCTGCCTCTTGAGACACTTATATGCAGGTCAGGAAGTAACACTTAGAACTGGACATGGAACAACAGACTGGTTCCAAACAGGAAAAGGAGTATGTCAAGGCTGTATATTGTCACCCTGCTTATTTAACTTATATGCAGAGTACATCATGAGAAACGCGGGGCTGGAAAAAGCACGAGCTGGAATCAAGATTGCCGGGAGAAATCTCAATAACCTCAGATATGCAGATGACACCACCCTTAAGGCAGAAAGAGAAGAGAACTAAAGAGCCTCTTGATGAAAGTGTAAGAGAAGAGTGAAAAATTGGATTAAAACTCAACATTCAGAAAACTAAGATCATGGCAACCAGTCCAATTACTTGATGGCAAATAGATGGGGAAACAATGTAAACAGTGACAGACTTTATTTCTGGGGGCTCCAAAATCACTGCAGATGGGGACTGCAGCCATGAAATTAAAAGACGCTTGCTCCTTGGAAAAAAGCTATGATCAACCTAGACAGCATATTAAAAAGCAGAATCATTACTTTGCCAACAAAGGTCCGTCTAGTCAAAGCTATGGTTTTTCCTGTGGTCATTCATGTATGGATGTGAGAGTTGGACTGTAAAGAAAGCTGAGCACTAAAGAATTGATGCTTTTGAACTGTGGTGTTGGAGAAGATTCTTGAGAGTCCCTTGGACAGCAGGGAAATCCAACCAATCTACCCTGAAGGAAATCAGCCCTGAATATTCATTGGAAGGACTGATGCTGAAACTCAGATACTTTGGCTACCTGATGTGAAGTACTGACTCACTAGAAAAGACCCTGATGCTGGGAAAGATTGAAGGCAGGAGGAGAAGGGGACAGCAGAGGATGAGATGGTTTGATGGCATCACTGACTCAATGGGCATGAGTTTGAGTAAACTCCAGGAGTTGGTGATGGGCAGGGAGGCTTGGCATGCTGCAGTCCATGGAGTCGCAAAAATTTCAACATGACTGCATGTGTGACTGAACCAAACTGAACTGAGTGCAGTAATAAAGTTGCTTATCACATTACAGATGGGAAAAGCCTACTGCATAACCAATGAGTCCCTTTCCCTGAAGAGATGTAATTCTATCTGTGGTTTCACATTCCGAAAATAAATATTCTAACTCCCTCTGAAAATTAGTAACATAAGCATTTGTCCCTCTGTTAGACCAACCAATACATTTTATATAACTCTTACTGTATTTAATAGAGACTTCACTTAGCCAGAGAGACTTTCTTCACTATGACTTAGTATACACAGATTTGAAACTCATTGTTGAATAATGGCAATTATATTTGTCTTCACTGTATCTATAACATAGCAGTTATTATTTAAGAGTATTTAACTTTAGAAGATATAAATGGGGGTAAAACTAGTTATAGATTGACCTTCAAATTGTGACTACACTTAGAAATCATGATGTCATTAAAAACAGTGTTAGTCACTTTTCAAAAAATTGTGTTCAATTTACTAATATGTACTATAATATAAACAATACCAGCACACATGCTGAAACTGAAATAAAGCCACTTTAAAACTAATGGGCTTTGGGGCCAAGTTATATCTAAACATAAATATTGATACTTGTCTAGATGTATTTATATCTCAGTACTTTTCTTCCTTATCAATATTATTAATTTTGAAATATAACTACAAGAAAGGCAAGGCTTCTGATAAATTAAAAACAAATTTATTGACTACCTTCTAAACTTGGTGAATTGAATATTCATGTTTATATCTGCTACCTCCCAAAATTCACATAAAGTTACAATAAAGTATAGAAAGAATGGAAGAAGAAAGGATAATGAATAAAAATTTTTGGAAGATGAAAAAATAAAGGATAAATAGATTCAAGTAAGTGGAGTAAAATGCAATGAGTTGCCTTTTTAAAGGAGAAAAAGAAGCCAGCTGATTTGCACAGCAGAACTCTGAAAAGTTTAGGAATTTTGGAGAGATGGGGTACTGAGAAAACTATACCCATGTCATTATTCCAAAGATTAAATAATATTACAAAAGTAAAAAGAAATCTTGAAAAGTGTTTCTGTCTGGTTTTATAAGTAATATTCTTTGTTATGTGTTATAATGTTAATTTCTAAGCACTTTTCTAAATCACCAATGTTTGGTGCTAGCTTGAAGTTGTAAGACTGGTACAATCACAGTATCTGCATTTTCTTTTCCTTGTTTCCGAATTACTGCCCAGAAATATCCGGTCAATGCTGTGTTTACCTTGTTCTAGATGCCTTCCAATTCTCTGCCTCATCAAACCTTGGGCTAGCCTTGCCTGCCCATGTCCACGGCAGGCTCCTGAACTTGCCTAGAAGTTCAGGGCCCAACTTGCCTAAAAAGGGAATTCACACAAACTTACTTGAGCAGCATTTAGTCAACATACCTAGTCTTTCTAGAGGGATTCATGTGATAAATCCATTTTAGGCTCTACACTCACTGTATAAAAATTTTCTGTCCACATTGTTGGGAGGTGACCGAAAAATCAGTCATCTTTCAACCTCCATCCCCCTTCTGGAAGGCCAAAACTCCACACCCTATCCTTCTTACAAACACCAGCTTTTTCCTAACTTTCGTTTCCTTTCACGTTTATTTCAATTTGATGTTACCTGTACACATCTCTTTCCATTAGGCAGGGCACTGTGTGATTTTCTCAGGTTTCATATAACCCACTGCTGCTGCTGCTGCTGCTGCTGCTGCTAAGTCTCTTCAGTCGTGTTCGACTCTGTGCGACCCCGTAGACAGCAGCCCACCAGGCTCCCCCGTCCCTGGGATTCTCCAGGCAAGAACACTGGAGTGGGTTGCCATTTCCTTCTCCAAAGCATGAAAGTGAAAAGTGAAAAGGAAGTTGCTCAGTCATGTCCAACTCCTCGAGACCCCATGGACTGCAGCCTACCAGGCTCCTCCGCCCATGGGATTTTCCAGGCAAGAGTACTGGAGTGGGGTGCCGTTGCCTTCTCCGATACAACCCACTAGGCATAGCCAAAGTGGTGCTTAGCTACAAATGAGCTAGGTTTCGTATGAACTATAAATCCTATTCAATTAACCAAATAGAATTTGTTATATAATCAGCAAACAGAAGTCAAATCTAAAATTAGTATTCGAGATCTAGGACAAGAGATAGAGACAAAAAGTCAGGAAGAAGATGAAATTTCCAGGTAAAAAAATGTTAATTCAACTACTGTGTATGCGTGTTAGTTGCTCAGTCATGTCTGACTGTTTGAGACCCCAAGGATTGTAAGCCACCAGGCTTCTCTGTCCATGGAATTCTCCAGACAAGAATACTGGACTGGGTTTGCCCTTCCCTTCTCCAGGGGATCTTTCCCACCCAGGGATCAAACCCAGGTCTCCTGCATTGCAGACAGATTCTTTACCGTCTGAGCTGCCAGGGAAGCCCTAGTAGTTTCTGTTTTCTACAGGAAGCCTTCCAACATAAGCCATCCTCCAGCCGGATTTATGAGAAATGAAGATTCCCCACTGAATGTCATCAGGAAGAAACCAAGAGTGTAGCCAATGGAAAATGAGCTATCAACTTGAAAACTGTAACATGCTAAAAATCCTTGTTCAGATATAAGAGTAGGAAAAAACGTAAAAAAGAGGAATCTAAAAGGTAATTGTCCAGATACAAAACTGTTTTATCTAGTTAAAACAGAAATATTCTTAGAGTGGAAAGTACCAGTCTATCTGACTCACAATCTCTTATCTAGTATTTATTCTCAAAATAAATCTACCTTTGAAGCATGGTGAGATTGAGGGGAGGCACAACTGGAGAGAGAAGAATTGGGACCATATGGATGATCTTGCTGGGTAATTTAATAAATCCTCATCCTGATGCTCTTGCCCATTTAGTGAGGTCTCCTCAAGCCTCTGTATCCTGATTAAATTTCTCATCCTGCAGAGGATTCCTAGGGAGGACTGCTCCCCATTCCTACTATAACCCAGGAGGCCCCTCCTAAAAGAACAAGATCTCTCTCATGTTCATTATTGCACTTGGCATCTGGGCTCCTGTGTGCACCAGATTAACACTTTAAAAAAAAAGTACATAATAGAACTTCTAGAAACTATTGTGTTAACAACTGGTGATGCCTTTAATGCACTTTCTACCTTGAATTTCATTAATATGTAACTTCTTATAATAGATCTTAAGCTCCTTGAGGATAAGAGTTCCTTCAGATTTGTAGTCCTTTGTTACCACTATCTCAGCATCTTGCACAGAGAAGGATATCATTAAATACATAACAGATAAATATGAACAATAATGAAGATGGACAAGTCACTTTTCCAGAATCCTGGAATAAAAATTTTTCTAGTGGTGAGCCATCAGCTTCTTCAAAATCTAAGTCATAGCTCACTTTCTCTTTTATTTCCTTAATCATTATTATTTACTGGAAATTTTTTCAGTGATATAACAGCATATACCTTGACAACAGATGTTTTAATGTTGTACCACTTCTTGAGATATATTATTAGCAGATGCTTTTTCATCCCAGCTCATTGCTAAGTTCCTTGAAAGTGAGGACCATGCCTTCAATCTCATCACACCATTTATAACTACTCTGCAAACAGTATTGACTAACATTGACCATATGCTTTTCATGGTCCAGGTGTTTTCTAAGCATTTCATGTGTATTTAATCATTCTCATGGCAGCCCTATGGGGTAGGTACTAAACATAAGTAGCTAGTTCAAGGTCACATGGCTGGGAAGTGGCAGCAGCAGGATTTGATTCAAGGCAGTCTTGCTCCAGGTGCCTGGTCTTAACCAATCTACTAGACATAAAACATCAGAGAAGGCAATGGCACCCCACTCCAGCACTCTTGCCTGGAAACTTCCATGGGCGGAGGAGCCTGGTAGGCTGCAGTCCATGGGGTCTCGAAGAGTCAGACATGACTGAGCAACTTCCTTTTCACTTTCATGCATTGGAGAAGGAAATGGCAACCCCCTCCAATGTTCTTGCCTGGAGAATCCCAGGGACAAGGGAGCCTGGTAGGCTACCGTCTATGGGGTCGCACAGAGTCGAACACGACTGAAACGACTTAGCAGCAGCAGCAGCAGCAGACATAATACATTATAGTGGATTCCTAAACAACTGATTTAATCTAAAATATTTCTTAAAGGCATGATTTTTGATCAACAGTGGTTTGTGATATAGTCAGGTAGAAGAGATTTTTCTCCTCCCTTTGTTGTACTGTTCATATTACTAAAACATCTCCCTTACTACTATAATTCAACTGTGCTGTTCTTGGAATTCTTATAGCACAATCAAGTTATCCATGGCACCACAACTTCTTTATAGTTTGTTCATTTCTACTACTAGCGTATCTCTCAGAATGCCAAACCCAAAGTCCCTAGCTGCCTCATATAGGGCAGCAACATCAAACCCATCTGCTCCTTACCAGCTAGGGGACCTCAGACAAGTCAGTGAAATTCTCTCAGCTTCAGTTCTTTATCAGAAAAACAGGGATAATAAAGTCTTCTTGTACGGTTCAGAGATGATGTAGGTTAGGGGACTAGCATAGGATCTGGTGCCTAGTAAAGCTAAAGCTCTGTGAGTGATTGTCATTATTCTCTTAGCAATTCACCTAACTCTTGCTGCATGAGTACACCAACAGAGAGGTAACCGTAAAGATTTGCACTCTCACTATTGCCTTTTGGTGCTATTACTTTTTCATTGTGCTGGTGCTAAAATTGATCAGATTCTATGTCTTACTGATGCTTATACCCCATTAAGCAGTGAAAGGAGAGAGTTTCTTGGTTTTTTTTGGCTGCCCCAGGTCTTAGTTGTGGCACACAGGATCATCTGTCTTGCTTGCATCATGCAGGATCTTTTATTTTAATCGAGTAAACTCTTAGTTGCAGTATATGGGATCTCATTCCCCGACCAGGGATTGAACCCTGCACTGAGAGCACGAGTCTTAGCTGCTGAACCACCAAGGAAGTCCAAGGATAGTGCTCTTTGATCATTGCTCTAGTTTCTTGCCACACAAAATTTGCGATGAGTTGGCTGGTCATTTCACCTCTCTTGGTTAATTCCACAGCAGTCAGGTAGAGAGAATAATGGCATCACTGATCTTGGGACATTTCTTGCAAGTAAAGAATACATAAAATTTTTCCTATCACTGTTCTAAGTCAGGGGCTTCTCTGGTGACTCAGCAGTAAAGAATCTGCCTGTTAAGCAGGAGACACAGGAGATGTGAGTTCAATCTCTCAGTTGAGATGATCCCTTGGTGGAGGGCGTGGCAACCCACTCCAGTATTTTTGCCTGGAGAATCCCATGGACAGAGCAGCCTGGCGGGCTACAGTCTACAGGGTCGCAAAGAGTAGAACATGACATATTGACATGACATGACACTTCAGTCAAAGTGACTTAGCATGCGTGCACGCGTGCAGTCCTTAGGCAAAGTTGTTTACCATTGGGCCTCATAGGTGCTAAACATTCCTGGAAGTTCATGGCAGATTGTATTTCAAGTTGATCGTCATCAGCAAAGAATGATTATGATCCAGATTGTTGCAGCACCAAAAGGATAAAGCAAGTGATTGATACTTACTATGTCTAGTCTAAAATTGGGCAATGTACTGTTGGTAGGAATGCAAACTAGTACAGCCACTATGGAGAACAGTGTGGAGATTCCTTGAAAAACTGGAAATAAAACTGCCATATGACCCAGCAATCCCACTGCTGGGCATACACATCGAGGAAACTGAATTGAAAGAGACACATGTACCCCAGTGTTCATTGCAGCACTGTTTACAATAGCCAGGACATGGAAGCAACCTAGATGTCCATCAGCAGACGAATGGATAAGAAAGCTGTGGTACATATACACAATGGAGTATTACTCAGCCATTAAAAAGAAAACATTTGAATCAGTTCTAATGAGGTGGATGAAACTGGAGCCTATTATACAGAGCGAAGTATGTCAGAAGGAAAAACACCAATACAGTATGCAGCTGCTAAGTCACTTCAGTCGTGTCTAACTCTGTGCGACCCCATAGACAGTAGCCTACCAGGCTCCCCTGTCCCTGGGATTCTCCAGGCAAGAACACTGGGGTGGGTTGCCATTTCCTTCTCCAATGCATGAAAGTGAAAAGGGAAAGGTGAAGTCGCTCAGTCGTGTCTGACTGTTCGCAACCCCATGAACTGCAGCCCACCAGGCTCCTCCGTCCATGGGGTTTTCCAGGCAAGAGTACTGGAGTGGGTTGCCATTGCCTTCTCCAACCAATACAGTATATTAACGCATAATATGGAATTTAGAAAGATGGTAACAATGACCCTATATGTGAGACAGCAAAAGAGACACGGATGTAAAGAACAGACTTTTGGATCCTGTGGGAGAAGGCGAGGGTGGGATGATTTGAGAGAATAGCATTGAAACATGTATATTATCATATGTGAAATAGATCGCCAATCCAGGTTCGATGTATGAGACAGGGTGCTCAGGGCTGGTGCACTGGGATGACCCAGAGGGATGGGATGGGGAGGAAGGTGGGAGGGGGGTTCAGGATGGGGAGCACATGTACACCCATGGCTGATTCATGTGAATGTGTGGCAAAACCCACCACAATATTGTGAAGTAATTAGCCTCCAATTAAAATAAATAAATAAATACAAATAAAATTGGACAGTGTAGCGTAATTAAATCTTGAGTTTGGAATACTTGGGGATCTTCTGATTTTCCTCCCCACTTCTACCTTCTCCAGCCTAGTATTTGGATACCTTTATGAACATTGGCAGGTGGTCATCCAATCTCTGCTGGGAATTCAGAGACCTGGGGATTGGGCTTTAGACCTAGCTGTGTCACTCGTCCAGACAACTCAACCACTGCAAGCTCCAGTTTCTTCTCTTGTGAGACACTGGCTCTCTATCTGACCTGCCCAGTGGTAAACTCCCTTTTTCACTCCTCTCCCAGCAAACAGGCAGCCCCAACTTACTACTGATCCTGCTCCAGAAGATTGCTGAAGCCTGGTATTCGGAACTCAGAAGAGATTTCCTGTTGAAAGAGTATAAACGATGGTTGGGATCTCAGGTTTGTCCACACCAGTCTATTTCATTTATAATGCAGTTAAATTATGATATTTGTCTAAGAGTGAAAGAGAGGAAAAAGAAATTTCTTCCCCCCTTTTCTGGATGCAAGTCAACACTAGACAAAGCTTTGAAATATGTGCAATTTATTGGGATGGCCAAGAAGTTCATTCAAGTTTTCCCTTAACATCTTATACCAAAATTCAAATGAACTTTTTGGCCAACCCAATATTTAGGCACCTTCTTACTTCCTTTTTCTCTCTTCCATCTTCTAAGTGTCCCTTACTCTGGGTCCATAGACTCCACCTGTCATCCCATTCAGGTTCTCATCACTCTGCAAAGCCCCGAGCTTTTTTATCCTCTCCATTCTGACCCATCCCACTGCATCCCCTGTCTCCAACTCCTCTAGTCCCCAAGCCCTGACCTGGGTCATCTCAACAGACTTCTACTCCCTCCGTGAAGCAGTCCTCAGACAGATTAGTGAGAAGGAAATCCGATTTAAATGATGTATGAACACCTAAGCACAATAAGCGTTGACGCTTAAGTAGTGCTGTGCCTGGCACTATTCTAAGCATGCGTCAATGATTTAGATCCTCAACAATCCCAGGAGGGAGGTGCTATACTATCTACATTCCACAAATAAGGAGACAGGCACAGAGAATTTAGGTGGCTTGCTCAAAGTCACTGTGCTACAGTCAGTGATAGAGATGGGTTCTGAATCCAGGCAACCTAACACAACCAGGCAGCATAACATACATGTGAAAAAATTCTAGGAGTGTTAGAGAGGATTTTCTACCATAGCTGGTCACTGAACCAGGGTGGTGAAAGCAAGTACTTTGCAGGGCCCAAATAGATAATGGAAATGCATGAAATAGTGGCTTCACAGACACAACCTGTAGGAACCTTCCACCCATCCATGGAAAAAAACACTGGCTCCTGTTTTTCTTGGTTCTCCCATTCCACTTTTCTCTTCATAGAATTGTACAGATGACAAAACAAAGAATGGCTGACATTTCTAGTAACACACTTCAAAGAAAGATAATAGTGTCTTGCAATGATAAATGGCAATCAGTGCTGGTTCCAGGTGTGTGAGGCCATCCCTATGGCAACCGGAGAGCCTGTGTGCCCTCTGGGAGGGTAGCCCTTCTCAGCCCGAGGCGATGCTTAGTTTTGCAGGCAGGTAAGGTGACTCCAGAGACTATGCCCTCAACCATGTGTTATACTAGCCGGGTTCAAGTGACACCTAGACCACATTTTTAATGTATTTCATTGTAATATATTCACTTTCATGGTGAATGGTTGCACCTATGAATAAATTAGAAAAATGTCTGTAGTTACCAGGACTCCTCCAGTTGTAAGTGCTATAAACTCAACTCAAATTATCTTTAAAACACACCCACATATGTGGGGGTGTGAGGACATGATGTCAGACAAGAGTTAAATCTAGAGGCCAAGCTATATAATCAAGCCCCATCCTTCAATCTCCCAGATCTTCTTTATTGGTTTGTTGAATTCATCTACTTCTACAGATGAGAAGGTAGCACTCCAGATGAACATCCTTTCAGCCCACAGGTCTAGAAATGACAGCAGGTTTCCCCTCCAGCTCTGGCTGAAAAGTCCCAGGGAAGGACTCTAACTGGTTCCTCTGCGGGTTGTGTGTCTACCCCTGAACCAATCACTTTACCTGGAAAGTTGGACCATTTTGATTAGCCAGGGCTAATTTATTTTATTTCAAATAATTTCAATAATTTCAAAAAATTGGCCTACTTCTTATCAGATTCCAGTGGGTTTTAGTGTTTATAACTTATATTTATGGCTGTTAACAGATTGATCCTAAACCTAGGTGTTATGTGACCTCTGTTTCTTATTTTTTTATATATTGGGGTATAGCTGATTAACAATGTTGTGATAGTTTCAGATGAACAGAAAAGGAACTCAGCCTTACATATACCTGTATCCAGGGCTAATTTATTTACTTGTCAGCATGATAGGGGAGCTGGAGAAGGAAATGGCAACTCACTTCAGTACTCTTGCCTGGAAAATTCCATGGATGGAGGAGCCTGGTAGGCTACAGTCCATGGGATTGCAAAGAGTCGGACACGACTGAGCAACTTCACTGGATGATAGGGGAGAGTGGGTGGCAGATGACAGCTCTCCCCACCCCAAGCTCTAATAAAGTACAAAGGGACAGTTCTCCAAATAATGAGTGGCTCTGAGCAGTTGAAAACTATAGCTGTTCACTCTAATGTTCAAGTTATCTCTAGCATGAAAATTAGGGAAATTAAAGAGAAAAAACAGCTTACATTGGATAAATTAAAAAAACAACTAGCTTTCAAATGCTTTGTTTATATAATATATGCCTTCTTGATTATGATAAATGTCTAAATAGGGAACTCTCTGGTGGTCCAGTGGTCAAGACTCTATGTTTTCATTGCTAAGGGCCTTGGTCCAATCTCTGGTCAGGGAACTAAGATCCATAGGCCTTGTGGCATGGCCAATAAAAAAAGAAGAAAGTCTAAATAAAAACTGAAAAATTCAGTCAATCATAGAAATATTTCTAAATGTTCAATTCTTTTGGTGTTTTATGAGAAATATAGATAACTTACAGCTTCCTTTATTTTTTGATCTGGATGTTTTAATGCTACATTAACCTGATTTAGTGCCATTTAGAATCTAGAATATGTAACTTAAAAAGTCATGATTACACACACACAAAAAAAAAAACATTAGATTTTATAGGAGATTTAGTGTCTTGCCATAACATGCTTACTCTCAACAAGTTAGAGCTAAACCAGAGAACTAATATAAGATAAAATGGAGAACTTGTTTTGCCATTACATTTCTATAATGGCATTACATTTCTTAGTTGAACTGAGAACTAAAATTGAGATATGCTTTACTTAAAAATTAGAGAATCATTTATCTTTGTTTATTTTTGCTAGCCTTTCCCATTATATTTAATATGTAATTCGTACAATGGAATACAAAGATGTCTAGGGACTTTCCTCTTTAAAGTTAATGCCTTGTCTGTTTCTCTTTCAGCATATTCAATTTGTGTGTTAAATCCTCAAATTCCCAGCTGTAATATGGTGTGTGAAAGTAAAATAAGCATTTAATTTTGTATCGTTAAGGCAGATTTATTTCCTACCTGCTAAATGGAACACATTATTGAAGTCGTACCATAAGGCAGGTCCCGGTGCTAAACACTGCTGCTGCCGAAGCTAAGTTGCTTCAGTTGTGTCCGACTCTTAAACACTATGCACATACAACTCATCGCATCCCTATAACTGTCCTGTGAGCAAAAGATCATTTTACAGCCAAGGAAATGAGGGCATTCATTTAATTCTCAAAACAATCATCCGAGATAGATAACACTTTAACCTGATATGATTGTTGAGGAAACTGAGGCCTGGAGAAGTTTTGAAAATTACTCAAGTTCACAGAGCTAATTAGGGGATTTGAACCAGGCAGTTTAGCTTTGTACTTGTGCCCTTAATCCCTGTTCAATACCTCCTCTAACTGCTTAATGGTTAGTACACTATCAAGCATACAGTCTGTACTGAGGACAATTAACACTTAACCATAAAGTGTGTATTAGACCTTGTTCTAAGATGAAAGTGAAAGTGAAGTCGCTCAGTCGTGTCCGACTCTTTGCAACCCCATGGACTGTAGCCTATCAGGCTTCTCTGTCCATGGGTTTTTCCAGGCAAGAATACTGGAGTGGGTTGCCATATCCTTCTCCAGGAGATCTTCCTGACCCAGGGATTGAACCTGGGTCTCCCACACTGTAGGCAGACGCTTTACCATCTGAGCCACCATACCCTTGGTCAAATTCTTCTCTATTGGTCTAAAGTTACACATTTCTTATATTTCTCTCTTTTCAGAGAAAAAGGTAGGAATAACTAAAATAACTCTAATTTACCATTCTCAAGTAAAATTTCAAAAAGACAAATTTCATAGTATTGCAGTAATTGAAGATGTTATATGTTATGAAAAGTCTTACTTCAAACTTGTACCAGTTACCTGTTTACTGTTACAAGAAGAGAGAAAGATCTGTCCATTAGATCATTTGAACCTTCCAAATAAAGTATAGAAGAATTATGACTGGTTTCTCTTCTGCCCATCTTTCTTGGCCCAAGAAAAAGGTCTGGACTTCCTCTCCCCTTGAAGCAGATATCTATTTGTGGGCAAAACCTGTCTGCCTAAATCCTTTTCCAAAAGTAAATGTAGGACATCCAGGTCTGTTTGCATGTGTGTGTGTGTGTGTGTGTGTGTGTGTGTGTGATCCTCTAAAGTCATTGTGACATTGAGAATTTGTTTATTGAAAATTTGTTTTGACCTCTTGTGTGACTGATTATACTACCATGACAATGGGTTTCAGGGAACCCTCCTTAATGATTAATGAAAGCATTCCTGCCTTTTTGTGTCCTACACATATTCTGTCAAGGGTGAAGCTTCAAGTTAGGAACAGTGTTGATCTCATATTAGGATGGCTTAAATTCAGAATAATTGAAGCAGCATAGGTAAGTAATTCTTATTCTTTTAAATGAAACCATGATATTTTAAAGTACAAAAATTTTAAGACACATTTAATAAAACTGATGGGTAAAAATTGTATGTGATTTATTTTTAAATTAGCACACTTTATTCATTAAGCACATAAATAGTATATAATCATATCCAAATAGATATCAAATTGATACATTCAAACATTCCGTAAAACATATTCCAATTTTAGTCAATCCTCACCTTATTTTAGTTTATAAAATATTTATTATATTCTCTTATTAGCAAGAAGTGAACTTATATGAACTTATGATGAAAATTATATATATAAAATGTATTCAAGGGAACACATATTTTCCAAAATTTTTATATACTGTGCATAGCTACCAGGTTTGAAGAATAAACTCAACTCCTCAGTAACACTTTCAAAATCTTTCACAATCAGATCCCCAACTATATCTCCAATTTCAATCTTGATTATACCTTGGTATGAGTTTTTAAGACTCCTAAGCAGGATAAATAATTTTTTAAAATCATACTTAGACATATAATGTGATTGAAATACAAAAAAGTGAAATAGAAGATCTTAAAAGAAGATGAGTAATAATATATTGTCTTCAAAGGAATGGAAATTAATTTTAACAATAGAAATGGAAGTCAGAAAGTGGTAAAATAATATCTTCAATGGATTAGGAGAGAGAAAATAAAAGCAATCTAAAATTGTATAACTAGCAAAAACTTTCTTTCAAGAATTGAGATTCAGCCAATTTATTGAAGGAAATTCTAAAGAATATACTTCAAGAAGAAGTAGCATAATCCCCAGCAGAAAGTCTGAGATGCAAGAAGAGATTAAGAGCAAAAAAGGGGTTAAATTTGTGAGTAAACATAAATCTAAACTACAATACAGACAGGTTCTAGGTTCATCACCTCACCAGAACTGGTGTATAGCAGAAACCAACACACCATTGTAAAGTAACTCTCCTATAATTAAAAAAAATTTTTTTAATCCATATAGACTAAAAACACTTCTATAATAGCATATAAATCCAGGGGTGATTAGAAATAGAACATTCAAAGGTTCTTGTGTTATTGAAAGTATCAATAAGTGTTATACTTTGACAAGTTAAGCTATCAAGAAAGTAACGCTCTCCTGCTATAAAAAGGCCAGCCAGAGAGAGAAGCCCTGGAAAGACAAGGAGGAGAGAAAGGCCCCAGTTTCCAGCCATCTCAGCTGTAGTGAGGCCATCTTGGATCTCATCCGTGTTGCAGCCGGACCTGCTGACACTACCTAGAACAGAAAGAGAAGCCATCCCCATGGAGCCCCATGTGCGTGTTAAGTCGCTCCAGTCGTGTCTGACTCTGTGCCACCCTATGGACTGTAGTCTGCCAGGCTCCTCTGTCCATGGGATTCTCCGGCAGGAATAAGGAGTGGGTTGCCACGTCCTCCTCCCGAGGGATCTTCCCAACCCAGGGATCGAATCTGCGTCTCTTATGTCTCCCGCACTGGCAGGTAGGTTCTTTACTACTGGTGCCACCTGCCCTAGAGTCAACCCATAGAATCATGAAAAATAATAAAACGCTCGTCATTTTAAGACACTGGAGTTGTCTGTTACACAGTAATGAATGCCTGATACAGAGCACTAACAAAAACCCTACAGCAGTCATCATATCCAATGGTGACATACTGAAAGCATTCTCTTTAGGATAGGGACAAGATCGGGGTGCTTTACTTAACATCATCCAGGGGATCCTGACCAGAATAAGAAGGAAAATAAAGTATAAAGGTTGGGAAGAAACAAACTAACTGGTAAATATGGCCAAGAATCTATGAAAAAGTTAATGATTAATTAGTTAACAAAAGATGATGCTCTTAAAGTGCTGCACTCAATATGCCAGCATATTTGAAAAATTCAGCAGTGGCCACAGGACTGGAAAAGGTCAGTTTGTATTCCAGTCCCAAATAAGGGCAATGCCAAAGAGTCTAATGCTTAAAATCTTTCAAGCTAGGCTTCAGGAGTATGTGAACTGAGAAATTCCAGATGTACATGCTGGATTTAAAAAAGGCAGAGGAACAAGAGCTCAAATTGCCAACATCTGTTGGATCATAGAAAAAGCAAGAGGATTCCAGGAAAACATCTGCTTCATTGACTATGCTAAAGCTTTTGATTGTGTGGATCACAACAAACTGTGGAAAATTCTTAAAGAGCTGGGAATACTATCTTACCTGCCTTACGTGCCTCCTGAGAAACCTATATGTATGTCAGGAAGCAACAGTTAGAACTGGACATGGAAAAACTGACTGGTTCCAAATTGGGAAAGGAGTATGTCAAGGCTGTTACTTGTTACCCTGCTTATTTAACTTAAATGCAGAGCACATCATGTGAAATGCCAAGCTGGATGAATCAAAAGCTGGAATCAAGATTGCCAGGAGAAATATTAACAACCTCAGATATGAAGATGATATCACTCTAACGGCAGAAAGTGAAGAGGAACTAATGAGCCTCTTGATGAGGGTGAAAGAGGAGAGTGAAAAAACTGGCTTAAAACAACATTCAAATAACTAAGATCATGGCATCCAATCCTATCACTTCATGTTAAATAAAAGGGAAAAAGTGGAAGCAGCGACAGATTTTATTTTCTTGGGCTCCAAAATCACTGCAGATGATAACTGCAGCCATGAAATTAAAAGATGGTTGCTCCTTGGAAGGAAAACTATGATAAACCTACACAGTGTATTAAAAAGCAGAGACATCACTTTGCCAACGAAAGTCTGATTAGGCAAAGCTATGGTTTTTCCATTAGTCATGTATGAATGTGAGAGTTGGACCATGAAAAAGGCTGAGTGCTGAAGATATGAAGATTTCGAACTGTGGTGCTGGAGAAGACTCTTGAGAGTCCCTTGGACAGCAAGGAAATCAAACCAGTCAATGCTCAAGGAAATCAACCCTGGATATTCATTGGAAGGACTGATGCTGAAGCTCCAAAACTTTGGCCACCTGATGAGAAGAGCTGACTCATTGAAAAAGACCTTGATGCTGGGAAAGATTGAGGGCAGAAGAGAAGAGGGTGACAGAGGGTGAGATGTTTGGATGGCATCACTGACTCAATGGACATGAGTTTGAGCAAAATCTGAGAAATAAAGTACAGGGAGGCCTGACTTGTTGCAGTCCATAGGGTTGGAAAGAGTCAGAGACAACATGGCAACTGAACAATAAATAATGAATCCATGTGATAAAACTATAAAGGAAAGCAAACAAATGCTATTTACAAAATTATAGTCCTTAGCTCTAAGGAGGAAGGGGAGGAGATTGGGTAGGGAGAGGTTCACAGGTTAATTTGCTTTCTTACCCTTGAAGATTGAGTACTTGACATATATCCATAATTTACTATTCTTTTCAATCTACTCAATATTTAGTAAAGATTTCGCCAAGTATTCAAAAACCCTCACGTTTAATCTGGATGATGTCAGGGAGGCATAACTGGAATGTCATGGTACTTAATAAAGTCTGAACTAAGCAGTCGTGGTGAACTTTGTGAAAAGAAGCCCTTGGAAAGGGGACAATGTGTTCAACTTCTCTAAAAGGAAACGGAGAGCAAGAATTTGTCAGTGTCTGCCAAGTCCTCCCTTCCCGGCACTCCCACACACACCTTTCCCATTCACTCCCATTCCCTTAATACTCTCACTCCTCCATTGCCACTATATTCAATTCATATTAATTTGTATTCTCAGTATTTTTCATTTCTCCCCGCTTTGAGCAGATTCCCAGGCCCCTTCATGTTTCCTTATCCTGGGGATTTTTTCTAGTCAAAATTTACCAGGCAGCATGACATCTAAGGCTCTTTCTGGGGTTTGTAAAAATCTCAAGTCCCTTGAAGAGGATGTGTGAGGTGTGTTAGAGGAAAAGGGATGGGGCACATTGAACCAAGAGAGGGGCAGCCAGGAAACCTTCAGCGTCATAGATTACCTTCTGTCTGTATGTTTCAAATCATCTTTTCCTTCCACACTCCATGTACTTCTGATGCAATAGGACATGTTCACACTGTAATGTGACTTCTGGTCCAGCACTTTCAAGTCTTATTGCTGGGCGGACTGGCTCAGTGAGTAGTAGAAGCATTCCTGTAGTTATTCTGACACTGGAAGACCAGACTTGTAAATGACCAATTACAGAAGTGATTGCAAGCCACTACACCCAATCAAAATGCATCCCCAACTGAACTCCTTTATCAGACCCCCAAAGTACCCACGACCACTCCAAAGCCACCCTACTCCAGAGGAATTGTGACTGAGAAGTAGGAGGGCCAGGAGATGGAAGTTTTAACTGTTTACATTTAAATTGCCTACTTTTGCAAATTTTACAGAAACATAGGAATGTATGAACTTATTATGAAGGCACCTCCCATGGTCATAAGAGGGATGACCCTTCCAAGTGAGGGACCATGAAACTTAACCAGTAATAGCTTCAGGATATCTGCTGGGGGATTTGAGGAATGTTTGCTCAATGAGTGAGCTGAAGATGAGACAGTTGCATACTAGGAATCTCTTTTGTAGAGGAGGAATTTTCTATCTTAGCATATCTATCAGGGCCTGGATACGTTATCTTATACTAACTCCATGCTTATCAAATCTTCTGACAGAAAAAAATTTTCCCCAGGTACCTTCTATGGGGGAGGTGATGCATACACAGCAGACCTGAGTGAAAGTATGTTTTCCAGTGCACATTGATGTATTGTCAGTCTGGGTAGAAATCAGTCTCTTGAGAATTTGATTCATGTTGTTTAGTTGGTAAGTCATGCCTGACTCTTTGTAGCAACCCCACGGACTGTAGCCCACTGGGCTCCTCTGTCCATGGGATTTTCCCAGACAAGAATACTGGAATGGGTTGTCATTTCCTTCTCCGGGGGATCTTCTCGTCCCAGGAATCAAACCCAAGTCTCCTGCATTGGCAGGTGGATTCTGTACCACCAAACTGCCAGGGAAGCTCCTTGATTTTGTAGCTGGGCCCTAAGAAACTGATACCCTAGAGTGCCTGATGAAATTCTGCTTCAGAACATGGAAATATGGCACCCAATGTACCTCCATTCATAAAATCTTGTCACCAGGCTCACTCTTCTCAGACAGAAGCATCTAATTCACCAAGCATGGAACTTCCCTAGTGGCACAGTAGCTAAGAGTCAATGCTCCCAATGTAGGGAGCGGGGTTTCGATCCCTGGTCGGGTAACTGGATTCCACTTGCTGCAACTAAGAGTTTGAGTGCTGCAACTATGACCTGGTGTGGCCAAATAAATAAATAAAAATAGAAAAATTTAATTCATGAAGCATATCTCAAAACTGTCACTCTGATGACTCAAACTAAACTTTCAAATTGGGTGAGAATTATAGATTACCTGGACAAGCACAGGTAAGATTAAAAGGGTGGATTGCTTTTTTTTTCTACTGCTTTTCTATACTTAAAAAAATTAATGCTTGTTTTCATAATAACTTTAAAAAATTTCATTTCATTTATTTTTTTAAATTTTTGACCACACCCTGTGGCATGTGGGATCTTAGTTCCCTGACCAAGGATTGAAACCAAGCCCCCTGCATTGGACCACTGGACTGCCAGGGAAATTCCATGTTTTCATAATAACTTAAAATGAGAAAGAAAAATTACTCACTAGTATATGGGATTAGGAGAGAATTTTTTTGTAGCTGTGAAACAAAGCAGTTCTTAAACCCTGCAAGGCCATGGCAGCAAAGAGCAGATTTGCTCTAAAATTGCTCAAGTACATACTGGGTGTTGCTTCAAGATCACAACCAGATTCTTCACTCCTTCAAGTGTCAGGTGCTTTGCGGGAAAGTGGAAAGACTGCTGCAACATTAACCATTTACCATCTCATCCTATTCTTAAGTCTGAAGGTTTTTAGGGCTGGAAGCAGGCAGATCAATGCACCTCGTTCCCTTATTGTATGAATGGGGAACCCAGGACCAAGGTAAGTTACTCATGCAGGGTTACATGGTCAGTGGTAGATGTGGGCACTCTGGAATAGGTTTAGGATACTATTTTTAGGCTTAAATAATTCAGAATTGAGTGTCACAGAGGGTGTAAAGGAAGATATATAGTAAGCTAGCTGTTGTCCCAGAGTATTTGCTGAAGGGAAATTGGATCCCCACCACTTCAGCCAAATTAACAGCTGGTAACAGTTGGAGGCAACTGTCAGTTCTTAGAATTTTGAGCTTGCAAAAATCTCGCAATTAATAATATTAGGGAAGGGTTGTTCCTCCTGGTCCCATCCATCATTCATCAGAAGGTGCCTGGGACCACCAGCTGTCACACACAAACTGACTCCTAACCAGAGCAGAAACTGGAGTTGGAAACAGGATAAAACCAATATCCATCAAGAAGTTGACATTTTGAAGAAGGTCCCCAGGGAAAGTCAACCTTGCCGCCTGTAAAAAGAGACAGGAAAGAAAGAAAGGAAACCGTGGCAAAAACAAGATAAAAAGTTTCCAATAACGTCCCCATGGGGGAAAATGTGACAGTAAAAGAAAATGATAATAGAATACCTCTGGAAAGATAAATAAAGAACCGATAATTGCCTCCCAAGAGGGGAACCAAGTTTCAGGGGTTTAGGCATAGGAGAGACATTCTTTTTTTTTTTTTTAAACTATATAAACTTTTGTACATTTGGGTTTTGGAATCACATGAATTTTTAATCTATTAAAAAATACTAGATTTTTAAAAAAGAAAGTAACAAGAGAATCTTTCCTAAAATTGTAGCTGTTTTTAAATAATCCCTTTGAAACAAGGATGTGACTAGCTTAGTAAAATCCAGCCCTGACCGGGGCCTTTTGTGGCGATGCCGAAGTGACGGAGGGTGCGCTGCCTGAAGCCTTATTCAGGAGGGGCTGCCTCTGACTGTAGCATCACTTTCTAGCACGAGGCCAATACATGTTCCTCATTCCTTTCTAGTGTTTCTTGCTGTAACTATTAAATACCTCCATGAAACTAAATATTTCCTTTTTTGGAGAAGGATTAAGTATAGGCAGAATGCTATTTTAACAGCTATCATCATGCTGTCTAGTTCAGTATAACAAAGTTCCTGTCCTCCTGGCCAACTGCCCATACGAGCATGGTTTTGCTCATATTTGTTGGTATATATGGAGGCAGTAGTAAGGATTTTATACACATACACCACATATATGGTATATGCTATTTTTCTTTAAAATTTCTCTATATACATATGTCTATATATACATATATTGTATATATGTATGTATATATATATTGTGTGTATATATATATACACACATACATATATAGGGCTTCATATGTACATATATACACATACAATATATGTATATACATATATTGGGCTTCCCCAGTGGCTCAGATGGTAAAGATTCTGCCTGCAATACAAGAGACCTGCGTTCGATCCCTGAGTCGGGAAGATCCCCTGGAGAAGGGAATGGCAACCCACTCCAGTGTTCTTGCCTAGAGAATTTCATGGACAGAAGAGCTGGTGGGCTACAGTCCAAGGGGTTGCAAATAGTTGGACACGACTGAGGGACTAGCACTAACACATACATATATACTTTTTAAGAAAAATATTTCAGAGACACAGTATTATAAGGAATCAGATTTATAGAGAATGGTGTCAAGTAGGTTATGAAGTAACCCACATAGCATGTAGGGTGTAGCATAAAAGAACACAATGTTCAAGAGACGGTGTAGGGACTTCTCTGGTGGTCCAGGCAGTGTAGGGACTTCTTTGGTGGTCCAGTAGTTAAGAATTTGCCTCCCAATGCAGGGGACGCTGGTTCAATCCCTGGTCAGGGAACTAATATCCCACATGCCATGGGGTAACTAAGTCCTCAGGCCACAACTACTGAGCCCGTGTGCTGCAACTACAGAAGCCCCCTCGCATCGCAATGATGACCCAGCAGAGCCAAAAAAAAGGGAGGGGGTAGTGTAGCATAACTATTTAAAGCATGGACTCTGGAGCCAGGAAACCTGGGGATCTAGCTTTACCACCTAGTTAACAAGGCAACTTTTAGCAAATTATTCACCCCATTGTGACTCAGGGTTGCCATCTGTAAAATGAAGCTGATAACAAACGTCTCAAAGTTTCATTATAAAGATTAAGTTAGTTAATCAATAAGAAGTCTGGAACAGCGATGGACCACAGGGTAAGCACCATGTATAAACATTAACTGTTGTTATTTTGCAAAGAACAATTTGGCAATATGGATCCACGGCATAGTCCTGGCCCCTAGATAGATAAGTTTCCCTCATGTAACCATGTAAGGGTATATTTGATCAGGGTCAACCATGACCTATGTAGTGAAAAAGTCCTCAAGACAATCAACTTCTGTTAATTCCATCCTCACCCAGAAAGTATCTTGATTACTAACCTAACTTTTCAGGTATGTGTCCTCAGGAAAGAGGGTGTGGTATTCTGAATGAGATTAAGGTCATCTGTTTCCTGCCTCAAAAGCTCATCTCCAGTTAAAAATGAATGCATTGGTATTATGGTTTATACGTCCACACTGTGTGAGCGTATCATTGAGTCTGCACCTCTGGGGATACACTTGGAAAATCTAGTTTGTGAACTTTCCCAGCTGAGGTCCAAACCCGGACCTTTGTGTAGTTACCAGGGAAATATCCACCCAGAGGCCTCTTGTGGACCACTCACCTGTCTTCTTTCCTAGATGAAACCCCCTGGAGCTCATTGTAATTAGGAAGCAATCATTCCACATGGTTGCAGAACACTGTAGTCCCTTTGCTTAGCAAAGTATTCAGGTATACTGATTATACTTGAAAACCTGCAGATTTTTTTTTAACCTATATGTGACAAAATTGAAGAAGGGAGTTGGTGATTCTATTTTGAAAGCTAAAGTAGAACCAGCAGGGATTGGGCCTTTCTGTAGGGAAGGAAGAGGTAGAAAATATATTCTGAAATATACTTTTCCCTTTTTTCTTACAAGGGCCTGGTGTTTAGGGTTTAGGTTACACTTGGGTAAATTATTTGGGAAAATAGGTAGTTTATTGGTGAGAGTAATTGGAATTGGGATGCTCAAAATTCCAATGCCAGTCTCAGATCGAGTTATTATCAATACTACATTCTACTCCAGTCTCAGGAGAGGCCCCCTCTGACCTGTACTAGTCAGGCTTCATCTAGAATAATAGGTTTTTCTCCTGGGACTCTTGGAAGAGGGTCATTGACAATCTGGAGCTTGTCCAAGAGAAGGCAACCATAACAACATCATCTCACATGTATCAGTCAGGATATATTTAGTTGCAAGGAACAAAACACTAGAATCAAACTGAGCTAAGCAAAAGTAAGAATTTGACACATGCAACTGAAACCACAAAATTGTGAAGTAAAATTATTCTAAGGCAAGGCTTTGCTATAGGTTCACCTGATGCAACCAGAACTCAGGTTTTTCTGTCTTCTTTTTGAGTGTTGATACCTACACCATTTTGAGTATAGGCCCTTCCCTTCATGGTCTAAGACAGATATCAATATTCGCAAGAACCCTTACCCCCATCTCCCACCTTAGAACCAATGCATTAATGTCTTGAGATTTACTCTAACTTGACTGGCTTAAGTCAGATGCCCACACCTGTGGCTATCACCGTGGCCAGGAGAATGGAGTGTTAGCCCTGGCCGTCAACTCCACCCTTGGAGCAGGGAGGGGATCAGCTTATCCAGAACCACAGGGAGTCCCACTTGGAAATCAGGGCTGGTGGAAAAAGGGAAGAGGAAATAAATGCTGCAGGAACAACTAACAAAGGTACACACTTTATCACATGAGGAACATTTAAAGGACTAGGAGTCCTTAGCTTGAAAAAGAGAAGACAAAGAAAGAGCAAGTAGTTGCCTTTGTTTGAAAGTGTCATTTGGAGGCAGCATTAGATTTATTCCATGTAATTCTAGAACTGATTTTAACCAAATTTAAGGGAATGAAATGTAAAAATTTCCCTCTTTCTTTCTCTTCCATTCTCTGCTACTCACCTTCCTCTATTTCTACTCTTAAGAGATAACCTCTGTGAACTGTTGAATGGAAACCTTTCTTAAGATTAGAGTTACCCATAAGGACTTGACTGTGTCTTAAAGAATTGATTGACTCATCGCTTCCAGCAGGATTTCTACTTTAATGGACCTGGACTAGCTAACTGTAAGATACAAGGTTTCCATGTCCGAGGTAGTGTGATTTAAGAGAGATTTGGAGGTATTTGTAAAAGGGTGATAAGAACTTAAGACATTCCAGAGTAAGTGTTGTTTACTGATGTAACAAAAGAACCATGAACTCCCTTTCCTTAAAACCAGAGCAATGATAGCAGATGGAGTAAGTAATGAGAGCACCTTGGGCCAGACTGTGAATTCAAGAATGAGCAGAACACACAGGGAGGCAAGAGTTTTCATACAGATGGCCAAGGTTCCTCTGACCTGTAAAGGCTGCTTTGACTGAATGTTCTTTGGGTCTCCCATTCACACATGAATAATTAACCTAATCCCTTGTCTATTCTAGTGTATAGCAGAAGGAAGCAAAAAAAAAAAAAAAAAAAAAAAAAGCATTGCCAATGTTCCTAATGTTCTTAACTTATTCCCTAGCTGGATCTGTTCCAATTATTCCTGACATAGTAATGAAATAGTAGCTATCATCTAACTAATATTTCTGATGTGGTCTGAATCACTAGCAAACAAAGAAAATACACTAAATTAATTTTTTCATAGAATACAAGAGTAGTCAAAATGATATTGTGTCTTGTCCAGGCCTAATCAGAAACTGAATCTTAAAAAAAAAAAAAAAAACCATCTATTGAATGCCTACTCTGATTCACATACTGCTTAGCACCATAGATCTCATTTAATAAAAATTTCAGAATACCCCCATGAAGTTATTATTGTTATCTCCATTTTACAAATGAAAAATGAGGTCTGGAAAGGTTAAATAAGATGCTCAAAGTCACACAGCTATTAAGTGGTAGAACCACTTAGAATTGGGACATAGCTCTGACTATAAACTCATACCTTTTCCATATGATGCTGCTTTTATGCATGAGAGCATGTTTATGTGTGTGTATAAAGGGTAAGTTCATGACACTATGTGGCTTGCTGTTGTATTAAGAGTAATCTCAAAATACAAATCTTAATTCTTTTTACATATTTGTTACGCATATAAACAAACAAATGTATGGGGTGGAGCGGTGGAGTCCTTTTAAAGAAATAAACATGCCATGTGGATTTTCAGAGAAGCCTTTTCATTCTTTGTTGCTTAGGTAAGTGAACTCTGAAACAGCTTTTTTTTTTTCTTCTCCTTTTGTTGTGGATTTGTTTTCGAATGAGTTGTATAGCAATGACATATTTGATTGTTATTTCTTGGGCTTGTTTTGAAATGTGTATTGAAGCCTTGTGAACTTTATAGTTCCTACGGTCACACATTTTTTCTTAATGACTGCTAAATGATGTGTTTTTTCCAAAACTCCTAAGGGAGTATGACCTCCTTTAACCAGCAGTTCTTAACATTCAGAAAATTTCCTTTATTTTTACCATAAGCTAGACATTCCTTTTTCTAGTTTCTCTTTCAATTTAGTAGATCTTCATGGGTTCAGCCTCTGTGAGCTGGGTAGTTGTTCTATTATCTGCAGACCCCTTCCCCATAGCTACCTTCATTACACTCTTACGGCCCCCTGTTTATTTGATTGTGTCATTTATCTACTTGTTTATTGACTGTTGGGCCTGTAGGGTGTAAGTTCTAGAGGGTAGAGACCTACCTCTCTTCCTCACTGTTGAGTCCCCAGCAACTTAGCAAGATGCCTGGCATAGGAGGCTCTGAATCAACTTTGTGGGGTTTTTTTAATTTGTTTGTTTTTATTGGAGTATAGTTGCTCCATAATGTTGTGTTAATTTCTACTGTACAGCAAAGTGAATCAGCTAAACATATATACAAATACACCCTCTTTTTTGGATTTCCTTCCCATTTAGGTCACCACAGAGCACTGAGTAGACTTTCCTGTGCTATACAGCAGGTTCTCATTTGTTATCTATTTTATACATAGTATTCAGTTCAGTTCAGTCTCTCAGTCGTGTCCGACTCTTTGCGACCCCATGAATTGCAGCAGGCCAGGCCTCCCTGTCCATCACCAACTCCCGGAGTTCACTTAGATTCACGTCCATCGAGTCAGTGATGCATCCACCATCTCATCCTCTGTCGTCCCCTTCTTCTCCTGCCCCCAACCCCTCCTAGCATCAAAGTCTTTTCCAATGAGTCAACTCTTCGCATGAGGTGGCCAAAGTACTGGAGTTTCAGCTTTAGCATCATTCCTTCCAAAGAAATCCCAGGGTTGATCTCCTTCAGAATGGGCTGGTTGGATTAGTAGTGTATATATGCCAATCCCAATCTTCCAGTTCATCCCTTCCCTCCCTTCCCCCCCTTGGTATCCATACATTTGTTCTCTAGATTTGTGTCTCTACTTCTGCTTTGTAAATAAGATCATCTTACACCATTTTTTTCAGATTTCATATATATGCATTAATATATGGTACTTGAGAATAAACCTTGTTGACTGATCAAATGAACCTAACGGTGCCTACCATGTGATAGGTGTTCCATGAATTTTTCTTCACAAAGAATAAATGAGGCCTGAAGTGGTTAGGGAAGATGGTGGCGTTTGATCTGGTTCTATAGTAGAACTTTCAATATTTTGTTCAGAACAGACATTTTTGGGGGAAATGATCCTTAAAATCATGTGAGGGCTACTAACTGTGAAGTGCTTCAGAGAAAGGGCACATAACCCAAGCTGAGTCAGTTTCTGTTCTCCCTTCCCCTGGGCACATCGGTCCATCCCTGGATAGGCACAGGGTCCCAACCAGTTCAACCAGTGCCTTGTTACCAATATCTTTCAAACTTGAGTTGGAGAAAGATACTCCTTTTTTCTTTGGTCAAAGAGCTGCAAGGATGTCCATCCAAGGCAGCGATGTCTTGTACTCCCACGGAGGAAGCTGGTCAGAGAGCAAGGCACTAAGAGGCCGGAGATGGGGAGGGAGCCCTGGTGGCCAGGGTCCAACTGACAGCTTTCCAAGGCTTAGCTGTTCAGCTTCAAATCTGAGTCAATCCAGTGTTCTCTCATAAATCCCCCCCTAAAAAGCAAAATGCTTGAGCAGATAGGTTGAGTCCAGGAATCCCAGCTAATACAAATGTGAGTAAGTAGACAGGAGTAGGGAGGGGTTCCTGGGCAAAAACAGAGATTAGATTAAATATGATTTTTTTAGCTAAAGCTCAGAACTGAACACTTAAGGATCGATATGACCTTCAGCCACCACATTTTACTGCTGTCTCCTAAGCCTCATATACGCAGTTAGCTTCGGCCATTGAAGTAGGAAATGAAATGTGATAACATGAGGAAATACTTAGGACATAAAAGGAAGTAGAAAAAGATGGATACAAATAAAAACGCAGCAAGAGTACAACTCCAGAGCACAATGATGTTGTGAAAGTCACACACTGGTTTGTATCCAGTTTTAATTTACTGGAAGCTTGATGATGAACAAAATGGCCTAATGCTTTGAGCCTTTGGTTCTCTCATTTGTAAATCAGAGATAATATCACTCAGGCTTGTTGACATAGTAAATTTAAAAACAATAGGTAAAAAAAAAAAAAAAAAACAAGGAAAAATAGTAGGTAAAATCCTTAGCACAGTATCCGGCATTCAATAAATGTTACTTATATGCTGTATGTTAAAAATAACAACATTCACTGCATTTAAAATTTAAAAACACTGCCAGAAACACATCTAAGTGTTTATAGTACTTGTGTTTGGATTTGTTGATTTTTTAAAACAAATATTTATTGACTACTGACAGGGAACAGGGACTAGAGACGACAGTGGGATACAACAGTGAACAAAGTGAAAAAAGGCCTTAACTTTATGTGGCTCAAATTCCTGAGGGATATAGGCAGTACACAAATAAATAAATAGTGGGTCACATGACCCGAAATGCTAGTCAGTGAGTGCGTAGTGTTCATGTGTGTAGAGACGGTCGTGCAACAGTTTTAAACCCAATGTCCTGAAAAGCTTCACCGAAAAAGTGATATTTGAGCAAGACTTGAAGGTGAAGAAGGATGGCAGGACTATGGATATTTTTTTTCTTATATTTACTTCTCTGATTTCTTAAATGAGTATTTGGCAACTTATTTTTAGATAAAAATTGTAATGGAAACAAAAGTCTGAATCTTGCTAGAAATATTTATTATTATAACTTATCTATGCTGTTTTAGCTTTAAAAAATGTTTTTCCTTATCACTTATTCTCAAAACATCACAGCCCTGCTGGAAGGCAAGTAATATTTTTCTCCTTGTGTTACAATTGAAAATGAATTTCCTCAAGGTCATACAGTTACTAAGTGTTAGAACAGATTCTTGAAATTCAGATATTCATGCTCCAGATTTTTCACTCTAATAAATTTCTATTTCTTAAAGCTCATATACACAGAATCCTCTATCTTCTCCTGAAACTTATCTATTTAACTTATTTAACTTATCTATTTATCTATACCTCCAGTTATAATTTCTAATAACTCCACAGTTATTTATTATGTTCACTGGAGTGGGAACTGCAATAATAAATTGTCTCTACACAAAGGGGAGTGTACATAAGTTTTTGAGTGGGGTTATATTATTGAATAAGTCATATAGCAGTGACCTATGTATTATTTAGTATGGTACTTTAATAATTATCTTTATCTACATTTATTTTGCTAAATTGTTTTGCTTAGAATGAAAATTGTTAATAATACACTACTAACATAATCTGCATATAGCCACTGTGTTCATTGACCCTTCTTACCGAAATGAGAGTTGGAAAATGTGCCTTGAGCTTGTTGGGAATGAGGGGCAAGTCGAATATTCCATTCTTCTAAAAGCTTGATTCCCACTGAATAATACTTATCCTGACATTCTTTGCAACTTTCCTACCCACTTCCGTGACAGTTTTAGCTCAAACCCAGCATTTGTTATTGCGATTCAGAATCAAAACATACAATTAAACTAAATACAGTAGTGACATTTTAACTAAAATGTATAGTTATAATAAAATATAGTTATTAAAAATATTGGCTCAGTGTTTGATATAATTAACCTTATAACACAAACATACTTTTTCTACTTGTTAACAATCCTGAATCATGTATCTGAGTCTTAGAAGCATAAAATTAAGATAAAGGAAGAATAGCTTGTTTCTATAATTCATAAAAGAAAAAATGGGAGTGAAGGAGAGAGAAAATTTCTTAGTTGAAAGCCAAATCATTTGCCTCAAGAAAAGAATCACAATTTCCTAATCTACATAGATATGTGTAGATATGGCTGTAAGTTAAATGAGATAAAATGTGTAAAAACACTTAAAACAATACAAAGAAGATGTCCCAGATCTGTTCATTGCTTCTTCATCTGAATCCACATTTGCATGGAAGGCAGAAAATTTGTAAATGATGGGACTTGGCACTCATCATTTCTACCTTTTACAAAATCTCTTTCATTACTATTTCTTCAGTTATTGAGTTAAGTGTCAAATTTAATAGAGTATTTTTAACTGAGTGCCCAATATACTTTCAAAGTCTTATATGAATGAGCATCCTTTCATTCTTTCTTTTCCTCCCAAGCCTCAGAGAAGAGTCAGAGTTGGGGTGAAGACTTTTCTAAGTCAGGATCTTTTCAAAAGGGTCATGGTGTATTCACACTCGTGTCATCATCACAGCTTGTATGAAAGCATTCAAATTTAAAAAGTAAACTAGATAGTTCAAAGGGCAAAGAGAAAATAGCTTTGATCCTTAAGGATTTTACCAGGAGCCATTTGTATGTTGCACTTCGCAGAGCCTGCACGTTTATCTGCAGATCGCAAAGCATTTTGTGAACACTAAAGCAGAAGATTGCCCAGAGTGGACCATTAATGTAGGAGCACCTTCCCTGTCCAGTCTAGCTCACAGAACGTCCCTGAACTGTAATTCTTGATTCTGTGCTTTCTAGACCTCATCACTGGCAAGCATGGGCTCTTCACTATTGGGGGAGGAGGATCTGAGAACAGAAGAAGCACGTGCAATACTTTCTAACCAGGCAGTTTCTAATTCCCTGTTGCCACGGCACCCTAGTACTCAGCTGAAGGTGAATGACCAAGAATACTGGCAGAAAATGCGAATTCACGTTTGAATTTGAATTCCTGCCTTTCCCCATGTGAAATGGGGAAAGCAAAACTATTCTATCATTAATTTTAGGGTTCAAAGATTCCATTCTTCAAATCTCTGGTGGAATGATAGTGAGGCGTGTGTCAGGAGGAAGGATGTCAAGAAAAGATTATAACCAAAAAGGGGTTGCTATTCTTCATCCTTCACACACAGCCCCCAACTCCCAATAAAACTAAAAACCTGAGTCGGGCTTCCCTAGTAGCTCAGTGGTAAAGAATCCACCTGCCAAAGCAGGAGACACAAGTTCAATTCCTGGACTGGGGAGATCTCATATGCAGGAGAGCAACTAAGGCCACAACTACTGAGCCTGTGCTCTAGAGCATGCGAGCTGCAACTGCTGAACCCCGAGCACTCTAAGCTTGTGCTCTGCCACCACAATGCCCGTGCACCACAACTAGAGAGTAGCTCCCACTTGCTGCAACTAGAGAAAAGCCCAAGCAGTGGTGAAGACCCAGCACAGCCAAAAATCAGTCAAATAAGCAATTTAAAAAAAAGAAAAGAAATTTCATGATTAGTAGGATGAAAAAGAAAAAACTTCGGTCAAGGGGCTTTGAAACTGACTGATCCTCCATCAGTTCTTGGAATGAAGAACTAGTCTGGATTGATTCCTTAGTAGAACAGTTACACTGTGGTAATTTCAAATGCAGTTGAGCCTTGAACAATGTGAGGGGTGGGGAAGAGGGTTTGGTGGCTGACCCTCCTTGTAGTTGCAAATCCACCTATAAGGCCCTCCATATCCACAGTTCATTCAACCAATGGCAGATCACGTAGCACTGTAGTATTTACTATCGAAACAAAAATCTGCATATGAGTGGGACTGCACAGGTCAAACCCGTGTTGTTCAAGGTCAACTGTATATGAACGATCCAGGACTACTCATGTCAGATGGCTTTGTTAAACTTTTTTTAAGTGACAAAATATACCCAGCATTAAATTTACTACTTTGGCCATTTTTAGGTGTACAATCAACGGTATTATTATGTTAATTACATCCATGAACAAGTTCATTCGTTCATTCAATTAATTTTAATTGAATGAGTGCTATGGAGCAGGCACCGCAATCTATGAACAAAAACAAAGATTCCCTGGCTTCAGAGGGTTTCTTCATTTTAGCACACAGAGGTAGAGAACAAGCAGAAAACATAATAGATAAATAGATTCTGTGACGTTGGCCTGTGATAAGGGCTATGGTTGAATTCCAGGCCACAGTGCTCCCAGGTGCTGAAGGCTTCTGTGTCCTTCAAACAGCTCTGAAACCTTTGCTCATCCGCCTCTTCCCCCACAAAGCCCTGCCTCTGGTGATTGCCAGTGCTTCTGAAGAGTTCACTGTTTACCCGAATGGGTAATTCATAAAGAAGATGTGTTCATCTGAACCGATCACTTACTAAATAAATATACAACAAATTCTGAAGGCAATAAAAAAGGGTAGAGGTCTCTGCAACACATAAATATTGTGCTTTCCCCAAGAAAACACTCTTCCCTTTAAGAATGAGAATCAAGGCACCAAATTCAAACAGGAGGACATGCACTCTTTACCAGTCAAGCCAAGAATTTTTTAAAAAGAGGGGATTGTATAGAAAGAAGTATTTGCATTTGGAAAAGTCTTTCTCCTCAGGGGGACTTCCCTGGTGGTCCAGTGGTTAGGAATCCACCTGCCAATGCAGGGGACATGGGTTCGATCCCCGGTCCAGGAATTAAGATCCCATATGCCGAGAGGCAACTACGCCCATGTGCCACACCTACTGAGCCCACGTGCTCTAGGGCCTTCTTGCCACAACTACTGAAGTTCACAAAACTAGAGCCCATGCTCTGCAACAAGAGAAGCTACCGCAGTGAGAAGCGTGCACACTGCAATAGAGTGTGGCCGTAACCCACTGCGACTAGAGAAAGCCTTAGAGCAGCAGCGGAGATCCAGCACAGCCAAAAGTAACTAAATACAATTATAGAAAGACAAATAAAAAAAACATAGTGGCCAAAGAGGGAAGGAGTGGGAATAAAGTGGTTTATTGTGTCCTGTGATGACAGTGGAAAGGGGGTCCTAAATGCTTGCTTCTGTCGAATGCAAGGATGCTGTCAGGTGCTTCCTATCAAATGTTCAGCTTCTCCTCAGGGTTTTCAGGGCTTACTTGGTGGTTCAGGTGGTAAAGAAACTGCCTGCAATTCAAGATACCCAGGTTTGATCCCTGGGTTGGGAAGATCCCCTGGAGGAGGAAATGGCAATTCTTGCCTGGAGAATTCCATGAACAGAGGAGCCTGGTGGGCTGCAGTCCATGGAGATGGCAAAGAGTCAGAACGACTGAGCGATTAACAGGCTCTTTCAGGTTGTGAGGAATATTTACATACCACAATAAATGTTTATGTTAAAAAATATATTGGGAGGGTGGTAACTAGCCTTATCGTGGCGATCATTTTGAAATACATAGAAATATCTAGAATAGGAAAATGTATAGAAATACACTATCCTGTGTCCCAGGAACGAACATAGTGTTGTAGGTCAATTATTCTTCAAAAACAACCAACCAGACTCATGGAAAAAGAGATTAGATTTGTTTACCAGACGTGGGGGCTTGGGAGTAGAATTGGATGAAGACATTCAAAAAGTATAAAGTTCCAAATGTAAGATAAATCAGCACTAGGGATATAATGTACGACATGATAAATATAACAACCACTGCTATATGTTATACATGAAAGTTATCAACAGAGTAAATCCTAATCTTTCTCACCACAAGGAAAAAAACATATTTTTCTATTTCTTTAATTTTGACTGTGTGGGTCACAACAAACCGGAAAATTCTGAAAGAGATGGGAATATCAGACCACCTGACCTGCCTCTTGAGAAACCTGTATGCAGGTCAGGAAGCAACAGTTAGAACTGGACATGGAACAACAGACTGGTTCCAAATAGGAAAAGGAGTACATCAAGGCTGTATATTGTCACCCTGCTTATTTAACTTATATGCAGAGTACATCATGAGAAATGCTGGGCTGGAAGAAACACAAGCTGGAATCAAGATTGCCAGGAGAAATCTCAGTAACCTCAGATATGCAGATGACACCACCCTTATGGCAGAAAGTGAAGAGGAACTAAAAAGCCTCTTGATGAAAGTGAAAGAAGAGAGGGAAAAAGTTGACTTAAAGCTCAACATTCAGAAAACGAAGATCATGGCATCTGGTCCCATCACTTCATGGGAAATAGATGCGGAAACAGTGGAAACAGTGTCAGACTTCATTTTGGGGGGCTCCAAAATCACTGCAGATGGTGACTGTAGCCGTGAAATTAAAAGACGCTTACTTCTTGGAAGGAAACTTATGACCAAGCTAGACAGCATATTAAAAAGCAGAGACATTACTTTGCCAACAAAGGTCTGTCTAGTCAAGGCTCTGGTTTTTCCAGTGGTCATGTATGGATGTGAGAGTTGGACTGTGAAGAAAGCTGAGCATCAAAGAATTGATGCTTTTCAACTCTGGTGTTGGAGAAGACTCTTGAGAGTCCCTTGGACTGCAAGGAGATCCAACCAGTCCACTCTAAAGGAGATCAGTCCTGGGTGCTCATTGGAAGGACTGAAGCTGAAGCTGAAACTGCAGTACTTTAGCCACCTCATGCAAAGAGCTGACTCATTGGAAAAGACCCTGATGCTGGGAAGCATTGGGGGCAGGAGGAGAAGGGGACGACAGAGGATGAGATGGCTGGATGGCATCACCAACTCGATGGACATGGGTTTGAGTCAACTCCACTAGTTGGTGATGGACAGGGAGGCCTGGTGTGCTGAGATTCATGGGGTTGCAAAGAGTCAGACACAACTGAGCGACTGAACTGAACTGAACTGAATTTTGTATCTATGTGAGATGATATGTGTTCTTTAAACTTTCTGTGGTCATCATCTGTGGTCACCACAGTCAAATCATTATGCTGTGCTCCTTAAATTTAAACTGTATGTCAGTTGTGTGTGTAGCTTAGTCACTCAGTTCTGTCCAACTCTTTTGACCCCATGGAATGTAGCCCACCAGACTCCTCTGTCCATGGAATTTTCCAAGCAATAATAATGGAGTAGGTGGCCATTTCCTACTCCAGAGCCTTTTCCCAACTCAGGAATTGAACCTATGTATCCTGCATTAGCAGGTGGATTCCTTACTGCTGAGCCACCCAGAAAGCCAATATGTCAATTGTAGCTCAATAAAACTGAAGAGAAAAAAAAGAATGTACAGGGAAGAAAGTAATAAGTCTGTGATTGTGAAACTGGACCACACCTTGCCCATGATCAAAATTAAGATGCCAATGCAGGGTAAAGGGACACTTGTGACTCTGAGGTACTCTGAAAGGATGCAACATTACTAAAATGGTACCCCAACCAGAAATGTATAACCTGGGAAAATATTAGGTAAAATCAAATGGGCGAATATTCTATGAAATAACTGAACCAATTTCTTTAAAAATGGCAAAGAAAGACAAAGGCTGAGGAACAGTTACAGATCAAGGGAGACTAAAGAGTAGGGTGACTGACCATCCCTGTTTGTCTGGGCCTGAGTGGTTTCCCAGGATTCAGCATTTGCAAGGTTAAGATGGGAAAAGTCCAGGCAAACAGGCATGAATTCGTCACCTTCATAAGGAGGCATAATAGTTAAACGCTACATGTGCAATGGGTGAACCTGAACTGGAGGGAAAAATGCTATAAAAGACATTATTGGGACAAGTCACAGAATTTGAAATTTTTAAAAAATTGAGATAAAATATAAAATTACCATTTAAACTATTTTTTGGTTTATAGCTCAGTGGCATTAAATATGTTCACAATGCTATACAATCATCCTCACTATCCAGAATGTTTTCATCTTTCCAAATAGCAACTCCATATCCACCAAACAGTAACTGCCCATTTTCCCTTTCTCCCAGCCTCTGGTAACCACCGTTCTACTTCCTGTCTCTGTGACTGTGCCTATTCTAGGTACCTCATATAAGTGGAATCATACAACATTTGTCCTTTGTGTCTGGCTTATTTCACTTAGCATCATGTTTTCAAGGTTTATTCATGTTGTAGCATACATTAGAATGTCATTCCTTTCTGAGACTGAATAATATCCCACGGTATGCATATACCACATTTTGCTTGTCCATTCATCTCCTGATGGATATTTCAGTTATTTCTACCTTTTGGCTATTTTGAAAAATGCTGCAGTGAGCACTGGCGTAGAAAGACAGACTTTTAAAGCAGTACATCAGTGTAAAATTTCCTGAATGTGCCTGTACTGTGGTTGTAGAAGAAAACATCTTTGTTCTATGGCAATACACACTGAAATATTGAGGCAAAGGAGTATGATATACGCATCCTGTTTTCAAATGCTTCAGAGAAAAAAAGCCGAGACAAAAGGAAATGTGGTGAAATGTTAAAAGTTGATGAATCTAAGTAAAGAGTATGAGTTCTCTCTATTAGTCTTTCAACTTTTCTACAACTTAAGAATTTTAAAAATTCATCAAAAGTAAGAGGGGGGGGATTTTATTTATGACGGCTAGGCCTCATGGAGTAAGATAAATCTATGAAAAGCCAGCCGTCACAGAGCCTGAAATGTTCTCAGAGGAGTGGAAGGTAGCTTAATTGGGTATCTTGCCCCTGTGAGCAGACGTTGGCCACACACAGCGCCCTTTTCTAGGGCTTTGTTATGGTTTCTCAACTACTCTCTGCCTCTTTTTCAACCGCTCCTGTCCCTACCAACTAATTTCGGCAACCTGTCCTGTCCTCTCTTCCTCTTGCCTTCAGCTTGCTCATAGCTTCTGTTTCCTCCTGGTTTCCACTTCCTCTTCTCTGTGTGTTGGCTGCCACTGCTGTCTTCCTCTGGTTCCAGGCAGCTGTGTATGTCATGTTGAATAGAGCATGACAGTCTTCGCACAGAAAGAGCTGCAGCCAGGGCATGTGAGCACATTGCTCTGCCAGTTCAGTCCAGCTTCACATTCCACGCCTGTAATGCTTGGTGTGGCTGGGGGAGTTGGTATTGGGGGTGCTGTGGGGAGAAAAAGCAGCTCTTACCCTAGGCACTAATGATTTTTTGTTTTTCTTTTTACTGCGTGGCTTGCAGGATCTTAGTTCCCTGACCAGGGATTGAACCCAGGGCCACAGCAGGGAAGGCGCTGAGTCCTAACCACTGGACCTCCGGGGAACTCTCTAGTGATTCATTCTTGATTCATCTTGGAAATGTGTGGGAAAAAATGGAAACTGTATATAAAAGCTCAAGAGAATTGAGGAGACAAGATGTCACTGTATTTGGAGAAAATTATCAGAAAACCCTTCTTCCCTCCCTTCCTCCCACAAAAATTACGTGAAAAGAATTATATTAATAACAGATACTTTGGGGAATCCAAATTGTGTAAGATGTGGTCCCTGCCACAAGAAGTTTACAGTCTAGGACTATGTGTTTTAAACTAAAGTTTGCACCCACTTAGCATACATTTAACTTGCATTTTAAAAAAATCAAATAAGAGGGAAAATTATTAGAGTCCATCACTTTGCAATAGTCAGTACTGTTTAGTGAATTTTTATCTGTGTGTGCATGTGCCCACAGGATTGTGATATTAAATGTATTTCTACTGCGGGCTATAGAAAAACTGTCTGTAAGCCAGTGTTCTAGTAGAACTTAAACCTAGAGCTTCAGTGATCACCCACGTGCTGATTCATATCTCCAGGATAAAACTGGTTTCTGAGCTCCAGAAATGGCTATCCAACTGCTAGCTGGACATGTCAAACTCAACCTATTCAGCATTGCCCATATCATCTTCCTCCTCAAACTGTGCCCTTTCCCTACATTGCGTGTTGTGCGATACCAACATCTGCCTGGTAAATCAAATCAGAAGCCCTGGAATTCTCTATGGTATCTCCTTCTGCACTCATTCTTCATGCCCAACTGACCAGTTGGCCTCCTCCTCTCCGTCCTCACTGGCAGTCCTTGGCTTGTTTCTTGCCATCCTTTGCTAATGAGTCTTCTTGTCTCCAGTCTTCTTCCATGATTCCCAAGTCTGTGTATTACATTGCTAATCAAGTGAACTTCCAAAAGTTCTAATATGGCATTTTTGTTTCTGGTTGGAAATCCTTCCATGGTTCCCCACTGCTTTCAGTTTAACGTCCAATCATGAGAGCTAGAGTCTTTCTTGATTTGCCCCTGCTGCTCTTCAGGCTCAGTTGCTGATCCTCAGCCCCCTCTCACATTCTAAAGATACCAACTAAATCTGATTCCCAAACAGCTCAGGAGCTGTCATATTTCAATGACTTTTACTCCTGCTACACATCACTTCCTTTGCTTCTTTGCTTGTGTCTAAATTCTACTGCTCTTTCTGGACACAGCTGTAGTGTCACCTGGTCTTGGGACCTGTTCTGACCACACTCCAAGACTTCCCTAGTATCCTGGGCATGCCGCTGTCCCAGCATTGACCAACCTGCACAGTCACTGCTGTCAGGGTTGTCTTGGTTACGAGCTAGCTGACACCAAGCACTTTGTTTTGTCCATCTCTGTAAGATGGTCCTCTCTATAAAACATGCAACTAACCCAAAGCCTGACATGCTCAGTACTGACCAAACATGTGTTGAAAGAACAAGTGCAGATGAAATTTCTTACTGGCCTACTCCTTGATTGTAAGGATAGTATAGTGATAATGGTAAATAATTCTTGCAAATACTGTAGCTTTTAAGAGTCATTAGAATCAGAGGATTACTGATTGGCCAGATGTGCTTCATCTAATTTCGATTCTATCATTCTCTTTTCCACCGCCCCCTTCTCTGTCTAGAGCCCATAAAATGAGAATAGGAGAACATTACCATCTGCTTGTGGGAAACATCCAGGAATTCTCCTCCCAACATGTGTCTGCTTTTTTTTTTTTTTTTTAACAAAAAAGAGGAAATAAAAAGAAAGAAAGAAAGAAAGGGTGGGAGGGAGGAAGGAAAGAAAGAAAGAAAGGCAAGTGGGCAATGTGGATCAAGTTTATTTTATCTCAGACATTGTTTGTTGTCCTAACTGTCCATCTGTAAAGCTTTTTTTACGCCTTAGGGAGGTAGGCCAGGTCCTTTTGGTGCTTACTTTGGATGGGAAACTGCTTGGAAGCAGAGTGACTTTTGAGGAAAATCCAGTCTGGACTGTGTACTGTAAACACCCAAAGCTATCATATGAATTTATTTGTTCCCCACAGATCCATCTTGATTTTCTCTTTAATCTAAGCACTGGGGATATAGTGATAAGGATGATGTGGCCTTTGTCTGTAGGAAGAAGGGACTTTTTTTTTTTTTCTTTGACCCTATTCTTTTGCTGTTTCAAACTTTTATTTTCTTGGATTTTGCTTAACATAAGTGAAATCTAGGCATTTCTAAGTTATTTAGCAATTTTGTTTCAAAGAGTTCCACCTCTCTGAGACAAGGCAGAGCTCTTTTTTTTTTTTTTTAAGACAAATATCTTTTTAAAAAGATTTATTTTTATTTATTTATTTATTTGGCTATACTGGATTTCAGTTGCAGCATGTAGGATCTAGTTTCCCCACCAGGGATCAAACCCACACCCCCTGCGTTGGGAGCAGCTGGACCACCAGGGAAGTTCCCTGAAGAGTTATTCTTAACCCAAAGGTTTGGAGTTCAGAAATGGGAGCTCCAAGAGTCAATATATTCCTTATCCAAAATAAATAGACCACGGACGTAAAATATTCTCTGAGGTGTATCCTTTTAATATGTAACATGGGTGTGATGTTACCTACTGCCTTTACATGTGAGGATTCACTGAGCTAAAATAGGGGAAGCACCAGCAGAGACATGAGTATCCAGTGACGTAACACCCACTAGATGTGACTCACTCTTCTAGTGCATCAGAAGACAAAAGGGACACTGAGGCTGAACCAGGAAGTGAGTGGCACAAACACGGTGTTTGCACCACCCTTGAGATGCTGTGGTGTCTACACAGTAGAGGCACAAGGGAGGGATTTTTTTCTTAACGTGCGATAAGTGGTCCAGTTGTAGGCTTGTGAATAAAGCAAATCCTAAAGCATCCTTTAAAGTGGTCTTTGGTGCTACATAATGCCTTTCATATCTTTGAGGGGAGGTGGAAGTCAGGGAACTATAACACGTTTTACAATCTAATTAGTTGCTTGATCTATATAGAAAACTGCCTGGGTCCCTTGGGTTTTCCTGTACTCATCTAGGTCATTTCCAGCTTTTTCTCACAGTGAATCGGTTCTCCACCTCTGCTACACAACATCTGGATTAAATATGATTTCTCAAAAGGCCGAAGTATGCATCTTTAGAGAAAAGCTAGCCAGTATTACTTTGAATCATAACAAATAGTGGTTTTAGCTACAGCAACATTACAGAAAGCTTTGCTTGAAATTCTGTTGGTCATTTTTTGGTCATTAAAAACCTGACATTTTCCCCAATGATATTGCCAATGTGTTTTCAGAATGGCCCTCATTCCCATGCTTTCACACAAGATCTGATACTTCCTGGTTTCTAGAGCATCAGTTAATGACTCCCTGACCACTGAGTAATGTGAGGTACTCTTGGCTTGGCCCATTCTCAGATTCTGCCATGACCTCGAAGTTTCTGAATATCTCAAGAGCAAAGAGCAAAAAAACAAAAACAACAACAACAAAAATCTTCCTGGGATTTTTACCCAAGCTATGGGGGAATATGATTGTCGAGCCCTTTATCTTTTCCTAAGGCTTTGGCTGAGTGTTGTGCTGGTGGCAGAACTCCCCTTTCCTCCCAGTTTCAGTTTTACATGATGTCACACCTGTTACTGACAGCTTGCCACCCCCGTGGAAGAGGTCATGTTCCCATCAAGTGACTCCTCTCCATGACACATTCAGCTCTGGTCTGACCCCTCCTACTTATTCCGTGTCAGTCTCTTTCTGTATTTGCTCTCTGTCTCTATTAGGCTGGTTTATTTTCATTGCCCCACAAATACTGTGGTCATATCTGGGTTTTGCTTGTGCTCTTTCCCACCTGCTAAGCCCTTTCTTTTTTTTTTTTTTTTAACCTATCCAAATCCCTCTAGTTCTTCAAAGCCCAAACAGAATCTATTTTTTTAAATGTTCTACTCGTTATTCTCCTGGTTCCCCAAACTCCTTTATTATTAATAACCAATATCCACTCATCATTCATTCATTCATTCTTACAATAAAGACTTTCTAAGAACCACTATGAGTTATCACCATCCTAGGGCTCAGGATACAGTAAGACAAGGTCTTTACCCACTTAGCATTTCTTCTACACTTATTCTAGTGTGGAAGACATACATTAAGCAAGTAAGACAAATGAGTAGTATAACCTTATATTGAGACAAGTAGTATGAGAAAAAAAATAAAAAGGAAGGATAATGGCAACCCACTCCAATATTCTTGGTGAGAGAATTCCATGGACAGAGGAGCCTGGCGGGCTACAGACCACGGGATCATGAAACTATCAGGCATGACTTAGTGACCAAATGACAACAAGGGCTAGAAGGTGATTGCAGGAGTGGAGGCTGTTTTTCATTCAGTGGTCAATGAAGGCCTCTTTGAAGAGGTGATATTTAAGCAGAGACTTGAATTATGAGAAAGAGTCAGTCATGAGCCAACCAGAGAGAAGAGTGCTCCTGGTAGAGGGAATAGAAAGTGGAGTCCTAGAGACAGAAATGTTCTAGAATAGGAGAACCCAACCCCTGGGCCATGGGCCAGTACTGGTTCATGGCCTCTTAGGAACTGGGCTGCACAACAGGAGGTGAGCAGTGGGCAAGCAAGAGAAGCTTCATGTATATTTACAGGCGTGCCCCATTGCTTGCATTACCACCTGAGCTCCACCTCTGGTCAGATTAGTAGCAGCATTAGATTCTCATAGAAGTGTGAACCCTACTGTGAACTACGCATGTGGGGGATCTAGGTTGGGAGCTCCTTCTGAGACTCCAGTGCCTGGTGATCTGATATGGAGCTGAGGCAGTTATGCTATCACTGCGGAGAGGCTGGTACTCTCTCCCATCATCCCCAGATGGGGCCATCTAGTTGCAGGAAAACAAGCTCAGGGCTCCCACAGATTCTGCATTATGGTGAGTTGTATAATTATTTCATTATCTATCACAGTGTAATAATAATAGAATAAAGTACACAATAAATGTAATTTGCTTGAATCATCCTGAAGCCATTCCCCCACTCCAGTCTGCAGAAAAATTGTCTTCCATAAAACCGGTCACTGGTGCCAAAAAGGTTGGGGACTGTTGTTCTAGAAAGATGAGGAAAGTTCTAGAACAGCAAAAAGGTTAATGTGAGGCAGAGTGAAGCAAAAGATGAGGATGTAGAGGTGAGAAACTGTAGGGCTTTAAGGGAGAGAAGAATCAAGGGTAATTTTCAATGTTAAGTCTGAGAACTTAACAGATAGGGAAAGCCTGGGAGGAAAGGAATAGATTTGTGTGGGCAGGGGAGATGCTGAAGTTAAAAACAAGAGTTCATTTTTAGACGTATTAAGTTTGAGATAACTTTAAGCATCCAAGCGTAGATGTTGGGCAGACAGTTGGATGTATACAAGTCTGAAACCAAATAAGAGGTCAGGCTAGATTTATAAAAAGCCGGGGACTAGACAACATCACCTAGGAAGAGAGTATAGATTGAGAAGAGGCCAGAGCCA
>NW_024070205.1:20864868-20895669 GCF_014754425.2 Oryx dammah
CAACATCACCTAGGAAGAGAGTATAGATTGAGAAGAGGCCAGAGCCATGGGGCCCACCAGCATTTAGAGGTCATGGAGAAGGAGCCAGAAAGGAGACTCAGCTTGTGGTCACTGAGCTTTCCCACATATCCAAACACATCTACGGAACTGAGTGGTAGGCTTATAGTTTCCTGTGTGCTGGACTTTCATGACAACCAAGTCTGCAAACTTTTTGTGACTGCTCTCCACAAGAGTGAAGGTAAAAATCCAAAGCAATTTATTGGTGCCTACAGTCTTGGCATGGTCCTTGTTTACTACGTATTTCTTACTGTTCCAAACGTTCTCACAGTGCTGAGTAAACACTACCAGGCTGTTGGGGGAAATATAGCTACTTCCTTTCTCAAGGACTGGATCAGCGAGTTAATTCTCACATGTATTTTACTGGCAATAAACTGATACACAGAGAGATTAACTAATTTACTCACAGCCCACACTGAGTCCATAGCTAGCCTGAGGCCACGCTACTGTGTTTAGAACGAATGCTGACTGCCAGCATCACCTGGAGTACTGGGTTTGTTTTTTTTTTTTTAATTGCTAACATATATGGGTGGTCTCAGTGCTTTAGATAGTAACTCTGAATCCTCACAACGACTCCATGAATAGGTGACATCATCCCCATTTTACAGGAAATGAGGAAACAGACATGAGAGAATTTCATATGATAAAGTGGCAGATTTGTCTGGTTCCTAATCCATGTTACATGTCCAGTGAAACAGAATATCTGGCAATAGGACACAAGAATAGTCTGTATTTAGAAAACTCTCTGGAACATTCTTATGTTTATAGAAGTTTGAGAATCCAAGGTTCATGGGATCTCAGGTCTGTTCTTTGAAGTTCACGGTCATCTTAAAATTTGCTCTATTAAGCCATTTTTAATATGTCAGTATCCATGTTTAAGTAAATTTATTGCAGTCTCATAGACTATTCTGGGTAGTATTTTGTTAAACGTAGGTAACAGCTTACTGCATAGTTTGTCATCAGAGAGGTAAAGCACATAATTTTACACTGAACCAGCTTGCATTGTCTGATACATTGACAATTACTACTTAACAAGCCTCATGCCATGGACACTGACGTAGCTTGCTCTCAACAAGAATAATTCATCTTTTCCCACTGTCTTTATGATTCTACACATTTGCCTACACAGATCCATAAACAATAATGAAACAAATCAATCATACGGCCAGCTCAAGAGCATGAATGACTCCATGCTGCAGGCTGAGAGGAGGTGGGAACGGGTTGTGTTTGCACTTCTCAGGCTAGTAAAAAGAAAGCCTTTTGAGGTAGGAGATGGCCCAGAACCTTAAGAAAAATCAATCCATGGAGTGCTCTCTGATGACTTTTGCAGATGTTCTCAAGAGCTTATGAAAGGGAAATGGAGTCATAGAAGAATTAAAAAAAGAAAAGGAATCTAGTTCTTGGGTAAAAACAAAAAGAAACAGTGACTATAGAAGGCCTTAAGGTCACAGGTGACAACATCCAGTAAATTCATTTCTGTTGACAGGGAGTTGCGTTTTACTGTCACAAACATCCACCCAGACTGACCCTCCAGTTTGCATCATTTGTACAGTGAGACTGGTTTCACCAGTTTGCACCTGTTAAACTCTTAGTCATCAGTTAAGTTGTTTAAGTCTATTTTCCCAGCAGTTTATCCTATACACATTTTTAAATCCCACAACAGAAATCAAGTATGGTTATACACCTGTTGGATATTGTCAAAGGGGAAAAAATAAAAAACAATTTGGAGCTGAAATGAGGCCATTACACTAGGGAGGACTGCAATCTGAGTCTTTCATCTGAAAAGAAACAAAGAAAGAGAAACATAAATGGGCTGGAAGGTGGAGAGGGAGAATAGTGGTGGAGGAGTGGGAATTGGGATGAACTTCTAAGGTTTACATCTTAGGTACAACGTTGTCAGATTTGACCAAAAAAAATGCATGCAGAGAGGAAAAAGAAAAAAATATAGAAGACGCTAAAGTAAATCTGAATTTCAGAAAAACAATTGATAACTTTTAGTATAAGTCTGCTTCATGTAATATGTCTGAGATACTGAAAAATTATTTGCTGTTTATCTGAAATTCACATTTAGCTGAGTGTACTGTATTTTATCTGGCAACTTTACTTGAGTAGTGCCTTTGAATCTCAGTTTAACAAAAAATCCTTTTAGAAAACACAGATGTCTTAAGGAAACTGGGTCATGGATTCAACAATATAATACTTGCTAATTATGCTGCACAAAATGATGAGATGATATATTTATTTAATATAAATAAACTAGCAATTGTAATGACTGAAACCGCTGTTTTGATTTGAAAAACCATTCACTTTATCTATTTGGTATGAGTAGGAATAAACTGAAAACAGACAACAGTGATTCTAAGGCTTATAGACAAGAAAACATCCATCTATCCACTCATGTACTCTTTCTTGCCTTACTTTTTATGTATACAAAAGCATTCTGGTACATATGTTTTATTAAAGTTTATTTTAAGGGAGGGGATTTATGCATGGCTGATTCATTTTGCTATACAGTAGAAACTAACACAACATTATAAAGCAACTATACTCTAATAAAAATTAACTTAAAAAAATATACACCTAAAAATTAAAAAAAAATTATTTTAGTGATCAAAATCATTATCATAAATGGACTCTTCAACCCAGTTTCTTTTTTTTTTTCTCTTTTGTTCCTTTATTTTTAAAAATTAATTAATTTATTTTAATTGGAGGCTAATTACTTTACAATATTGTAGTGGTTTTTGCCATACATTGCCATGAATCAGCCATGAGTGTACATGTGTCTCCAGTCCTGAAACCCCTTCCCACCCCTCAGTGTTGTCCCAGTGCACCGGCTTCGAGTGCCCTGTTTCATGCATTGAACTTGGACTGGTCATCTATTTCACATATGGTAATATGAGGAGATACCCCTCGTCCAAGGTAAAGAGCAGCAGCTGCGCTTTGCTGGAATAGCCATGAAGAGATACCCCATGTCCAAGGTAAGAGAAACCCAAGTAAGATGGTAGATGTTGCGAGAGGGCATCAGAGGACAGACACACTGAAACCATACTCACAGAAAACTAGCCAATCTGATCACACGGACCACAGCCTTGTATAACTCAGTGAAACTAAGCCATGCCCTGTGGGGCTGGTGGAGAGGTCTGACAGAAGGTGGTCCACTGGAGAAGGCAATGGCAAACCACTTCAGTATTCTTGTCTTGAGAACCCCATGAACAGTATGAAAAGGCAAAATGATAGGATATTGAAAGAGGAACTCCCCAAGTCAGTAGGTGCCCAATATGCTACTGGAGATCAGTGGAGAAATAACTCCAGAAAGAATGAAGGGATGGAGCCAAAGCAAAAACAATACCCAGTTGTGGATGTGACTGGTGATAGAAGCAAGGTCCAGTGCTGTAAAGAGCAATATTGTGTAGGAACCTGGAATGTCAGGTCCATGAATCAAGGCAAATTGGAAGTGGTCAAACAGGAGATGGCAAGAGTGAACGTTGACATTCTAGAAATCAGTGAACTAACATGGACTGGAATGGGTGATTTTAAATCAGGTGACCATTATATCTACTACTGTGGGCAGGAATCCCTTAGAAGAAATGGAGTAGCCATCATAGTCAACAAAAGAGTCTGAAATGCAGTACTTGGATGCAATCTCAAAAACGACAGAATGATCTCTGTTTGTTTCCAAGGCAAACCATGCAATATCATGGTAATCCAAGCCTATGCCCCAACCAGTAAGGCTGAAGAAGCTGAAGTTGAACAGTTCTATGAAGACCTACAAGACCTTTTAGAACCAACACCCCAAAAAGATGTCCTTTTCATTATAGGGGACTGGAATGCAAAAGTAGGAAGTCAAGAAACACCTGGAGTAACAGGCAAATTTGGCTTTGGAGTACAAAATGAAGCAGGGCAAAGGCTAATAGAGTTTCATCAAGAGAACGCACTGGTCATAGCAAACACCCTCTTCCAACAACACAAGAGAAGACTCTACACATGGACATCACCAGATGGTGAACACTGAAATCAGATTAATTACATTCTTTGAAGCCAGAGATGGAGAAGCTCTAAACAGTCAGCAAAAACAAGACTGGGAGCTGACTGTGGCTCAGATCATGAACTCCTTATTGCCAAATTCAGACTTAAATTGAAGAAAGTAGGAAAAACCACTAGACCATTCAGGTATGACCTAAATCAAATCCCTTATGATTGTACAGTGGAAGTGAGAAATAGATTCATGGGATTAGATCTAATAGACTGACTGCCTGATAAACTATGGAGGGAGGTTTGTGACACTGTACAGGAGACAGGGATCAAGACCATCCCCATGGAAAAGAAATGCAAAAAAAGCAAAATGGCTGTCTGAGGAGGCCTTACAAATAGCTGTGAAAAGAGAAGTGAAAAGCAAAGGAGAAAAGGAAAGATATAAGCATCTGAATGCAGAGTTCCAAAGAATAGCAAGGAGAGATAAGAAAGCCTTCCTCAGCGATCAATGCAAAGAAATAGAGGAAAACAACAGAATGGGAAAGACTAGAGATCTCTTCAAGAAAATCAGAGATACCAAGGGAACATTTCATGCAAAGAGGGCTCGATAAAGGACAGAAATGGTATGGACCTAACAGAAGCAGAAGATATTAAGAAGAGGTGGCAAGAATACACAGGAGAACTGTACAAAAAAGATCTTCATGACCCAGATAATCATGATGGTGTGACCACTCACCTAGAGCCAGACATCCTGGAATGTGAAGTCAAGTGGGCCTTAGAAAGCATCACTATGAACAAAGCTAGTGGAGGTGATGGAATTCCAGTTGAGCTATTTCAAATCCTAAAAGATGATGCTGTGAAAGGGCTGCATGAATATGCCAGCAAATTTGGAAAACTCAGCAGTGGCCATATGACTAGAAAAGGTCAGTTTTCATTCTAATCCCAAAGAAAGGCAAATCCAAAGAATGCTCAAACTACCGCACAGTTGCTCTCACCTCACTTGCTAGTAAAGTAATGCTCAAAATTCTCCAAACTAGGCTTCAGCAATATGTGACCAGTGAACTTCCATATGTTCAAGCTGGTTTTAGAAAAGGCAGAGGAACCAGAGATCAAATGGCCAACATCCGCTGGATCATGGAAAAAGCAAGAGAGTTCCAGAAAAACATCTATTTCTGCTTTATTGATTATGCCAAAGCCTTTGACTGTGTAGATCACAATAAACTGTGGAAAATTCTGAAAGAGATGGGAATATCAGACCACCTGACCTGCCTCTTGAGAAACCTGAATGCAGGTCAGGAAGCAAAAGTTAGAAGTGGACATGGAACAACAGACTGGTTCCAAATAGGAAAAGGAGTACGTCAAGGCTGTATATGGTCACCCTGCTTATTTAACTTCTATGCAGAGTACATCATGAGAAACGCTGGGCTGGAAGAAGCACAAGCTGGAATCAAGATTGCTGGGAGAAATATCAATAACCTCAGATATGCAGATGACACCACCCTTATGGCAGAAAGTGAAGAGGAACTAAAAAGCCTCTTGATGAAAGTGAAAGAGGAGAGGGGAAAAGTTGGCTTAAAGCTCAACATTCAGAAAACAAAGATCATGGCATCTGGTTCCATCACTTCATGGGAAATAGATGGAGAAACAGTGGAAACAGTGTCAGACTTTATTTTTTTGGGCTCCAAAATCACTGCAGATGGTGACTGCAGCCATGAAATTAAAAGATGCTTACTCCTTGGAAGAAAAGTTATGGCCAACCTAGAGAGTATATTCAAAAGCAGAGACATTACTTTGCCAACAAAGGTCTGTCTAGTCAAGGCTCTGGTTTTTCCAGTGGTCATGTATGGATGTGAGAGTTGGACTGTGAAGAAAGCTGAATGCCGAGGAATTGATGCTTTTGAACTGTGGTGTTGGAGAAGACTCTTGAGAGTCCCTTGGACTGCAAGGAGATCCAACCAGTCCATTCTAAAGGAGATCAGTCCTGGGTGTTCATTGGAAGGACTGATGCTAAAGCTGAAACTCCAATACTTGGCCACCTCATTCGAAGAGTTGACTCATTGGAAAAGACTCTGATGCTGGGAGGGATTGGGGGCAGGAGGAGAAGGGGACGACAGAGGATGAGATGGCTGCATGGCATCACCAATTAGATGGACATGAGTTTGAGTGAACTCCAGGAGTTAGTGATGGACAGGGAGGCCTGGCGTGCTGCGATTCATGGGGTCGCAAAGAGTCGGAGACGACTGAGCGACTGAACTGAACTGAACTGAATATACATATTTGAACGCTATTCTCTCAAATCATCCCACCTTCGCCTTCTCCCCCAGAGTCCAAAAGTCTGTTCTTTACATCTGTGTCTCTATTGCTGTCTCGCATATAGGGTCATTGTTACCATCTTTCTAAACTCCATATATATGTGATAATATACTGTATTGGTGTTTTTCTTTCTGACTTACTTCGCTCTGTGTAATAGGCTCCAGTTTCATCCACCTCATTAGAACTGATTCAAATGTATTCCTTTTAATAGCTGAGTAACATTCCACTGTGTATATGTACCACTGCTTTCTTATCCATTCATCTGCCAATGGACATCTAGGTTGCTTCCATGTCCTAGCTATTGTAAACAGTACTGCGATGAACATTGGGATACATGTTTCTCTTTCAGTTCTGGTTTCCTCGGTGTGTATGCCCAGCAATGGGATTGCTGGGTCATAAGGGAGTTCTATTTCCAGTTTTTTAAGGAATCTCCACACTGTTCTCCATAGTGGCTGTACTAATTTGCATTCCCACCAACAGTGTGAGAGGGTTTCCTTCTCTCTGCACCCTCTCCAGCATTTGCTGTTTGTAGGTCTTTTGATAGCAGCCATTCTGACCAGTGTACCTCAGAGGGTACCTCATTGCCGTTTTGATTTGCAGTTCCGTGATAATGAGTGATGTTGAGCATCTTTTCACGTGTTTGTTAGCTATCTGTATTGTCGTCTTTGGAGAAATGTCTGTTTAGTTCTTGGGCCCATTTTTCGATTGTCGACCCAGTTCTTAAATAATTCTGCATAGTAAACATAAAATTTTAAATTTAAAGAAATAATAGACCCCCGCCAAAGATAAAACAAAGCCCCATAGAAAGTGTCGACTCTCCGCCACCACTTACCACAATCTGTCCAATTGCAATTTGTCCAGGAGGGCAATAAACTAGCACATACAGGGGCTGAAACAATATAGGCTTAGAGTTGGGTGCTGAGATTGTGTTGGGAGGGAAAACGGGAGAAATAGCATGAAGAAGAAATAAAGTCCGCGTAAAAGAAGGGCAGAGTTTCCCAGGTGGCTCAGCAGTAAAGAATCTGCTTGCCAGTGCAGGAGATGCTGGAGACACAGGTTCAATCCCTGGGTCGGGAAGACCTGTTGGAGTAGGAAATGGCAGCCCACTCCAGAATTCTTGCCTGGGGGCGGGGGTGGCGGCCCTAAGATGGCGGAGGAATAGGATGGGGAGACCACTCTCTCCCCCACAAATTCATCAAAAGAACATTTGAACACTGAGTAAATCCCACAAAACAACTTCTGAATGCCAGCAGAGGACATCAGGCACCCAGAAAAGCAGCCCATTGTCTTCGAAAGGAGGTAGGAAAAAATATAAAAGATAAAAAGAGAGACAAAAGAGGTAGGGACAGAGCTCTGTCCCGGGAAGGAAGTCTTAAAAAAGAGAGGTTTCCAAACACCAGGAAACACTCTCACTGCCGAGTCTGTGGCGAGCCTTGGAACCACAGAGGGCAACATAACCGGGAGGGAAAATAAATAATCAGAATTCTTGCCTGGAGAAATCCATGAACAGAGGAGCCTGGCAGGCTACAGTCCATGGGGCCGCAAAGAGTCAGAGATGACTGAGCACGCACGTGCACACACACACACAAATGAAGTGCCAATGTGCCACATTCTGGCTGAGAGATGGTAAGGCAAGGATAAGGGAAAGATAAGGGGAGAACGTCTGACCTGAGCTTGTTGGGAAAGTGAAAGGATGGCAGAGAGATGAGGAGTGAGCAAGTGTGAAGGTTTTTACATTGACCAATATTTGAGAGACTGTCCAATGAAAGGAAATTTATTTTGTCTAGCTCTAGAGAATGAAACCAAGGTCAATAAACAGACATAGCAGGAAAACAGATTTTTACACCACTTAGACAAGTGCTTTCTAAGCTTTAGAGCTAACTGCTGATATAATGGGTCATCCCAGGAGATGTGTGAAGCAGAGGCTGGCTGAGTGGTGGGCAGGCCTGGGATGGAGATGATTCCTGTCTTAAATGAGGAGTAGATTAGATAGACGCTCTCCAAGGCCCCTTCCCACCTGGAGTGTATGTTTCAGCACACCAGGACCTTGTATCTTCTATCAATTGCTATATCCTTAGTGCCCACTTACACACAGTAAGAAAGTGAAGTCGCTCAGTCATGTCCAACTCTTTGCGACCCCATGGACTGTAGCCTACCAGGCTCCTCTGTCCATGGGATTTTCCAGGCAATAGTACTGGAGTGGATTGCCATTTTCTTCTCCAGGGGATTTTCCCAACCCAGGGATTGAACCCGGGTCTCCTGCATTGTAGACAGACGCTTTGCCATCTGAGCCACCAGGAAAGTCCTACACACAGTAAGGTCTCAGTAAATCAGCACAGTCAGTCACAGGGGAAGTGCTTTCTGGAGAAGGTGGTGCTACTTTACACCATGGCCTTGATGTGAGAGGGAAAGGGAAATTAGCTCAAATTAAATCAACACAGTGAGCATCAACATTTGGAGGAGGGCAGCTCTAGGGCTCTATTTTGCGTGAGCTACAAATACATGGGCTTCCTGGATGGCTCAGTGGTAAAGAATTCTCCTGCAAAGCAGGACACTTGGGTTCGATCCCTGGACCGGGAAGATCCCCTGGAGTAGGAAATGGCAGCCCACTCCAGTATTGCCTGAAAAATCCCCTGGACAGAAGAGCCAGGCAGGCTACAATCCAAAGGGTAGCAAAGAATAGGACAGGACTGAGCACACACAAATACAAAGTCCATGGTTCCCCATCCATACCAGCCTGGAGAAAAGGAAAAATAAAAACAAATACAACATTTATTTGGTTCTTTCATTTTTTGTCTGCAATATTTTCATTCTCTTCAAATTTCTCACCAGCCGGTTCTAGGAGCTTCCAGGGGATAGCGCTCCTGCCTTCTGAACATGTGACCATAAGAGAGTATTTGATTTCACTTTTCTGTCCTCTGGCTTACTATTTTCTCTCCTGCTTTGTCATACAGTGGTGATATCTCTACATTTCTATCAGCTCCGATATGCCATAGCTTCCATATACCCCACTAAGGCATCAAGGCTGCCTGGACACCTGCCAAATATGCTCTTCCCACTACTGCCAGTGGCGCTGCATACAAAGTACACATGTTGGTATACTTATGGATGATTCACCATGTTGTATAGCAGAAACCAACACAATATTGTAAAACAAATATCCTCCAATTTTAAAAAAAGGTATACATGTTGGGAGAGTGAATAAAAATCTTAAGGGAGAGGACACAGAGTCAGTCAGCAGCAGCAAGAGCAGGTGATGCCAGCCAGAGAGTCACTGAGCCGCCACCACATGAAGTTCCGATGGAGGAGGACAACCAGGAGAGCAGCGGCACTGCCTGAAAGAACATGGCCCTGGAGCCAGAGCAGCTGGGATGCCATTCTTCACCACTCTATGCCTCAGTCTCCCCCTGTAAGGAGCAGGACCATGATAGTGCTTTTTATAAGACTGTTGTGAAGACTAAGCGAGCACAGGCAGAGCTCAGAGCTGTGTCTGCCCAAGAAAGCTATCTGTCTACAAGACCCTTTATGAACAGTGCTGTCACGACGCTCTGAAGATGTCCAGTTCCCCTCGGGCACCACTCTTCCTGTTTTCCTCAGTGGCACCTTCGCCTTATCAGACCTCCTTACCTGTCTGCTGAGAAACCTGTATGCAGGTCAAGAAGCAACAATTAGAACCAGACATGGAACAACAGACTGATTTAACTGGGAAAGGAGTATGTCAAGGCTGTTTATTGTCACCCTACTTATTTAACTTACATGCAGAGTGCTGCTGCTGCTGCTGCTAAGTCACTTCAGTAGCGTCCAACTCTGTGCGACTCCATAGATGGCAGCCCACCAGGCTCCTCTATCCCTGGGATTCTCCAGGCAAGAACACTGGAGTGCGTACATCATGCAAAATCCTGGGCTGGTTGAATCACAAGCTGGAATCAAGACTGCAGGGAGAAATATCAACAACTTCATACACGCAAGTAATACTACTCTAATGGCAGAATGTGAAGAGGAACTAAAGAGCCTCTTGTGAGAGTGAAAGAGGAGTGTGAAAAAGCTGGCTTAAAACAACATTCAAAAAACTAAGATCATGGCATCTGGTCCAACACTTCAAGGCAAATAGATGGTGAAAAAGTGGAAACTGTGACAGATTTTATTTTCTTGGGCTCCAAAATCACTATGGATGGTGATTGCAGCCATGAAATTAAAAGACACTTTCTCTTGGAAGAAAAGCTATGACATACCTAGACAGTGTATTAAAAAGCAGAGACATCACTTTGCCGACAAAAGTCTATACAGTCAAAGCTATGGGTTGTCCAGTAGTCACGTATGGATGTGAGGTTTGGACCATAAAGAGAAGACTGAGCACTGAAGAACTGATGCTTTTGAACTGTGGTGCTGGAGAAGACTCTTGAGAGTCCCTTGAACTGCAAGGAGATCAAACCAATCAATCCTAAAGGGAATAAGCCCTGAATATTCATTGGAAAGACCGATGCTGAAGCTCCAATACTTTGGCCACCTGATGCGAAGAGCCAATTTATTGGAAAAGACCCTGATTCTGGGTAAGATTGAAGGCAAAGGAGAAGGGGGCAACAGGATGAGATGGTTCGATAGCATCACCCACTCAACGGACGTGAATTTGAGCAAACTCTGAAAGACAGTGAAGGACAGGGAAGCCTGGCCTGCTGCAGTCCATGGGGTCACAAAGAGTTGGACACAGCTTAGTGTCAAACAACAACTGTAGCCTTACAATAAACTTTGAAGTGTTGGACCTCTGTGGTCCAGTGGCTAAGGTTCTGAGCTCCCAGTGCAGGGGGCCGGGGTCTTTCCCTGGTCAGGGAACTAGATTCCACATGCTGCAACTGAGAGTTTCCGTGGCATGCTGCGATGAAGACTGCAGATCCCACAAGTCACAACTAAGTTTGGGTACAGCCAAATAAATGTTAAAAAAATAAATAAATAAACTTTGAACCGAGTGGGTTTCTGCTCCTTGGGACAGGAGCCTGATTATGACTATAGATTTGAATCCTTGGGTGAATATAATAAATCAGATTCTCAAGTAAGAATTTTCACCACTATTGTTTGAGAAGCAGTAGAGAATAAAATCAACAGGTAGTGAGCACCAACAGTTGTCAGATACAGCCTTCACAGAGGCATCTTTGTCTTGGGGAAGCAAAGCAAACATTCACTAAATGACGACGAAATATTTGAATATTTGTTCACATCTTCAGCAGAAGTGATGACACTTGTCCTAAATGTGTAGATTGTGGAATCTAACTGCTTTGGTCTTGGTGTTACAAGTTGTTCAGCCACTAGCAACAGATTCTTTTTTAAACTTTATAAGAAATTTAAACAAAATTTTTCTTTACCCTGAGTGGATTCCTCATTTCGGTCAAACTAGCCTTTTACTTGACCTCAAAGTGGGCCTCAAAGAGTAGCCTTTATTTTCAAATGTTCTAGGATGAAATAACTTTTCATTATTATATTTTAAACATGTTTCAAAAGTATCTAGAGCATATAAAGGGAGAAATATTTGCTGGCCCATGGAAATTTAAACCTAGTATTCAAGAGAAAGCTTGGGGCTACAGATACACAGACTTGCAGTTTATAGGTCATAATTAAAGCTCTAGGGTAACTAAAGTGAGTGGAAAGAGGGCTTGTATAAAGTGAAGAGAGAGAAAGACAAAAGACTACTTAGGAACTTATTCTAAAAATCCACTGTCATCAGCTTTGCTTGTGGAGCCTGTTGCTCCTATGCCCAACGTGGACCCAGTAAACCTCAGTGACTGAGGTGAGGGAAGTCAGTCTCTTTTAACCTCCTTCACCCAGTTCACCTGTTCTCAATGCCACAACCACCAATCTGTTCTCTGAATTTTAAAAAAGTATTTGTTTATCTATTTATGTGGCTGCACTGTATCTTAGTTGGGGCACACGGGATCTTTAGTTGCAGTTTGTTGTTGTTCTTTAATCGCTCAGTCATGTCCAGCTATTTGTGACCCCATGGACTGCAATCTGCCAGCCTCCTCTGCCTATGCAATTTACAGGCAAGAATACTGGTGTGGGTAGCCTATCCTTTCTCCACGGTATCTTCTTGACCCAGGGATCGAACCTGGGTCTCCTGCATTGCAGGTGGATTCTTTACCGCTGAGCCACCAGGGAAGCCCCCTTAGTTGCTGTATGCAGGATCTTTTAGTTGTGGCATGTGGGATCTGGTTGCCTGAACAGGCATCGAACCTGGGCCACCAGCACTGGGAGTGTGGGTGGGTCTTAGTCACTGGACCACCAGCAAAGTCCTTGTTCTTTGAATCTTTATGTTCAGGTTTTGTTTATTTGTCCAGATTTCACATATCAGTGAGATCATATGATTTGCCTTTGTCTTTCTGACTTATTTTACTCAGTTTCATGCCCTCAAGGTCTCCTATGTCAAGTTTTATCCCATGCTAACAAAAGTTTGAGCCCCATAGAACTGAGGAGAGGGTATATTTGTATCAGCCACAGACAAGGGTGCCAAAAAAGAGGCATAACAAATTGCCTCCTGGCTGGTGGTTGTGAATAGATGCCCATAATGGATTTTTTCCCGGATTTCTTGGTAGTGGCTTTTTCCTTGGCTTGGGTACTGCCGTGCACTGGAGCCAGAGAATCAGAAGCGGTGGCAGACACAGACTGTATGTAAAGTAAAAGGACATGGCTCACTTAAAGCACAAGTGGAAAATTGTCTCTAAGGCAGCCTCAGCCAGGCTTCCATTTTACCAGGCTTGGGGCACCCCCTCCATGTCCCAAGGGTTGAAGAAGCCACATCAATACAGGCCAGAACCTATGCTCTACGAGACACTGGGGGTACCAGCAAGCCAGAGGCCTCTGATCCCAACATTGCCTTTCCAGAAATTGGGGAAGGGGTCACACCGGATCTCAGAGCCAACTAGAAGTAACAGAGAGCAGCTGTAGGTGTGCTAGGCACTGAGGGTGCTGGTGGGGCACACCTGGGACGTTTATGTGATGGGGAACCCGTGGGTCATCTGACAGAATCATGCTTGTGCCCATGAACTGCAGTTGGCCTTGCACATACCATGAGGCAAGAGTTGAGTCAAACCAGTTCTGATGACATCACTGAAACCACTTGTGAGGGTGCTCTGCAGTCAATCCTGTAAGATACTTCAATGTTTTAAAATTTTTTAATTAATTTATCTAACTATTTGCCTGCCTCGAGTCTTAGTTGCATCCTGCAGAATCTTTCTTTGCAGCACGTGGGCTCTCTAGTTGTGGCATGTGGGATCTTAGTTCCCCGACCAGGGATGAAACCTTCGTCCTCTGTGTTGCAAAATGGATTATCAACCACTGGACACCCAGAGGAGTTCCAAGATACTTTGATTTTTTTTTTTTAAACTCATGGCTATTTTGTGAGAAACTCCTTCTATAATATATAGTATTTTTAGTTAAGTAGTTCCATCTTTCTCTCAGGATGAATCTAAAAGGGTGAGTTTTACAGAACTTGATGCTGCTGAGAGGTGACGAATTGCCAACACGCAGGCATGAGTATGGGCTTTTGTTATGGTGCATGTTTCTTTAGGAAGGTGACTTTGTAGGGTGGCTGTGAAGGTCCTGGGATTGCTATAAACATAGAGGGGGCCATTCTGGAATAAAAATATGACTTTATGTTTATAACTTGATCCCACCATTGAACATTTGGGGCTATTAAATCCAACCATACATCACTGAATGGGCTTCCCTGGTAGCTCAGAGGTTAAAGCGTCTGCCTGCAATGCGGGAGAGCCGGGTTTGATCTCTGAGTTGGGAAGATTCCCCTGGAGAAGGAAATGGCAACCCACTCCAGTATTCTTGCCTGGAGAATCCCATGGACAGAGGAGCCTGGGGGGCTACAGTCCATGAGGTCGCAAAGAGTTGGACACGACTGAGCGACTTCACTCACTTCACTTTATACATCACTGAGATGGAATTAGGTTAAATAACACAAATGTATTTAAACCCAGCCATAGATCACTGGGACAGAATACATATGTTCTTCCCCATTGCCTCCCTAAAAGCAGCAAATGTAAGTCTTAACTGGAGCATAACTTACAATTTCCTTTGGGAGGGAGGGAGAAGTAGGCTTAGGCAACTTTAATATTTATAATAGCTATTTTGTATACCGCAGAATTTAGCATCTTAAAATTGCTTTGCCTTCACAGAGAAAAGAACCAAAAAGAGATGATGAAGCATGGCCGGGGCGGGGTGGGGGCGGGGGGAGGGGGCAGAGTGGGGGGCGGGAGTGTGCTTGTTAATGTGTTAATCATAAATGTTTATGCTCATTTTTCCTTGTTATATGTGCTCATTGGAAATATTTCTAAGATCATAGAAATATAACCCCAGCTTCTATAGACTAGCGGGGTTAGCAGCTTAAATATTCTTGAAATTTTACATATACAATCACATGGATGATGAAGAAACTACTTTCCATAAAAGGACAGGGAACATACAAAGCCCTGGGAAAACACATTCCCCGTGGGAGGGATGAGATAAACGCTGGTAATGGGCTGTATTAACCATTCTCAGAGACAAGATGCAAACAGTCAAAGGCAGCAGTGAGCTAGGGCGTGACTGCCGTGGGTAGCTAGACTTCATCCTTGCATGCAAACCAGAAGCCAAGAGATTTACCGAGCTCCCCGACGCAGGCGCATCTGTCCCTTCCTTAAATCCGATTTTCTTGCCATCTGTTCCTTTACTCCAGCCTTGGCTGTAAACATAGTTTATGCACAGGGATGCATTGTGTTGCCAGGCAGCTCTCCTTGCTCATCTAAAACAAGTCAGTTCTGAACTGAAAGACTGTGGGTCCCCTTATTATCCCTTTTCTCTAACAATATAAATTGTGAGAGCTTTGAGAGTAAGTTTAGAAATGACATTTTAAACTTCATTTGGTACATGTGATGCAGTATAACTATCTACTTCTGTAAGAAAACAACATTTAACGTGTCGGGATGATTTAGATCGTGGAAAAGAATTTCCCCTGCTGTGCAGAATAGTAAGGACATTGTTGGGGACAGTCACTACCGCCGCAGTAAACGGATCAAGGAGAAACTGACATAGCAGCCGCAGCAGAGAACTCACTGCCTCCAAGGTTACAATTTGTCATGGGGGTGGGGGAAGGAGAGGCGGGAGATGAAGATGGCTTAAAGATGTGTATCCTAGGATTTGAGGTTATGTCTCTGAGAATGTACTAGAAGAACTAACCATCTGGCAGCTGTGGGGAGGGATCACCTGATCTCTGGTCTACAGCTCTGGTTTTTTACAGCTATATCATATTTATAATGCACTCTTCCTGGGAGAAGCTTGGAGCAAGCTACACATCTTTGAATGGATTCAGTTAATCCTTTTACTGAGTATTACTCATTAGTGAGTAAGGAGAGCAGGAGAGAGGAGCAAACAGGAAAAAAAAAAAATTCCACATTGAAAGTGGTCACTGCCATGGCAAAGAAGAAAATAACATTCACTCTGCTAAGCAACACAAGGAAAAGTAAACCTTTGATTCTTCAGAATTCACTTAAAGACGGTTCATTCTGATTATGCAAGTCATTGTTGATTACAAGTCACCCCATGGCAGGGAAGAGATTTGTCTGCTCTGGGGGCCCACAGTCAGGGGACAAACTTCAGGCTCGTGTGGCTGGGGGACTGGTGACATACAGGGTGTTGCTGTTCGGTCGCTGAGTTGTGTCCTACTCTTTTGGACTGTAGCCGGCCAAGCTCCTCTGTCCATGGGATTTCCCAGGCAAGAATACTGGCATGGGTTGCCATTTCTTTCTCCAGGGGATTTTCCTGGGTCAGGGATTGAACCCATGTCTCCTGCACTGGCAGACTAATTCTTTACCACTGAACCACCGGGGAAGCTCGACGCACAGGGAGGACTGCACAATTAAGTAAATGCATTGAAAATTACTTGCTTTCCGAAGGGAATTACAAATTTGGAAAAGGGAAAGGCTAAAATAAATACTGTGGTGTTAAATTGGGAGTGGAGGAATCAAGGTGAAATCATAACTTTTAGGAAGACTTGGATATGGAATTAGGTATAAGTGAGTATAGATGTTTATGTGTATGTATTCACATATCATGCATGAATACACATGCACATATGTAGATAGAGATATACTTATATTTCCTAGTTCTATCTGCTGAGAAGGCCAGAAACAAAGATATCTCAGAAGGAATAAGCATAGCTCGCTTGCAGAATCTGTCTTCTACATGCTATTCTTCATTTAATGGACCTGGGTTTCCTGGAGAAACAGTTGATTCTAGGGCTGGGGTAGGGGAAATAAAAGGTGACACGGGAACATCTTGTTCTACAAACTAAGGCAAGGCCCAGAGAACGATGGGGGCATAACAAAAGGACACAAGGCTTGCCTTCAATGAGCTCCCACTGACCAAGTCTGGTGCGATTTGAGTATCCTAGTAAATGACAGTTACTGATCTTACCCACCTGAATAAAGCAGGAATCCATGAATCTACAATGATAAAAATTAAAGGGATAAATGGAGGAGAAAGAAAGTCCTATCTTACTGCAGAAGTTGAAAGACATTTTCTTCACAAAATACTTAGGAATGACTCAGCAGAGAATCCTATAAAACATCAACTCCATCAAATGTAACAAGAAAAATTAGTAATGGGACAAATTAACATCATGTGCCTCCTGATATGATGCACTAAGAAGAGCAAGGCATTACTTCTGAGAGATTCTTGTTGGAAATGCATAAATCCCAAGGAAATACCAGACAAACCCAAACTGCAGGATATTCTGTAAAATAACAATGTGCCTCAAGAAATGTCATGAAAAGAAGGAAAAATGGAGGCATTTTTCCAAAATGAAGGAAATTAAAGAGACATGATAACTATAAAAGACCTAGACCTATCACGGGGTCAGCAAGTGAAATTTCTTTAAAACTGAAGTATAGTTGATGTACAATGCTGTGTTAGTTTCAGCTGTACAGCAAGGTGATTCAGCTTTTCTTTCTTTTTTCAGATTCTTTTCCCGATAGGTATATACAAAATATTGAGTATAGGTCCCTGTGATATATAGTAGGTCCTTGTTGGTTATCTATTTTAGATATATTAGTGTGTATATATTAATCCCAATTTTAAACTCCTAATTTACCACCCCCCCACTTTTCCCCTTTAATGACCATAAAATTGTTTTCTGTGTCACAACAGATGAAATTTGAATGGAATCTCTGAATTAGATGGTAATGTTGGATCGATGTTAATATTCTGATCTTGATGGTTATGTTGTGTGAGAGCATGTCCCTGTTTACAGGAAATACATAAATACACATTGAAGGATTAAGACATAAGGGGCATGATGCCTGCAACTTTTTTCTCAGATGGTTTAGGAAAAAATTTTAATGTATGTGCATATAAAGAATAGGCAGATGTGGTAAAATGGTAACAATAGGTAAACTGAGTGAAAGGTATAGGGGAGTTTCAAGAACTACTTCTACTTTTCTATAAATTTTAAATTTCAAAATAAAAATATAAAAACAGAAAAAATTGCCTACTGTAAGTCACTATGTACAGAGACCATAGTGAACCAAACTGAGCAGGTCAATTCGAATGCAATAACAATGGAATTTCCTGGGCGGTCCAGTGGTTGATTAAGACTCCAAGCTTCCAGAGCAGTGGGCAAGGATTTGATTCCCTGGTTGGGGAACTAAGATCTCACACACTATACGGCATGGTCAAAAAATAAAAGAATGTTTAAACAAAAGGAGTGCGCTGCCTAAATCTATGGTGAAAGCCTAAAGTAAATAAAGTGAAAGTGAAAGTCGCTCAGTTGTGTCCAGCTCTTTGCAACCCCATGGACTACACTGTCCACAGAATTCTCCAGGCCAGAATGCTGGAGGGGGTAGCCATTCCTTTCTTCAGGGAGCACTAAAAAAAAACTAAAACAAATGGAATACTAATGAAGCTTAATGCAGGACACCCCCTTACTGAGTCCTTTCCCTCAGGTTGCTCATCAAGGGGGTAAAGGGTACCCTGATGGGGTGCGAGTGCAAGATAAATAGCACAAAGAGTCAGCTGCTACAGCAATTCAAAGGAGCCCGAAGACTTCCCAGAGTTTCTGGATGAAGAGCCCAAGACGGAGTTGGGGTAGGAGACCGGGCTCCTGCTTAGCATATAGTCACAGGATTTAGGCAATTCTGAAAACTCTTTATCATCATGCAGGCTGGTCTGTTTTTCACCTCCACACTCTTGGACCTACTGCTGCTCCTTCCTGGAAGGTGGGCAGTTTATGAGCTGGGAGGATCCACTGCATCCATTTTTCCAGATTCAGTTCAGTTCAGTTCAGTCGCTCAGTCGTGTCCGACTCTTTGTGACCCCATGAACTGCAGCACGCCAGGCCTCCCTGTCCATCACCAACTCCCAGAGTTCACTCAGACTCATGTCCATCGAGTCAGTGATGCCATCCAGCCATCTCATCCTCTGTCGTCCCCTTCTCCTCCTGCCCCCATTTTTCCAGATTATCTCCTACCTATTCCTTGGCTTTGTTTGACTGACTTGCTCCCTTCCAGACTGGAAAGTCCTTTTCTCTGTTGCACCTCTATCGTTCTTAGTACGTGTATCATTGCACACATTCCTCTTCATGGTGCTTGTCAATTTGTCCATCCATCTCCCCCAGCCTGAGTCTCCTTGATGGCATTGCATCTTTGTAGCTCTAATGTTTGGCCATGCTGGGGGCTCAGGAGTTGCTAAAATAATCAAATTAACCTGAGACTTCTCAAAAGTATGTTTCTTCCTCTTCTTTCCATTTTTACTCCGAGGCTAATTAAAGGTTTTCTTTATTCAGTGTAAACATGCCATAGGCTTTTCAATTTCAAGTAGTGTGAATCCAAATTTGAGGGAAAATATTTTCTTTTTGGGGGCTCAGTGGTAAAAAAAAAAAAACAAAAAAAAACGCCTGCCAATGCAGGAGATTCAACGGGTTCAGTTCCTGGGTCAGGAAGATTGCCTGGAGAAGGAAATGGCAACCCATTCCAGTATTCTTGCCTGAGAAATCCCATGGACAGAGGAGCCTGGTGGGCTACAGTCCATGAGGTCTCGAAAGAGTTAGACACAACTTAGTGACCAAACAACAGTTTTCTTATCTACCCTGAGACTATTGGAGAAAGTAGAGAGAGAAGAAACAGCATGTTAGTAACAGCAACAAGATCTGCCACACCAATGGTTAAATTCTTGATTCATGATTCAGGGACTAACCCACGTAGAAATATGTGAACTGTTTCTTAGGGTTATGTTAGGGGAGGCAGCATAATGACCACAGCTGACTCTAAGAGCCAGCCAAAATTATGTTAACCACTGATGCTTGCAAGCTTCTCACATCAAAGCAGAGTATTATATAAGCTGCTATCTGCTGAAGGCCAGCAGAGCTTCTTGCCACAGTATTATTATAATAATAATTAGTAACCCTATAAGCATTCTTCATCCAGGTGCCATAAGCATCCTACAAATGTCACAAATACTGTGTACCCAGGCATTGCTTGCCCCACAATGGAATGAGGCAGGGAACAGAAGGCAGCTGCTTCCTACATATATCATTGAGGCTCCAGTTGCAAAGCTGAACTCCTCCTCCCCTTCTCCATGGTAATTGTGGTCTGAGGTTTGAAAGAATATCTTTTGTGAGTCGATTTCTGTTCCACCTCTTACTCTATACCATGTCCGAGATTGCTGTCTTCTTAGGAGCAGTAAATCATCAGTCTGCTGCTGAATGCTGAGGGGCTTCTGACTGGAGAAAGTCTGTCCTTGCTATAGTTAATGCGGAAGTGCTAGTTCCTTTGTCTGCTGTCTTTACCGGTTTTAAACATTTGTTTGCACCAAGTGCTGTTTCACCCTTGAGGGAGCAGCTTCCTCACCTCATGGGCAAGCTGGCAGCTGTTGGAAGAGTTTTCAACACCAGATTATTTTAAGGCATCTGTAAAGTGGGTGAAAACTAACTCCAGTGCAAAGCGTTTAAAAAAAAAAAAAATGCAAACTTTTAGAAATAAGTCAGAATAACATCCACGCCTCGCAGAACAGCTGGCTCCTCAAGCACCTAGAAGTTTACTTGGTGCCTGGCGGTGTTTGCAAGATTCTGTCCTGACAACCGGGTCACGGGCTTTGCTTAACAAAGAATAATATGAATCTCCTGCTTTCACATGCTGTTCAGCAGGGTGACATCTGACCAGAAAGACTGTGGTAATCGCAGTTTCTGGTTTCAGCAATTTCACACTGAAGTGGTAAAGCAAAAGAAAAATAAAAACAAAAACAACTCATTGGCATGTTATAAAATTTTTAAATGTGTACTTAGTAGTAAATATCAGTTTGATCTTAAAGTTTGTTGATATGGCCTTAAAGCAAATTAAAAAACCAAACAGTTTCATTCTTACACGTAACAGCACAGCACATTTCTTGGTCTTATAATATCATATACCAGCATGGCTTAATATGATTGAGCCAAATTATATGGAGAAGCTTACAAACCATTGCTACTATATCTGCAGCCCAATCAGCCCAACCTCACATAGGAGGAGGGCAGAGCTATTACCCTTTGTTTACAGAGGAGGAAATGAAGGCCCAGAGAAGATGCATGGCTGTCAGACCTAGAGCACGGTTCTCATGGTCCTAAATTTAGCCCATCAAGTCATGACATCTTTCCTGGTTGGGGATTATGGTTTTAAAAATGATTGCTCGTGTGGCGATTCATTATTATAAATAATCTAATAATTCATGATGAAGGAACTAGAAAACCAGGGCTAGCAACAAGTGTGTGACAGCTTGAATTTTCACCAGCTGTATTCATTGGCTCCAGGCCCAGATGCCATCTGACCTTCAAGCTAGCCAAGCACGTGGGTATTTCTTATCAGCACTTAGAACCAAAAACTCACTGTGATATTTTAGAGAGCCAGAATTTTGTTAGGGAGGAGAGAGAGTGAAGACAATAAAGATGCCGTCTATTTTGAGATGGACTTGTTATTTCTTCTTGGTTATGGCTCTGCGGGTGGGAACCAACAGTGCTGTTTCTCAAGTATATTTGAGCCCTTACTTATAGGTCTAACCCTGCATATAGATTCTGTAGAGAATAAGAAAAGGTTAAGGTACAATTTTAGGCTCAGTGGTTTTCTGTGTAGTTGTGGAGAGCAGGAGCACATAAGATGATGTCCGAGCAACATTGGCAAATTTTGGCCCATTGATCAAATTCAGTTTGCCTCCTGTTTTTGTACAGAGTGTGAGCTAGGCATGGTTTTCACAATTTTAAATGGTGGGGAGAACATTAAAATAAGAATACAATTTTGTGACATAGGAAAATTATGTGAAATTAAAAATTCCGTATCCATAAATCAGATTTTATTGGCACACAGCCACACTCAGTCGCTTACGTCTTATCCGTGGCTGCTTTTGCATCACAGAGGGCAGCAGAGCTGAGTTGTTGTGATAGAGACCATATGGGCCACAAGGCCTAAAATAGTTTTGAATACTGTCTGGTCCTTCACAGAAAATAGCTTGCTGACCTCACGGTTGATACTACTCTAATGGTTTTAGTGGGGTGATTTACAGTCAGTTTAAGAACCAGAGGGCTTCTACGAAGGGTGGGAGAATTTGAGGGGGAAATAAAGCTTTGACGAGAAAGTGCTTCCAAGTAGAGCTTGAGAATCGAGATATTGAGCCTCGTGGCTGAGAGAAAGGCCAGTCACATATGGGTGTCCATTTGGCTCTCCACTGACAGCTATATAACCTTAGTAAGTTCTTTAACTTCTCTAGCTCAGTTTCCTCAGATACTAAACTGAAGTCCTAATATCCATTCCTCAGGACTATTGTAAAGCCCATAGTAAGACTCCATACACAAAGTTAGCACATTGCCTGGTACAGAGCTGTTGTCTTGTAAACATTAGCTGTTAAGAGTAGTGATTGCCAGTAATTCTCACACTTGACCACCTATTAATAAAATAAAGCAACAGTTCAACTAAAAATTAAGCCCTTCAGAGGTTATTAGCGAACAAGCTGTTAAAGTATTAGAGATGAATTTGAGCAATTGAATCCTGTGAAGTTGTCCTAAAAGAATTATAGCATGGGAATATATTCCCAATATGTCCCATGAAGATGAGTTTCATAAGCCAGGTAATTCTATTTTGCCAGTGTATCCAGATTGGAAACTCTCTACGAGAATCTAGTGAAAGCTATCAACCCCACTCCTGGATAAATGCATACCACACATGTAGACATGCTTTTGCATACAATCTTAGGGCTTAATGGATCCCTTGAAGCCCATCTCTGGTTTCTAGGTTAAGAACTCATGCTATAGTTGCTCACTCATACTTATCAGCCCCACAAGATATTGATATATGAACCAGAATGCTAAATTATTAATTCATGAAGAAGAAATAATGTCAAGTAGACTAAAATCCTTGCATTGGCCAATCAGCTCATTATCTTGCTATACAAAAGCTACATGAAAAGCCAAAGTACAATTAAAACTGAGAATGGAATCATAGCAAAGGGAATTAGAGAATGGTCTTAATAGCTCTTGTCGCCAGACTATCATAGTCTGATGCATCCGTTTCCGTTGTAGAAGTACCCCTGCCAAGGATGCTGGAACAATCAGTCCAGACCCTCTCCTGTAGACAGTTCCTGATGTTTGTACGCTCTGCTTTCAGACACAGTAAAGGCTAACTTCCTTCTGTGATCGCTCTTGCTAAATAAAGGTACAGCACAAGAGTTAGACCCCCACATGCTGCTGCTGCTGCTGCTAAGTCGCTTCAGTCGTGTCCGACTCTGTGTGACCCCATAGACTCCCACATGCAGACATGGTCACTGTCTTACATTGTATCTAGTCATTCTATACATATGAAATATCTATGTCTGTCAATCTATTGGGAAGTTCCCTGGTAGCTCAGACAGTAAAGTGTCTGCCTACAGTGCAGGATACCCAGATTCGATCCCTGGGTCAGGAAGATCCTCTGGAGAAGGAAATGGCAACCTATCTATCTAGGTCAATCTATCTATCTAATCTATAGATTCCAGTTTAGGGTGAGTTTTTTGTATTCATTTTTCATAATTTCTTTTTCAGAGGGGATCTTTGCTAAAATTCAGGAGGTTCCTGACTGTTCCCCATCTCTCCGTTACCTCCAATCCATACTGACTATAGAAGAAAAGGATCCATAGTTTCCTTCCTCTCTCTTTCTTTCTCTTTCTTAAATAAATTTTAATTTTGAAATAGTTTAAGGTACCAGTACAAGAAATTTCAAAAGTACTATAGTACATAGAGTTCCCATGTACCTTTTACCCTTGCATAATCACGGCACAGGTCAAAACCAGGGAGTTACATTGGTATAATATTATAAACTCACATTACCTTACTTGGATTTCACTAGTTTTCACATGCACCGTGTGTGTGTGTGTGTGTGTGTGTGTGTGTGTGTAGTTCCGTGACATTTCAGCGCACATGTAGATTGAGAAATCAACACCACAAAGAAGCTTTGTGTCACTCCTTACTAGTCAGTGATTTTCTTTTATAAATATTCCATTTTCAGTGTTAGAAATCTTAGTCCAGGAGATTTTTTACTATTTCACGCATCTGAAGTTCTTATGCAAATGACCTTGAGGGACAACTGTTGTGACCTACCAATCCCTTCCCCTAGGGAATAATCTCATTCACTATTACCAAGGCCTCAATGGCAACTTCTAGTCCCAGACTGTCTTGAGTTTTATTTCTGATTCTTTGAATAGTTACTGTTGTTGAGCACATTTTAAAAAAATGTACACTTGTAGAAATAGTCTAGCAGGATTTTGGAAAGTTAGGATTTCTGATTAAAATTTCTCTGACTATAGTTGCATAATAAAAAATTTCTTGGATTTCCCTGGTGGTCCAGAGGTTGAAAGTCCGCCTGCCAGCACAGGGTACATGGGTTCAATCCCTGGTCCTGGAAGATACCACATGCTGCAGAGAAACTGGGTTCATGTACTGTAACTACTGAAGTCCATGCACCCTAGAGCCCATGCTTGGCAACAAGAGAAGCCATTGCAGTAAGAAGCCCGTGCACCACAGCAAGAGAGGAGCCTCTGCTTGCTGCAACTAGAGAAAGCCTGCACACAGCAACAGAGCCCCAGTGCCATCAAAAATGAATACATTTTAAAATTTCATAATCTGTGAAACATGTTGGCGTGTGTGTGTGTGTATGTGTGTGCTTAGTCACTTAGTTGTGTCCAACTCTTTGTGACCCCACAGACTATAGCCTACCAGGCTCCTCTGTCCATGGGGATTCTCTAGGCAAGAATACTGGAGTGGGCTGCCAAGCCGTCCTCAAGGGGATCTTCCCAACCCAGGGATTGAACCCAGGTCTCCTGCACTGCAAGCAGATGCTTTACTGTCTGTCTGAGCCACCAGGGAAGCCCATGAATACTGGAGTGGGTAGCCTATCCCTTCTCCAGGGGATCTTCCTGATCCAAGAATCGAACCAGGGTCTCATGCATTGCAGGCAGATTCTTTACCAGCTGAGCTACCACGGAAGCCTGTGTTGATTATATACCTTCACACAAACCTAAACTTGTTTCCTCCGGGCTCTGAGGTTTCCTATACATATGTTCTTCATATCGGCTTTTCACCTTGGGGGGTTGCTGCTGCTGCTAAGTCGCTTCAGTCGTGTCCGACTCTGTGCGACCCCATAGACGGCAGCCCACCAGGCTCCCCCTTCCCTGGGATTCTCCAGGCAAGAACACTGGAGTGGTTTGCCATTTCCCTCTCCAATGCATGAAAGTGAAACATGAAAGTGAAGTCGCTCAGTTGTGTCCAACTCTTCGCGACTCCATGGACGGCAGCCCACCAGGCTTCTCCGTCCATGGGATTTGCCAGGCAAGTGGGGCGCCATTGCCTTTTGGACATATTTAGGGCCAATGTCCTCTTCTAAAAAATACCATACAAGGTTACAGTCTTCAGAAGTCTGCTCTCAGGGAGTTCAGTTTCCTGGTGACTGTTGTTTGCCTCAGAATTTTCATAAGTACTTTTGCATGACTATCCCCTGAGATAGTAAAAAACTAAATGGTTATTGGAGCCAGCCCAATGAACTAAGTGTTTTAAATAAATAAATAATGACACATGCATATTGACTGTAACCATCATAACTGTCTATGTAAGGTCATTACAGAGAACAAAGCATAAATCAACCCAGGAGAGCATAGCTAAAACATTCTCTAGGACCTAATTAATTCTTAGAATAAAAAAACTGGTTGTTGATCAAAGATTGGAGGATGTTTGTCCCATGACTTGGAGAGGAGAAAGGAACCCCTAATCGGTGGTGGGAATGTAAAACAGTAAAGCCACTTTGAGAAACAGCTTGGCAGTCTACAGTTAAAAGTTAAACATAATACTACTTGGAAATTCCACTCTTACCTAAGAGAAGTAAAAATGTATGTCCACACAAAGACTCACGTTCAAATGTTCATAGCTGCATTATTCATAGGAGCCAAAATCTGCAAACAACCCAGCTGTTCACCAAGTAGTGAAGAGATGCATAAAATGTGGTGCATCCATACAATTGACGTTGTGTGTATACTGAATGGGGTCCAACTCCATGACCCCATGGACTATAGCCCACCAGGCTCCTCTGTCCATGGGATTTTCCAGACAAGAATACTGGAGTGGGGTGCCATTTCCTTCTCCAGGGAATCTTCCTGACCCAGCAATTGAACCTGCATCTCTTGCGCCTCCGGCATTGGCAGGTGGATTCTTTACCACTGTGCCACCTGGGAAGCCCCAGAATGGATGTTACTCAGAAGTAAAAAAGGAATAAACTACTGACATATGGTACATAATAGATCAACTTTAATAATGTCATGTTCAGTTAGACACAAGAGACCACATATTATATGATTCCATTTGCAAGAAATGTCTAGAAAAGGCAAACTTATAGAGATAGATATTAAATTAATGATTGCCTGGGTTTGGAGCAGAAAACAGGATGAGGGCATAAGGTATTGTGTTGAGGGGATAGAAATGTTCTAAACTGATTTATAGAGATGGTTACACCACTTGGTAAAGTTACTAAAAATAACTTGAACTAGGTAAAATTTCTAATATGTAAAGTGTAGCTTGACAGTGCTGTTTTTATTTTTAAAAAAGGAAAATAACCTACATTTTTCTTGGAGACAGAAGGATCAGCCATGGGTAAGTGCTCTAAGAAATTCTAGGGGTTTTTCAAATCTCAGTTTGGGCTGAAGCATATGTTGTCAGTCACTCTCCAGGCCTCAGCAATCCTCAATGTATTTCTCTCTTTGGAAGGTGCTCTTTCCCTCCCACTTCTAGTTTGAGACTAGAAAGCATTTCTAGTTTTTGGTGCTTGAGTGGAAGAACCAGCACTTTTGTTACATCTTATACCCTCAGCTTCTCTGAATGGGAAGGGCCATGTCAGCAGATGCCTAATGGAAAATCTTAGTGGGAGAAAGAAAAGCTTATTTGTCAGTCTAAATCTGATTTGAGGAAATGGGGAAGGGAGGGTACAGAACTGAAGATACAGTGTCCTGGAGACACAGGAGAGAGAAGGGGGATTGGCCTACCTGATTCCCCAGGGGGAGAGGCCCAGGGGGTGTAGGGGCACCCAGGCTGGAGAGAACCCATTCCCCTGCAGAATGTCACACTGAGATAAGAAGCTGCCCATATCACAGGGACTCTTGCTGCTCTCAGGAGTCCTGTGTGTCCATGATATTTGCACAACAGCATGGCCAGAGGAAGCTGAGTGGGCTAGAGGGCAGGCAAGTGTGGTGTCGACCAGGAGAGGAGCCAGAGAGCAGAGCCACAGTACATCCGGTGTCCAGAAGAGGACAGCTTGGACTAGGAAGTGATATAGTATGAGTATAGTTATAAACTTTACATGCATATCTATCATTTATTAGTTCTGGGTTCTTGAGCAAATTAACCCCTCTCTACTAATGATCTATTTCTATGTACATTTTGTAGTACACTGTACTATTATATTATTCTTTATTCTATCATTATAATTTGCCTGCAGTGGTTGCATTCAGCTTCAGGGTCAGCTGCAGGCTGAGGTCAGCTGAGATGCCGAACCAGTTGGGCCTCCCTCACCGTGTGGTTCTTTTCATTCATTAGTTTGATCTGGGAGTCTTAAATGAAGTTGGGTTCAAAGATGATAAGCTCCATTGTGCAAGAATTTATCAGTAAGTCATGCTTGCTGAAGGATCATTGGCCAAAGCAAATCACCTGGGTTAGCAGGTAGGTAATCATTGTGGTCATCTATGGATGCGAGAGTTGGACTGTGAAGAAGGCTGAGCACCGAAGAATTGATGCTTTTGAACTGTGGTGGTGGAGAAGACTCTTGAGAGTCCCTTGGACTGCAAGGAGAGCCAACCAGTCCATTCTGAAGGAGATCAGCCCTGGGTGTTCTTTGGAAGGAATGATGCTAAAGCTGAAAACTCCAGTACTTTGGCCACCTCATGTGAAGAGTTAACTCATTGGAAAAGACTCTGATGCTGGGAGGGACCGGTGGGCAGAAGAAAAAGGGGACGACAGAAGATGAGATGGCTGGATGGCATCACTGACTTGATGGACATGAGTTTGAGTGAACTCCAGGAGTTGGTGATGGTCAGGGAGGCCTGGCGTGCTGCGATTCATGGGGTCGCAAAGAGTCAGACACGACTGAGTGACTGAACTGAACTGAACTGAACTGAATCATTGTGAAGGTGAGAATACTGGGAGGTCTGATTCAGGTAGGTACCAGAAGTGTGGTAGGTATCTACCACACTTCCTAAGCCTCAGTTTCTTCATCTGTAAAATGAGGATGATAATATTTCATTTGTCTTATGCAGAATAAATGAGGTCATATATGTAAAGCACCCATAAAAAAGTCTAGCACTTAGTAATCAGTGGATACTTGTTTTTATCATCATCACTAACATTGTTATTATCATTATTGCTACTGTACTTTCACCTCAGAGTATTATCAGAGTATCAGGAAATTAGGGAGTGAAAAACCAGGAGGGCCTGACCTAATCTAGGAAGTCAGGGAAGACTTTTTTGATAAAATATTTCAACTGAGGTCTGTTATATAAATTAAAAGTTGAAGAGCCCCTGGAGAAGGGAATGGCCATCCACTCCAGTATTTTTGCCTGGAGAATTCCATGGGCAGAGGAGCTTGGCGGGCTACAGTTCATGGGGTCACAAAGAATTGGACACGACTGAGCAACTAATACACACACACACACACACACACACACACAAGCTAAAGACATGGAAGCAATCATCTAACTGTCCATCAACAGAGGAATGGTTAAAGAAGATGTAATACACATACACACACACACACACACGTGTATATATATACTGCTTCCCCAGTGGCTCAGCAGTAAAGAATCCCCCTGCAATGCAGGAGATGCAGGTTCGATCCCTGCGTCGGGAAGACACGCTAGAGGAGAGCAAAGCAACACACTCTAGTATTTTTGCCTGGAGAATCCCATGGACAGAGGAGGCTGGTGGGCTACAGTCCATGGGGTCACAAAGAGTCAGACATGACTGAAGTGACAGAGCACACGTGCACACATATACATGTATATGCCGTTGCTGCAGCATGGATGAACCCAGAGATTAGCATACTAAGAGAAGTAAGTCAGACAGAGACGAATATCACAAGATACAACTTAAATATGGAATCTAGAAAATAGGACAAATGAACCTATTTACAAAACAGAAACAGACTCATATACATGTTAATAGAAAACTTATGGTTATCAAAGGGGAAGGAGAGGGAGGGATATACTGGGAGTATGGGATTAACAGATGCATACTACAATATACAAAACAGATAAACAGCAAGGACCTATTATACAGCACAGGAACTATATTTAATATCTTATAATAAGCTTTAATGAAAAATAATTGAAAAAATACAGCATATATACGTAAATATATAACCGAATCACTTTGTTGTACACATGAAACTTACCCGATACTGTAAATCAACTACACTTCAATTTTTAAAAAGTTTACTAGGCTAAAGGGATCCATGGGAAGACCATTCCAGGAGAGGAAACTGTGTGTGCAAAAACTCTGAGGCCGGGGGGAATATACAGTAGCTACCACAGCCATGAAACAGATGATTATACAATGTTAGTATTGCAGACCTAGAGATACTCCCTGGATGTTTTGAACAGGTCCACCTTTAACATTTGCAGGGCCCAGAGCAAGAGTACAAAGAAAGGCCCACTGACTATACATCTAAGTATTTAAAATTATAAAGCTAGCTAATAAACTATCAATACAATATGTTCTATCTTCCTACCTTATCAGATATACCCCTGGCTCACCCCCATTGACTTCACAACCCCAGCTCCATCCTGAACTGTGAGCGTCAGCACACCTGCACGTGGACCCCTGAGACTGCATATCCAAGCTTCTCTCCAGCAGCAAATAGCCATTGCCCAGCCACCTCTCAGCATCCCTCAGGGTGTGTTCACCAGCTATGTGGTCAACTTTCAAGGTGGACTGAGGCTGGAGGGCTGTAGGCCATTCAAGGAGAACATTCTGGGATCTTGAGTACCCAGCATACAGTCCAGGAGGGAATGTCCATTCTCTGAATGGACATATTCCCTTGGTCCAGGGGTTTGTTTGTCCTGGAAGGAGAGGCCAGTCAACAGGAGGGTCAGAAAGGAGCCCCTGAAACACAAGGCCCAAGCCTGGGCCCCTCACACCCAGCACAGACTGGTTTTGGGAACCCAGGGAAAATAACCAAAGCCATGGGAGGGGAAGGCTTCCTGGAGGAGGAAATGTCCAAGCCCAGTATTTCCCAGCAAAGGAAGCATCTGCCACAAAATCAAAGTACATGGCATAATAAATCTAATGTTCCTTGATATCAAATATGAAATGTTACAACCAGGTGGCAGATGTTTTAGCTTTAGTCAAGGTATTTCTCTTTGAGCCCTTTTATTTGGTGAGATTGCCAGCATTCTGATTAGCTGCAGTTTCATTGGAGAAGGCTTACAACATGGCTCAAACATGGCTTAGCAAAGAGCAGAAGGGTCTGTGCACTCATTTCTTTTTTCATTTTTTTAAATTTTTATTTATTTATTTATTTATTAAGTTGCTTTTTAAGTTGTTTTTTTTTTCGGTTTTATTTTATTTTATTTTTAAATTTACTTTTTATTTTACTTTACAATTCTGTATTGGTTTTGCCATACATTGACATGAATCCACTACGGGTGTACATGCGTTCCCAAACATGAAGCCCCCTCCCACCCCCCTCCCCACAACATCTCTCTGGGTCATCCCCGTGTACCAGCCCCAAGCGTGCCATATCCTGCATCAGACATAGACTGGCAATTCGATTCTTACATGATATTATACATGTTTCAATGCCATTCTCCCAAATCATCTCACCCTCTCCCTCTGAGTCCAAAAGTCCACTATGTGCACTCATTTCTAAGCTGTTATCATGAGGATGACTAGTTTGATCTCCT
>NW_024070205.1:20896069-20999714 GCF_014754425.2 Oryx dammah
GTGCACTCATTTCTTTTTTTCTTTTTTTAAATTTTTATTTATTTATTTATTTATTTTTTAAGTTGCTTTTTAAGTTTTTTTTTTTTTTTTATTTTTCAGTTTTATTTTATTTTTTTAATTTATTTTTTATTTTACTTTACAATTCTGTATTGGTTTTGCCATACATTGACATGAATCCACCACGGGTGTACATGCGTTCCCAAACATGAACCCCCCTCCCACTCCCCTCCCCACAACATCTCTCTGGGTCATCCCCGTGTACCAGCCCCAAGCGTGCCGTATCCTGCATCAGACATAGACTGGCAATTCGATTCTTACATGATATTATACATGTTTCAATGCCATTCTCCCAAATCATCTCACCCTCTCCCTCTGAGTCCAAAAGTCCACTATGTGCACTCATTTCTAAGCTGTTATCATGAGGATGACTAGTTTGATCTCCTGTAGTCCAAGGGATTCTCAACAGTCTTCTCCAACACCACATTTCAAAAGCATCAATTCTTCGGTGCTCTGCTTTCTTTATAGTCCAACTCTCACATCCATACATGACTATTGGAAAAACTATAGCTTTGACCAGATGGACCTTTGTTGTCAAAGTAATGTTTCTGCTTTTTAATATGCTGTCTAGGCTGGTCATAGCTTTTCTTCCAAGGAACAAGTGTCTTTTTTCCAGTCAATCCTAAAGGAAATCAGTCTTGAATATTCATTGGAAGGACTGATGCTGAGGCTGAAATTCCAATACTTTGGTCACCTCATGCGAAGAGTTGACTGATTGGAAAAGACCCTGATGCTGGGAGGGATTGGGGGCAGGAGGAGAAGGGGACGACAGAGGATGAGATGGTTGGATGGCATCACTGACTCCATGGACATGAGTTTGGGTAAACTCCGGGAGTTAGTGATGGACAGGGAGGCCTGGCATGCTGGGATTCATGGGGTCACAAAGAGTCTGACACGACTGAGCGACTGAACTGAACTGAACTGAAGTGTGAAATAGCCATTTGCTAAGAATGGAGAGGGGGAAAACACGATGGAATGAACACACACTGGAAAGCATAAACATGAGCCCTGACACATTCCTTCCCTTCCAATGATATGCTGACCAAGGGCCGTCATTCACCCATGCCCCACTCATCCCCAAGACAGCTGTCATTGAGACTGAAGCACTAGAATATTTGATAGATGGAAGGATTCACTCTCAATATTTATTCACCTACTTTACCATGAAAACGAGAAGTGTGCCTTTGTTTGTGGAAGCCCAAGGGTGGCAGAATTAAATGGACTAAAGGGAGCCAGGAAATCTTACATTTTCAAATGTAACAAGCTCAGTCACTTGGCCCAGGGGGAAATAGCAATGTCAGGAATGAAGCACTAATTACCAGCAATATCCCAGAAGGGAGGCAGGGAGATTGTGTTGAAAGGGACCCAGGGGCAGAGGTGGGTGATCCACAGCAGAGTCTCCTCAGCAGCCTAGTTCAAGGTCTTTGCAAGAGTAGGGCAGCCTCTCAGGGAAGTTATTCCTAATTCTTGTCCCATCCAAACCCCACCAAGAAAGCAATAAGTCTTGTCTGACTCTTTGCGACCCCATGGACTGTAGCCCGCCAGGCTCCTCTGTCCATGAAGATTCTCCAAGCAAGAATGCTGGAGTGGGTTGCCATGCCCACCTCCCGGGGATCTTCCCAACCCAGGGATCAAACCCAGGTCTCCTGCACTGTGGGGGGATTCTTAACCATCTGAGCCACCAGAGAAGCCCCATATAAAGGTAGATGAGGCCAAAATATCTGCAAAGGAGGAGAATGAGTCAACTCCAAAGTTCACTCATTGAACTTTGGGGCAGAGGCAGGTGAACTCCAAAGCTGCCAATTTGGAAAACTGAGAGAAAAGGCAAACCCGTAGATAGATACTCAATTTAGGGAGAGTTGTTTATTATTATTATACTGTATTATCAATAGTGAATTTTCACTCAGTTCTTACTATGTGCTCAGTTCAGTTCCATTTCAGTTCAGTTCAGTCGCTCAGTTGTGTCCGACTCTGTGACTCCATGAATTGCAGCACGCCAGGCCTCCCTGTCCATCACCATCTCCCGGAGTTCACTCAGACTCACTATGTGCTCAGCAGTGCTAAAATTTACAAGCATTGGTTCTGTGAGGGACATACACACCCTATGAGGAAAGTGCTATTATTATCTTGTTTTACAGATGGAGACAAAGAAGCTTAAGGAAATTGGGTCCAGAATGGTAGAGAAGATAATGGGTCTGTTTTGGATAGAGTGAATCAGTTCTCAAAGGGCATCCCCATGACTGTCAAAAATCAGAAATTGAACCTGGAGGATAAAGTCAGGGCGAGCAGGGAAGGGGGGCATGTAGATCTCCACTATCTGTTCAATCAATAAATAAAAATGTAGAAACAACACAAAATCAGAAACTGACGTTAGGCGAGATCAGGACTAAAAAGTAGCTTTGAGAACCAGGTGGTGCTGAAGACAGGGGTGTGGATGTGAATGAAAAACCTTCAGTGATAAGAGCCCAGAGTATCCTTGTGTGCTAAGTCGCTTAAGTCTTGTCCAGTTCTTTGCATCTCCATGGATTGCAGTCTGCTGAGCTCCTCTGTCCATGGGATTCTCCAGGTAAGAATACTGGAGTGGATTGCCATGCCCTTCATGCGAAGAGTTGACTCATTGGAAAAGACTCTGATGCTGGAAGAGATTGGGGGCAGGAGGAGAAAGGGACGACAGAGGATGAGATGGCTGGATGGCGTCACTGACTCGATGGACGTGGGTCTGAGTGAACTCCGGGAGTTGGTGATGGACAGGGAGGCCTGGCGTGCTGCGATTCATGGGGTCGCAAAGAGTCGGACACGACTGAGCGACTGAACTGAACTGAACTGATGGATTGCAGCCTGCTGAGCTCCTCTGTCCGTGGGATTCTCCAGGTAAGAATACTGGAGTGGGTTGCCATGCCCTTCTCTAGGGGATTTTCCTGACGCAGGGATTGAGTCCGAGTCTCTTATGTCTCCTGCATTGACAGGTGGGTTCTTTACCACTAGCCCAGTGGTAACCGGTAAACCAAGAATGGGAGAGATTTTTGTCTGTTTGCTCTTTTTAATCAACAGCCTATCAGAAGCAAACTTAACACTCTCTTGGGTCACAGCTTAAGGACACTTAACAGACAAGAGTTAACTCTGGGTTTGTAGAAGTGTTTAGAAGGCATGAGAAGAGATTCTCAACCACCTGAGTAATCCAGGAAACACTTATCCTGAAGAGAAGGCTAAGGCAAACTTTTCTAAACATAGCAATAGAAACTCTTAGGAGTGATTCACAGCCCCACTCTTCATAGAAGCAAGTGGTTCAAGCATTTTAGTAAGAGGCCAAGGCAGATAAGCCACTGGATGGAACTTAATTATGCATCGTTTAGTTTTTTTGCTGTTTCCCGAGTGAGTAGGATTATTAAATGCTTTATGTTTCATCTGTACCTATTGTAAGCACAGGTTAGGTCTAAATGCCCAGAAGAACCATTTATCCAAAGTTCCAGCACTTCCAGCCAGCCCTCTGTCAGCACCAAATAAATGATGAGTGAACTGGAGAGGGGAGGCACTCTTTCTGAGAAACAGTGGTCCTCTGTAGGAGAGAAATGAGAACCACAGAACATCAGCTAACCTTAAGCTAACAGAGGCCTTGGAGATAACTAGGGCAGTGGTTCTCACACCTCAGCACACATCAGGATTTCACGGAGGACTCGTTAATATACAGGCTCCATCCCCATTGGCTTCATTACCTTGCTCTTTGATACACAGTGTGCATTTCTCTGTCATTGTAACGATGGTAATGACAATCCTTCATCTGACTGCACAATCAAGATGGTATTGATAGGAATGAACTCCAGAGGCTGTGCCTGAGCAGCGAGGGAGGTGCTCATTCAAGCCCAGTGCTCAGCTGTATGACCTGAACTGCTCAACTTTTGTCCTATCTGTTAAACATATGCCATGTCATTAAGTGCTTTTAAATCTTAAAAAAAAAAGGGAGGGGGGCATCCCCAGAATAGGATGGGATGGGACCTCAGAATCAGCATTTCTAACAATTTCCCAGATGATGCTGTTTTATTTCATCACACCTTGAGGATCACGCAACTAGTGCTATCTCTTCATCTCACAAACAGAAAGCCGAAGCCCCGAGGGTGTGAACAACTTGTCCTGGGTCGCATAGTTAATGGCAGACCTAGGATCAGAATCTTATCTTTCTCTCTCTTTTCCTCATTTCTAAGTGCTTCAGCATGTATTTCCTAAAAGTAAAAACTCTCTTCTGTAACTGGAGTACACTTATTTACTGTATTGTATTATAACACCATATCAGGAAATCAACATTAAAGCAATATTATAAACTAATGTACAGACCTTTGTCAAATTTTGTCAGTTGTTCCACTCATGTCCTTTACTGGACTAGGACCCAGTCCAGAGTCACACAAATTTAGTTGTGATGTCTCTTCAATTTGCTTTAATCTGGAATGATTCCTCAGTCTCTTGGTTTTTAGGGTCTTGATACTAAAGAATGTCTCTGGATTTGGGTTTGTCTGATGTGTTTCAAGATTAGATTCAAGCTCTGCAGTTCTGGCATAAGTAGCACAGCAGTGATACAGTGTCCTTCTCAGGGTATCATGTCAGGAGGCACAGGTGGTCTATTCTTCCATTTCTCATGATAGGAACACTGATCCCTTGATTAAGACTGAATCTGTGAGGTATTTCCATGGTAAAGTTACTATTTTATCCCTTTGTAATAAGTGAATATCTTGTGAGGAGAAATCTTGAGACTATGTGAGTTTATTCCTCATCATACTTCACCTGCTGATTTTATCATTCATAAATAACTTTTCCTTGAAGCAGCTATTAACGTGGTAGTTGCCAAGTAGTGATTTTTAAATTCTATCCTTTCTCCTACATTTATTAGTTGGAATCCTACTGTAAGGAAAAATTTCCCCCTTTTTCCCATTCATTCATTCTTTCATATGTGTGTGGGCTCACGTATGGGTTCTTTTTTACTCTAGAATCCATATCTCTTACCACCTAAGTCTGTTCTCTTTCAACTCTATGGCCCACCTGCTCATAACAGCGTAATTTCAGAGATGACTTCTTAGTTCATCACATTGGTTCAAAAACTGAATTAAAATTTTATTCAACCATAAACTTGATGATAGGTCTCCTCTTTCATGACAGTGCAGGGTCCAAGTTTGAGCCTAGGTACACCAGCGGTCTTAACAGTACTAGTGTTATTGTTCCAGGTCACATTTTCCAAGGTCATAATAATAAGTTAAAATTTTTTGCCTTAAAGCAATACTTCGTCATTTCCCACTCACCTTAATTCCTCTTGGACTATGTATGTAATGAGTCTAACCATGCTTTTATGATGGTCCTTGAGCAAAAGAAGGATCCCATCCTTGAACTCAGAAAATGGGAGAGAGGTAGGCAGAGCTAGTCATGGCCAAACCTAGGTTTCTATGAAGGAAAAAACTGCTTTCGTTGTCAAGTTCTCTCTTTCCTGCTCTTCCTTCTCATTCACTATCCCTGGGGTACCTGAGGAGGGACATCTGACTTGCATCTGTACTTGGTTGTTCGAGTCCAAAGGAGAGCACCAACTCACAAGTCAATATTTGTCATTTTTCACTACTAATTACATGATTTTTAAAAAAACCAAAACAAACGTTTACCACATCCTCGATTTCACCATGTCATTGTGCAAGAAAAATAAAACGGCAGAAGCAAGATATGCCCCCCCCAAAACAAAACTGCTTTCTGTTTTTTAGAAAGAAATATAGCTGACTCAAAATCATAAAGAAATGAAATTTTCATCTTCTGTTACACATACCTCTGTCCTCTAAGATGTATTCCAAGGGAAATTCCTCTCAGAATGTAGCCACTTATAACAAATATCAGATTCTCTGGGAATAGGACCTCAGACTGAACCAGGTTGAATTGGAATATCTAATACAGTAGTTCTCAAACTATGGTGATATTGCTCCCCAAGGGGCATCTGGTAGAGGGCGGATGCGGTTTTCTGGTTGTCACAATGGGTAAGGTGGGGGAGGGAGGTTATTGGCATTTCATGGGCAGGGGCCAATAGGTTGAACATCCTGCTTGCATGGAACAGTTCCATATGGCATGAATTGCTCTGCCCAAAATGCCGATAACATCCATGGAGAAACAAAGAGCTTTTCCAGGAATTTGGAATTAGACTAAGAGTCTAATTCAGTGTAACAGCTGTCTTGAATTGAGGAATTGTAACCCCAGGAACTGTTGGCTGTGGGCATTATTTACATAGTAGATTGGGCAGTAGAGAGAGCTAGTCTACAGTGAGAGGGGACCGATAGAGGTACGTAGGAAGAAATGGGGAAAAGTGACAGAGTGAAATTCTTACTCACACTGTGATTCAAGCCCTTGGTTCTCATTACACTGCAGGCCCACCTATCACCCTGTTGTTGGTTTCCATGACACCCTGCTGCTTGCAAACAAGTGTTAACTTCAGAGAAACTAACTACCCTCTTCTGTCACCTGGATGAGCAGCAAGAAAGCTAGTGTGTCCGGGGAAAGAGGGAAGAAGTCTCAGAGGGAAATAGGGATGTATCACTGGAGACAGCCTGAAAGCCTTAAGGGTTCTCGTCAGTTTTTGAGGCCCAACTGCCGGTAGACCAACCCAATGTGGCCGGAGAGGTGGGTTCTAGGAGACGGGTCTCTCCAGATATGGCGCTGTGACTGGGGCAGGACGGGGAGGTGAGGAGCAGTTTCAGAGGAGGAGGAAGTGCTGGGCAGCAAACTGTACTGAGTTCACTGCACAGCCAGTGGGAGGTCAGCCCAGACTGAGACTAGGCCTTCTTAAATCCCTTCCATGGAAAGGACCAGAATGTGTTTGGATTAGGTGAAACTGTTTAATCTAGACTTGACTGCCAGGGGGTTGCATCTTGGGATGAGGGGTCAGTTAGGAAAATGGCCCCCAGAGCAAAAGTCACTTTCTTTAAAAGGAGAACAAGAAACCCATTATGCTCAAGGGAAAACATCTCTTTGAATATTAGCCTTGGTTTCTTAATTAGCTTTTTATCTACTTGAGTAGGATACTCAAGTTTGTGTTGAAGATGGTAGGTTTAATTTCTGTTACTCTCAGAACTGCATGAGATAGAGGGGGAAGTGATGGTTTTGTGGCATATTTCTATTTCTGTGGGCTGATGCTTAACTGCACGGCTCTAGCTTCTTTAGCTTTTTGAAAAGGGAGATCAGAGAGGGAGAATATAATCCCAAGAACCTTGGGATTTACTAGCCTGAAAATCATTTAACAGTGATAAAGGCATGGCTTCATAAAGAGCAGTTGTCATTTTCACCCGCCATTTCCAGGCAGAGTATAGATGGATGAAGGAAATGTGGAAGATGACACCGTGTTCTGTGACATGGGGTGTGAGATCCGAGTTTTTCCCTGCAAGTCTTCCATACAATCTCGATTTTCCTGGGTTTCAAAGATGGTGCTGGTGTTCCCATGATTGATCAACACTATTTACTTGAGATTATATTCTTGTTACTTCCCACTCAGCATTCCCTTAATGGTCTTCTCATTCTTAACACGGTCAGCATAGGATTAGCTTCAGAACTGGTTGCTTTAAAATATGAATCTTTCAAAAAATGTATCTCATGGTCATGAATGGAAACCATTTTAAAACACAAGGCAAAAATCAAGTCTTGTGAAATACTCATCTGATTAAGCCCCGACAGCTGTCTAAAGGAAGATGCTCCTTAACATGTCTTCAGCAGTAGAATTGCACTGATTCAGTCATTCTTGTTACTCAACCCTGCCTTGTCTGAAAAGCTTTAGACCATCGGGTAGAAAATAGTTCCTGACATGTGGTGGGCAATCAGTAAATGCAAGCTGAATTGAAGCCAAGCCTGAGTTCTAATCCTATTTGTGCTACCAGTTATCAGAGTGAACTGGCCCTTGTTTTTTGCATTTGTCATAGAGGCAGATTGAAGGACTCTCTTATCTGTAAGGCCTCTTGGCAATTCTAAAATCTATGAGCAATAAAATGTTTTGTAGTGCAGTTAGTACTGTGAGCCATTTCTCCAGGCTTCTGTCTAACTTTTGGAGAACTTGTTACATTATTGACCCCTATGGCCTGCTCCAGTTGGCTTATTACACGCTCAGTGACCTTCTGTCTGATCCATGAATAGGCTGAGTTCTCCTGCCCCCGAGAAATTGCTCTTGCTGTTCCCTCTGTCTGGGTTGCTTTTTCATACTCTACAAGGCTGGCTGCTTCTCATCACTTGGGCTTCAGCTGAAATGTCCTCTTCTAAGAAGTCTTTCCTGATGACTTATCTTGGGTATCTCCTCAAGCCTGACACTCTCTGTTACATCAACGTATTTATTTCTTGTTGTTTGGTCTCTAAGTCATGTCTGACTCTTTGTGACCCCATGGACCGCAGCACACCAGGCTTCCCTGTCCTTCACTATCTCCCAGAGTTTGCTCAAACTCTTGTCCATTGAGTCAGTGATGCCATTCAACCATCTTGTCCTCTGTGGCTCTCTTCTCCTCCTGCCCTCAATCTTTCCCAGCATCAAGGTTTTTTTCCAATGAGTTGGCTCTTTGCATCAGATGGCAAAAGTATTGGAACTTTAGCTTTAGCATCAGTCCTTCCAGTGAATACTTTGAGTTGATTTCCTTTAGGATTTATTTCTAACAGTGCTTATTACAACGTATCATTATCTTATATGTTTACTGTTTGTTTTAACTCCTTCCCCCTAGACAACAAATTCCACAAGGGCAGGAAAGTATCTGTATTCTTTTTCACTATGTCTTCAGAACCAGGCCTCCAAGGACCCATATTCATATAATGCTTTTTCCAGAATCAAAAAGACTGCCTCAGAAGAATGGATACAGGTATATGTATAGCTGAGTCCTTTTGCTGTTCACCTGAAACTATCACAACATTGTTAATAGACTATACTCCAATATAAAATGAAAAGTTTTATAAAAATGTAAATATATCATTATAAAATACAAAAAAGAAAGGCAAAGTCTTCCTCTGAGAAGACTCAGCCCCTTGATGGGGACTTGGGCTTGGTGAGCCAGGCATGGGCTGGATTTCAGCCCTTCCTAACCTCTGGGCCAGGTACCCTTGTTCAGTGAACAACCTGCACAACTGTGTGTACTCTATCTGCCCAGTACCATGTAAAATGCAGATCATAGGAACATGTTAGTTGAATAAGTCAACTTTATTGAGGTTCAATTTACTTACAATATAATGCACCATTTTAAGCACTCAGTTCAAGGGATTTTGATAAATGCATGTATGCAGGTAACCACTACCACAATCAAGATATAGACATTCCATGGCCCTCCAAAGTTCCCCTATGTCCTGCAGGTGTCTTCTCTCCCACACAGCACTCCCAACCCCACCAGCCTCAAGCAATCACTGAATCTTTTCATTGTATTTAGTTATATCTCACCTTTTTGCTAAAGAATTTCAGAATGACTTTAAAATGGAATAAATATATCAAAGTCAATAAAAAGGGAAGAAAAAAAAGAGGAGAGAGCAAGATTAAGAAGTGCAAGGCAGATAATCCAACCATAAGGGTTGATAGAGCATCTGTGAGTGAGCATGAAGCCTGAGGCTTAGCTGCAGCCTCGTTATAGCCAAGACAAGGAGGGAAAATGGTACTTCAACTATCATCTGAAAGGAAGAAGCATTTCATTCATCATGGGAGAGACAAAATTTCCCTAGTACAAAGATCCAAGATATTCCTCACTTGGGTTTCCAGACAGAAGTTTCTGAAGGATGCTCTGAACAGTATCTTCAATGAGAGTTTCATAGCAACTGCAGTAGGGATAGTCACTTGTCTATTTTTAATCCAGATGGTCTTCTGTTAACACTCCTATAGCAAATATTATTCCTAAATAAGATGATCTCACTGGGGTTTTTCAGATAAACGGGATAGTAAACCATTCAAAATTACCTTTTCTAGTGAGATCTGGGACTCAGGAATCCTTTACCGTCCTTTTGAGCAGAGCACTTGCTTTGAAACCCAGGTAAACAGGTGGGAGGGTTAATGCTCAGTTGTGAAACTTTAAAGGGCTTGGCCAGGATCCCTGTTTTGATCAAAGGCCTTCCTATCCCTGCCTGGAGCTGAGCTGTGAGTGGGGGATCTGACTGAAAAAAAGCCAAGATTTTCTTAAGGAATAAATTTTGGAGCTGGGTCAAAAAGAGCCAGGGCTCCAATGAGATGCCAAACTTCTATGTAGTAGAATGTTCAAACACTTGAACATGAAAGATATTATGGGCAAGTGTTGACAGCTTCTCACCACAGCCATAAAAAATTTCTCTGTAATGTCCTTAGAAGACTGAGTTCTAAGCCACTTCATCCTTGGCTGTTGATGGGTTAGAGAGGCCCTGAAGTTAATACCCTCTTTCCTTCTGGGTTTGAATCAACTGAGAAATAAGACAAAGGGGTAAAGCAGATGGGAGGTAAAGTAATCTGTTGGGGGAAGTGTGCTTGGTGTCTCTGGGCAAGTGAGTTTTCCAGGTCTGAACCCCAGAATCAGGCAGCCATTCCCACCCCATCACAGGCAATACCAGGCCAGCACAGGCTTCTGTAAGAAGTGGGACAAGGAGGAACTGAGGATATCTGCTCCCTAAAGAAGAAAGCTGAGTGCTGAAGAATTGATGCTTTCAAATTGTGGTGCTGGAGAAAACTCTTGAGAGTCCCTTGGACTGCAAGGAGATCAAAGCAGTCAATCCTAAAGGAAATCAACCCTGAATATTCACTGGGAGGACTGATGCTGAAGCTGAAGCTCCAATATTTTGACCACCTGATGTGAAGAGGTGACTCATTAGAAAAGACCCTGATGCTGGGAAAGATTGAGGGCAGGAGGAGAAAGGGACAACAGAGGATGGGATGGTTGGATGGCATCACCAAATCAGTGGACATGAGTTTGAGCAAACTCTGGGAGACAGTGAAGGACAAGGAAGTCTAGCATGCTGCAATCCATGGGGTTGCAAAGAGTTGGACACAACTAAGTGACTGAACAACAACATTTACATGTTTTTGTTCAAAACAACATTGTTGTTCAAAAAACCTGCTCAAAACAGTAGCTTTTGTGTAACAACATTGATGGTTGATGTTAAACCTTTTTTTTTTGGCCTGCCACATGATGTGTGAGATCTTAAGTTCCCCAAGCAGTGACGGAACCTGTGTCCCCAGCTGTGGAAGCACAATGAAACCCCCAACCTTTCTTTTTGAAAATTAGTAGTTACCAGCACTATTTTCATTCTACTTTTCAATAAGAAGACTACCTGTAGTTAATTTTGTCAGGGGGTGTGTCGATGTTATCTAAAAGTGGTCTTAGTCATTAATCTCTATATAAAGAAAGAGGAAGAGGGTGTGTCCCAAGGCACCTTTGTTTTACACTACTTAACAATCAATGCAAAGAAATAGAGGAAAACAACAGAATGGGAAAGACTAGAGATCTCTTCAAGAAAATCAGAGATACCAAGGGAATATTTCATGCAAAGATGGGCTCGATAAAGGACAGAAATGGTATGGACCTAACAGAAGCAGAAGACATTAAGAAGAGGTGGCAAGAATACACAGGAGAACTGTACAAAAAAGAGCTTCGCGACCCAGATAATCATGATGGTGTGATCACTCACCTAGAGCCAGACATCCTGGAATGTGAAGTCAAGTGGGCCTTAGAAAGCATCACTATGAACAAAGCTAGTGGAGGTGATGGAATTCCATTTGAGCTATTTCAAATCTTGAAAGATGATGCTGTGAAAGTGCTGCACTCAATATGCCAGCAAATGTGGAAAATTCAGCAGTGGCCACAGGACTGAAAAAGGTCAGTTTTCATTCCAATCCCAAAGAAATGCAATGCCAAAGAATATTTAAACTACTGCACAACTGCACTCATCTCACACGTTAGTAAAGTAATGCTCAAAATTCTCCAAACCAGGCTTCAGCAATACGTGACCTGTGAACTTCCAGATGTTCAAGCTGGTTTTAGAAAAGGCAGAGGAACCAGAGATCAAATGGCCAACATCTGCTGGATCATGGAAAAAGCAAGAGAGTTCCAGAGAAACATCTGCTTCTGCTTTATTGACTATGCCAAAGCCTTTGACTGTGTGGATCACAATAAACTGTGGAAAATTCTGAAAGAGATGGGAATAACAGACCACCTGACCTGCCTTCCAAGAAATCTGTATGCAGGTCAGGAAGCAACACTTAGAACTGGACATGGAACAACAGACTGGTTTCCAATAGGAAAAGGAGTATGTCAAGGCTGTATATTGTCACCCTGCTTATTTAACTAATATGCAGAGTCCATCATGAGAAACACTGGGTTGGTAGAAGCACAAGCTGGAATCAAGATTGCCAGGAGAAATGTCAATAACCTCAGATATGCAGATGACACCACCCTTATGGCAGAAAGTGAAGAGGAACTAAAGAGCCTCTTGATGAAAGTGAAAGAGGAGAGGGAAAAAGTTGGCTTAAATCTCAACATCCAGAAAACTAAGATCATGGCATCCGGTCCCATCACTTCATGGGATATAGATGGGGAAACAATGGAAACAGTGTCAGACTTTATTTTTCTGGGCTCCAAAATCACTGCAGATGGTGATTGCAGCCATGAAATTAAAAGATGCTTACTCTTTGGAAGAAAAGTTATGACCAACCTACATAGCATATTGAAAAGCAGAGATATTATTTTGCCAACAAAGGTCCATCTAGTCAAGGCTATGGTTTTCCCAGTGGTCATGTATAGATGTGAGAGTTGGACTGTGAAGAAAGCTGAGTGCCGAAGAATTGATGCTTTTGAACTGTGGTGTTGGAGAAAACTCTTGAGAGTCCCTTGGACTGCAAGGAGACCCAACCAGTCCATTCTAAAGGAGATCAGTCCTGGGTGTTCACTGGAAGGACTGATGCTAAAGCTGAATCTCCAATACTTTGGCCACCTCATGCGAAGAGTTGACTGATTGGAAAAGACCCTGATGCTGGGAGGGATTGGGGGCAGGAGCAGAAGGGGACGACAGAGGATGAGATGGCTGGATGGCATCACCGACTCGATGGACGTGAATTTGAGTGAACTCCAGGAGTTGGTGACGGACAGGGAGGCCTGGCGTGCTGTGATTCATGGGGTCGCAAAGAGTCGGAGACGACTGAGCGACTGAACTGAACTGAACAATCACTTGGTTCTTCAGGGTCATTCTTGCACTCCTTGCTCTGGGGACTGCTATTATAAATAAGATTTTGCTAGAGCACTAAGAACAGTGATCTTGATGCATTCATGTTGCAGGATCTACAGGTGCTTCTGCTGGGTGAAGTGCCAGTAGGTGCATTTTTTCAAAAAGGACTCCCTGAAATAAAGAAATTCTGATTTGTAGTCTTTTGTATTTTTCAATTATGGTTGGTTTCAAGCTATCAGTGTGACATCACCAAACACAGTTGGGAAGAGAAACACAGCAGCACACCAGGTTATGGTATTTCTACCAAACAGGTACCCAAATAGTCTCGGAAGAACCAATATTATACTTTAGTTTTTAAAAATAAGTATAAGAAGAAAAAATAAAAATAAGTATAAGTAATTAGGAAGTGAGATGTTTTCAGCATTTATTACATTTGATTTTAAAATAAATTAATTGTGAGTTTATATACTTTAATTTGTAATAATGGTTGCTTTTAACACGTCAGCGTCACAAATTTCTGAAATTTAAGGATAACCTCTCATGACATGCTAGGAGCCAACTCCAGTATGTCACTGGTTCTGATTAACATAATTAAAAGCCAAGGAAAAATCAGTACCAGTACAAGAGGAAAAAAGTACCAATCAGTGGTCATTACTGAAAAGTCTGTGTTGGACTGAGCCCCAATGGCATTTTTTTTTTTTTTTAATTGAAAACCTCCTGGAAAGGAGTCACCTTTCCGTTTATTTATTTTTATAAATTCTTTTTTAAAAGTTTCTTAATCTATTTGATTGTGTTAGGTCTTAGCCGTAGCACGTGGGATCTTTGTTGCATCATGCAGGGTCTTCTGTTGTGGCGCAAAGACCCTCTAGTTGTGGCACGTGGACTTTACTGCCCTGTGGCCATGTGGGATCTTAGTTCCATGACCAGGGACCCAGCCCCTGTCACTTGCATTGCAGGACAGGTTCTTAACCACTGGATCACCAGGGAAGTCCCCCAACCCTGCCAATTTTGGGGAAAAGATCCTAATGTTTTAATGAGCTATCCAGCCATCTCAACAGGCCTATGATTTTAAGAGAACAGAGGATTTGCCTTTTGGTAAAAAATAGGATAATTTCTACTTTCAACCAATCCATCAGTCAGAACCTAGTGACAACTGTGACAAAGACAACAAACGGTTTGACATTTGACGTCAACTTGAATCTTGAGCATCCCTTGTGGCGCAGCTGGTAAAGAATCCACCTGCAATGCGGGTGACTTGGGTTCGATCCCTGGGTTGGGAAGATCCCCTGGAGAAGGGAAAGGCTATCCATTCCAGTATTCTGGCCTGGAGAACTCCATGGACTGTGTAGTCCATGGGGTTGCAAAGAGTCGGACACAACTGAGCAACTTTCACTTCAGTTGAGTCTTGAGCAGTTTGCTGTGTTTCAGGACATGGTGGCTGATTGGGCTGAGGATCAACTGTGCACCCAGAGGGGAGGAAAGAGAGGCCCAGCGAAGAAGGCGAGAGGGAGACCAGAGCGGAAGGCTGCAGCAGAGTCCGAATGGATCCCCTCCTATGCTCATCAGGCCAGAGGCCGAAAGCAAAGCGTCAGTAACCGCCCCAGAAAGAAAAACCTGGAAATGTTTTCATCTCATTTTCAAGGAGGACTTTTTACCCTAAAGACAGTCAGCAAATGGAGATGGTGGTATTAGAACAACAAACTAGCATTTTGTTCTTTTTAAAAAGAAACACGATTGTTTTGTCTCTGACTTACTCATGTGCAGTGCGGAAAGAGGTGTGTTTGGAGTCAGCACTTCCTCTGAGCAACTTTGCCAAGCCACCTAACCTCTGTTCCCTCCTGTGCAAAACCTGTGGGCTAAAGGGCGTTCTCTGTGTGTGTGAGGTCAGATGAGAGTGTGTGTGTGAAAGCCCCTTGTGCACTTTAAGGCACTTGCCTTTAAAACCACTATGCTGCCTTTGCAAACAGATTAAAAAAAATTGTGTGTGTTTTAAACATTTTTCCTGCAAGGGTGTAATGGATTATGGAAACAGAAACTTGCCTTTCAGTCCCTACTCTCCCCACTCTGTTAGCTCACTGCATGTCCTGCTAAGAACAGCCGTTTCTCTGAAATGCAGCTTTCTGAACACCGATATGGGAGGAGGACCGCTAACCTCTGTTAACATTCTAAAATCCCCTTCACTCTTTCTTTCAGCTCCTCTTACTACAGCCTTTATATATGATTTGACTTAAAAGGTAACTCAGTTCTTTCCATGTCTGCGAGGCCCCATTGCTTAGAAGAGGCCCTCTTCACAGGGGTAACATTTCTATCTTTGTTCTCAGACCTTGAGTGAGGACAAAGAGGGTGATTCTGTTTTCTCCCGTAAGTTTCTGAGTCAAACCAAGGAAAACAAACACAAAAGATCCCAAATCACAGTGGGTTGTAGATACCTTAATATGGTAAAGACCCTGAAAATGACCTGGGGTTCTTCCATCAGTTTGGTCTATTTGCTGAGTTCAAGGTTATTTTGGGTTCAGCAGAACGTCATGCTGTTTTTCCAGCCTTTGGACAGAGAGAGAATGCAAAGCACATTTTGTAGTTAGGTTTTACACACACAGAGTTCCAAGATAAATTCAATACATATGTTCTGATTCATTCACACTTTACTCACTAAATAACTATTTGATATCTAAGAAGCCTTTGGGGTGTTAATGAAAAATCTCTTCAAAGTATTCTTTCCTTTGAACTCAGCAGTTATATTTTCCTAAGAACAAGAATGAATAATAGCCAGTAGAGTTTGTGGGTATTTGAAACACTGCCAAAATCCCTCTTTTCTTAACTTCAGGGTTCTTTCAAGATGGATAGTGTATAATCATAATTTTTTAAAAATTCATGCACGTGGTATGCGTGTGTCAACTATGTGGGTATGTGCCAGAAATTTTGCTTAGCACTCTACACACATTGTCACTAATGTTTGAACAGTGTTTAAAGGTAGGTATTACTTCTCTTATTTATAGCCTCAGAAGATTTTACAGTTTCCTCAAGGCCAGAGCTGACAAGTCACTATGCCAAGATTCTATTGAACTCTCTCTGTTTGAATCTTCTTAGTTAATTTTGTTCCATTCAGCAAATATTTATCAAGTGCCTCTGTGTGCCAGGTGCTGTCCCAAGCCTAAGAGGAAAAACAAGGAAAGACCTTGAGATGCTCCCAGTGAAGGTCTTCTTACTTTTATCCATCAGCATGTGATTGGAGATGGAACGTCACTGGGGGCTTATGGGGTTATGTCAATTAGGATGTGTTTGTAAATAACAGGAAACTCCATCCAAACTGCTTTAAATAGTAAGGAAGACATACAATGGCTGAGAATGCTAGTTATCCCCAAAGATTCATCGCCCCCTTATACCAGGGGAAGAACTCACAACTTTTAGCCAGGCATATATGACCTCCCAAAACAAAGACATTTTTTCAGCCACATCTAAAACTAGTTATAGGTCACATAACTAAGTTCTGGCATCTAAACAGTGTTATATGTGTCTTCTGAGAACTGACTTTCACTTTACTCTTTCTTGCTGACTGGACTTGGGTGTGATGGCAGAGCTACCAGATGAAAGATATACTATCACAGGACTATCTCCTTGGACTTTTTTTAAACCTGAGAAAGAAATGACCCTTTAACTTGTTTGCTGCTAAGTCACTTCAGTCATGGCCAACTCTGTGCGACCCCATAGACGGCAGCCCACCAGGCTCCCCCGTCCCTGGGATTCTCCAGGCAAGAACACTGGAGTGGATTGCCATTTCCTTCTCCAATGCATGAAAGTGAAAAGTCAAAGTGAAGTCGCTCAGTCGTGTCCGACCCTCAACGACCCCATGGACTATAGCCTACCAGGCTCCTCCGTCCATGGGATTTTCCAGGCAGGAGTACTGGAGTGGGGTGCCATTGTTTATGCCACTGTTATTAGAGTTTACAGTTATTTGCAACTGAACCTAATCATAACTAATATTCCCATAGCTCAAAGTCCAGCATTAGGGTAGGCTTCAGTGTTAATCTGATTCAGCAGCTCCATGATAATCAAAGAATCAGTTTTGTTCTGGGCCTTTGTTTTGCCTTGGGTGTCAATTTCATCCTATGACTGAGGCAAGATGACTGCTAACAAAAAGACTGGTATGTGCTTCCTTATCAATTTTCAGAGAGAGAGAGAAAGACATCTGGAAGTATTCCGATAAAAACAATGAAGTTCCTTTCCCAGAAACCCTCTGATATCTTCTTGCTTTCCTTTGCCCTTAATTAGGTCAAATGCAGCCAGGGGAATGCTGAGTGAACTGATAGGCTTAGTTCTAATAAAACCAATCACTGTGGCAAGGGAGTGGGCTTACAATAATTGATTTAAACTAATTAGGGTCCACAGCTGGAGGTGGGGTAGTTTTCTTTTTAAATTCAGGATAACATTAATCTAGGGTCAGAACAGTTGATTCTTTGCATTGATGAATTTAACCTTCACAGTTTATACTGTCCTTGAAGGGACTCAATGGTCCATTGTGTAAGGAGTTTAGCATAACACCTTTCTTGTGTGGTTGCTAAGAGGAGTCAATGAAATATTGTTGTTCAGTAGCTAAGGTGTGTCTGACTCTTTGAGACCTCATGGACTACTGCACGCCAAGCTTCCCAGTCCCACTATCTCCTGGAGTTTGCTTAAATTCATGTCCATTGAGTCAATGTTGCCCAGGTCATGCTAGTGGCAAAGTATCCTGCTAATGCAGGAGACATAGGGGACTCAGGTTTGATTCCTGGGTTGGGAAGATCCTCTGGAGAAGGAAATGGCAACCCACTCCAGTATTCTTTCCTGGAGAATCCCATGGACAGAAGAGCCTATCGGGCTACAGTCTATAGGGTTGCAAAGAGTCACACATGACTGAAGCCACTTAGCACAAACCATCTCATCCTCTGTGGCCCCCTTCTCCTTTATTTCAGGAAATAGAGGCTGGTGAGGTAGAAGGAGCTGTCTTACTGCTAAGTCCAAACAATGGTACTAAGAAGTCCTCCACTCTGGACCTCTCCTCCAAAGCTACCTGTGCCTATAATTCCTGGACTTTGTATTCTTTGGGATGAAAATATCTTTCCAGAAGGTCCTCAGTTACCTAGGGGAAAGTAACATATTTAACCTCAACACAAATACACTGATTGATTAGAGTCTTATCCCTCCACCCCCAGCACTACCACTACCTCCTTTTATACCAGGGACACTGAGCCAAGGGGGCAGTTGGGGTGTTGTCATAGAAAAGAAAGAGTTCCCAGGTTCTAGTCAGAGAGAGCTCAGTGGGATATCAAAATGAGGGTCCTGTCCAGGGTAGGAGGCAGAGATAATAAGCATGATCAGGAATTGGAGATAGTGGGGAAACATCAAAGTCAATTTCAATGACTGAATAATTTAGCCCAGGGCTAGCCCTGTGCTATCTATTCTGAATGACAAAACAGCTATCGTTTGAGCCTGTGGCTGCTGAGAGACCACAGCTCTATTACTTCCCATCTTGGATGCCCCTGCGGTTGCCAGAATCTTTGAAGCTTTGTTTCTCCCTCAGCGCTCTGGCCTGAGGCATGCCCACACGGTTCATCAGACAGCCTTGTTAAAATGATGGGAATCCATTCCTCTCTCCCCAGACAGATGGAGGACATTCATTCAGTACAGAAATCTCGGCAGAGAAGAAGTGAAGCCAAGAAATACTGGCCTGGAAGTAGCATTAGAGGAAGCTAAGGTAGAGTGGAAAACAAAAGTCTTTCTCATTGTTTTCAACCAACTCTAAGAGCAATTCTACAATAAATATCTTTTTTTCTGGAGTGAATTCGTTTGAGCAACATATTCCAACTGAATATCAGCTCAATAGCTTATGTTAGTTTATCACTTAAAGCAAATAGATATCTGATTGTTGTCGTTTAGTCGATAAGTCATGTCCAACTGTAGTCCACCAGGCTCCTCTGTCCATGGTAATTTCTCAGGCAAGAATAGTGGAGTGGGTTGCCATTTCCTTCTCCAGGGGCAGGGGATCTTTCTGACCTAGGGATCAAACACATGTCTCCTGCATTGGCAGGTGGATTGATATTAATCCAAAACTGGCAGGACCTAACTTATTCTTCTGAGGAGCAATTCCTGAAGTTCTTCAGAAGTGTTTTATTTTACCCTTGAAAGTGAAAGTGAAGTCGCTCAGTCCAGTCCGACTCTTCTCGACCCCATGGACTGTAGCCCACCAAGCTCCTCCGTCCATGGGATTCTCCAGGCAAGAATACTGCAGTGGGTTGCCATTTCCTTCTCCAGGGGATCTTCCCGACCCAGGGATCGAACCCAGGTCTCCCACATTACAGGCAGACGCTTTAACCTCTGCACCACCAGGGAACATGAGTATTTCTCTAAGTGTCATCCTAGACCATTCATATGCAAATCATTCGGCAGGGGAAGGGTGGTGATGATGGGGGTTGAAGGATAAAAATGCAGATCTCCAAGTTCCACCCAGAATTTACTAAACTAGACTCTGGGAATAGAGCCTAGAAATGAGCATTTTAAACCAGTGAGTCATGTGATTTTAATATACTCTAGGGTTTAAGCATACTGATTCCTAGAGCATGCCAGTCATGATACCAGACAATTGATGGTGCTCTATGCTCTGCAAAGACTTTTGTATAATATCTCATTTGAGTCTCACCACAAGCCTCAGGGAAGAATATCAGAGCAGGTATTATCAGTTTCATTTAATGAAGATGAGCCCACAGTTCTGAGTGGTCAAATAACTTGCACATGGTCACATGCTTATAAGTGGGGTAGCCTGGACTGTAGATCAGTGTTCCTGCCATTACCCCGATGGTAACAACATTCCAATTGACTAAATGTGGAATTTCATCTTTGGCCACCGCCTAAAGGGAAGTAGTCTGAGCAGCCACAGGAAGGAGCATCATTTGTGGAAAGAAAAAATAAAACTGTAAAAACTTGGAAGATATCAACAACCAACATATCTAAGGTCGTTAATGGTCTAATCATAATGTTGAATTTTTTGAAATATAATAAATAATTATTTTAATTACATATTCAGGTGTGTTCTGGTTGACTCTATAATTGGTTTGAACAGGAACAATCACATTTTTATATAGTGATGAACCACATGATCGGAAATTCAAGTAAGCCACATTCGTTTACCTTTAGTGATAATGGTGTTGGAAGGTAGCTATGCTCACCACTATTCCACCGATACTGGTTTTTTTAGTGATAATTGTGCTGAACGAAAATCCATGTGACTCAAATCCGAGTCAAGGACGTTTGGGGAATTATTCATACCTATTTTCCTTTTGTTTGCAATCTACAATGTCACAGTTTCATTCTGAAATTTTAGTGGAATTAAATCTGAGGAACTCAAAAAACTTTATCATGAAGTTTGGTTCAATTACAATTATTAGCCAATCCAAGCCTGCTAATGAGACACACATGGGCAACTAGTTTCACAGCCATAGTGTTAGGCAGATGGGTAGTCCTTGCTGAACCCCTACATACATGGTGATGGGTAATTTTATGGGTCAACTTGACTGGGGCACTAGATATCTAGTTAAACATTATTTTGAGTGTGTCTGTAACAGTGTTTGCAGAAGAAATTAGTATTTGTATTAGTAAACTGAGTAGGCCTCCCTAACATAGGTGAGCGTCATCCATCCTGTTGAAGGCCTGAATAGAACAAAAAGGTAGAGGAAGGACCAGTTTGATCCCTGCCTGAACTTGTCTATTGGTACATTGATCTTCTCCTGTACTCAGATTGGGACTTACATCATTGACACTCCAGGTTCTTCAGACCTTCAGACTTGGACTGGAACTATATTAGTTTTTCTAGTTCTCTGACTTGCAAATAACTCATTGGGGGATTTCTCAGCCTCCATAATTGCATGAACCAATATCTTATAAGGTCAAAAATCTCTCTCTGGGGGGGGGGGGGCGGGGAGAGAGAAGTGTTGGTTTTGTTTTTCTGGAAAATCCTAATACTGTATGGTTTTTTTCACCTCGATGTCTCAGTGACTACACTGTGGGGTCATTTAGCTTTGACCCCTTGCCAGCCACTGAATTTCTAACATAATAAGAAGATCTGGGTTTTGTGTTGGGCCCATGTACGACTGAGCGACTTCACTTTCACCTTTCACTTTCATGCATTGGAGAAGGAAATGGCAACCCACTCCAGTGTTCTTGCCTGGAGAATCCCAGGGATGGGGGAGCCTGGAGGGCTGCTGTCTATGGGGTCGCACAGAGTTGGCCACGACTGAAGTGACTTAGCAGCAGCAGCAGCAGCAGCAGAACTGGTAGCTGAGCTTTGCCTCATGGCTTCAGGTTTGGCAGGCATTTCGTGGTGTGAGAGCATAAGTGGCTGGTTCATAGGATGGGAAAGCCCAGACCCCTTTCCAGCATCACTTCAAAAACATCCTTTGGCATGAGACACTGAAAAAACTGAGTAAGTCCTTTGTTAACTTGGAGTCTGCACGAATGTTTATGTCACATTTGGTGAAAAATGCAGATTACACTGCTAGGCTTACATCACTATAATTAAAACTTTTTGCTAACAGTCACTTATGGATTAATTATAGTCGATCCTGAGTTAGAATAAATCCAGGCCATTGGGGGCAATCTGGGTACACCATATGATTGTATTTCTCTAAGTGCCAGTTGGGTTGTATATTTTTCCATTACCCCTCGGTCTAATTTTCTTTTCTTTTCTTTTTTTTTTTTTTGGTATCCCAGAAATGTATCTGTCCTCTCCACTGGAAAAAATATATTAGTTTGTTTTCTAATTTTCAAAATAGTTTGTAGTCATTGTTTAATTATTCTTTGAATCACCTGGGTTTATCAAACCGTAGGATGTAACAGGTATGAACTGTTCCACGTACTTGAGGCGCAAGAAATATCATTTATTTTTCTAGCTCAGGATTTACTCTGTGATCCCAGTAGTAATTGTTTAGGAAAGGGAACTTTGTTCTCTCTTTTCCCTCCCTGAGTTTTACCAGATCCTCAGGACCTGCTCAGTCTAGGAGGATGGGAAAAGAGGCCTCTGTCATTAATCTACTTAGTCACCAGAGAAGATGCTCCTTGCCCAAGTGGGCACAGGCCTCCCCATGGTTGGGGGGCACTGTAGCTGTACTCTCTCCTTACCAGGCCAGATAGCAGGGGAGCTGTTCCCAAGCTGAGGGGCTGGTGACTGGCCTTGACAGCATTCCTGTAGCCATCCTCCACTCAAGGTCCCACCACCTTCTGGGCACTGTGTGTTCCCCTCTCCTTAGGGTCCTCAAACCAGAGAACAGACCACTCTCAGCCTGATGTCAAGCCTCTCTCCAGACACGTCATGACTCCCACCCCAACCTCTACCCCCTGCCTCTTCTTGCCTGGAAATCAGTGCTTCCAAACAAAGGCTTGATCCTAGAACGTAATATGTGTCCTTTGGGTGCTAGGAACACAAGAACACAAAGGTTGACTGCATTCTCTGAGAGGAGTAAGGGGAAAATTCCCTTTAGTCTTTGCTGATGAGTTCACAGTAGCAAAAAGAAAAAAAAAAAGCTTCCATAAAACCATAAACAACACACAAAAAAGGCAAGATACCAGATACTCTCAATATTTCACTCTCAGTATGACATATAAGTATATACAATTATTCTGTTTTTCCTATAATTTTGCTTAAATAATGTTTATCTACTGTTACAGTGCTTATTCTCCCCTCTCTCCCCCAATATATTTTGTCCCTAAGACTGAAGTTATTTCTGAAATATATTTTATTCAGTTAGTGATTTTTATCCCCTCTCACTGTTTTGATGTCAGTATCATACAATTTTCATAAAGATTTATTTGTTATATGTTGCAAATTTTACTTCAATAAATTAAAAAAAAAAGGATTATGATATCTTTGACTGCTTTTTCTTTTGGACTAATTTTACATTATTTGCCAAGCTGTATAAATTCATGCCCAACTCTGCAATCCCACAGACTGTAGTCACCAGGCTCCTCTGTCCATGGAAGTCTCTGTGGAGGAAGGCTGGAGTGGATTGCCATTCCCTTCTCTGGGGGATCTTCCCAACTCAGAGATCGAACCCAGGTATCCCTCATTGAAGGCAGATTCTTTACCAGTTGAGCCACCAGAGAAGCCCTAAATTGTCTTTGCTGCTGCTGCGGCTGAGTCGCTTTAGTCGTGTCCGACTCTGCGACCCCATAGATGGCAGCCCACCAGGCTCTGCCATCCCTGGGACTCTCCAGGCAAGAACACTGGAGTGGGTTGCCATTTCCTTCTCCAATGCATGAAAGTTAGTGAACTTTAATTGCCCTAACTTTGCACACTGATTTAAGATATATTATCTTTACTATATTCTCTTCTTAATCAGAAACAAGGAAAGGTTGCCATATTCTGGTCTCCCTTTACTTTTCCTATTATGGTGTTTTACATTTCTTTCAACATGATAAAATGTTTTTTATTCCAAGTTGAGTCAGCATTCAAGAATTTATGGTTTTTGTTACTCTTGTAGAATGGAATCTCTTTTTCTATGTGGACCACTACTATAAAGAATAACACCAGATTTTGTGGACTTGTCTTATACTCTGTAGCTCTTTGTCACTTCTCACCTCATGGGTTTTACAAGTATACAATAATAGCATCTCTCAATGATACTCTAATTGTTCCTTTCTTGTGTAGATGCTTCTGTTTCTTGCTCTTCTCAGAACATTATTGTCAGCCCTATAATATCATGTTGAGTGCAGTGATGGCAGAGAGCATTCCAACGCTGCTCTGGATTCTCCATTTTATATAATATTGGTTTGGAATTTTGGTTTCTTTAAGAAACTTTGACACAGAAACGCTCTTGTTAAGATATTTAGAGTTTTCAAAAGGGACAATTGTTGGTTTGAATTATTTCTTGGCATCTAGGGAGATGATGAAGTCATTTTACAAGTTTTTCCTATTAGCATGATGATATAAAACCTGTCCCTTGAACAAACTTATGGTCGCTGGGGGGAAGAATGGAAGGAAGGGATAGTTAGGAGTCTGGGATGGACATGTACACACTGCTACTTTTAAGATGGGTAAGCAACAAAGAGACCTACTGATAGCACAGAGAACTCTGCTCAAGGTTACATGGCAGCCTGGATGGGAGTGGAGTTTGAGAAAGAATGGATCTGTGTATGTGTATGGCTCAGTTCCTTCGCTATTTACCTGAAACTATCACAACATTGTTTTATCCCAATACAAAAATCATCTGACTCACAAAAATTCAGACAAAAATCCTGTCCCCTGAATGCATATGTGGACAATGCAGTCATATCTATATTTGGCTCATAACTCAAAGCTCAACAAACAAAGAAGCAAGCAAACAAGTAAACAGTAAACAAACCAACCAACCAACCCAGGAGCTCAGAAAGGCCTGCACTTCTTTATGAAGGAAGCACGGTTTATTTGGGAGCATTTATTCCCTGGAGACTGACCACTGTCAGTCCTTTGAAAGGTGCTCAGGTGATACCCAGATCACTTTTTGGCCCCTCTTGCTCACCCTTGCATTTAATTTTCCTGTGGATTGTGGTCAGGCCTCTGATGGACTTTGAGGATGTCCCTTTCTCATAGTCTTCAACTGAACTTTGCAACCACAGTGCATTCTTCTCAGTCATTCAGCCATAGAGATGAAAATTTTAGTTATTGCCTCATACAACAAACCATAGCAATTTTAGCCACACCATGAGTTTCATGGCCTACTATAAATAAAGTTGGGCTTTCATTGCTAGATATACACTGAAAATTAACAATAAATAGTTTTTAGTAAGTGTATATTGGGGTGAAGTTCTACAACTCTGAATTACATAATCTTGGTTAGAAGAGTTGTTTGATTATGTGATGTATTTTGGATTGTGACCAATAAATATACTCTAAATTGGTCAGTGATGGAAATTTTTTCTTTACAAGTATTTTGTTAAACAATCCTTTAAAAATACATATATCAAATTACCACAGACTGAAAAAATATTTAACCCATTATAAGTGAAGGTGAAGGTATTTGGCAATTCTGTCAAAATTGCAATTGTCCAACTCTTTGACACCTCATGGACTGTAGCCCACCAGGCTCCTCTGTCCATGGGATTCTCCAGGCAAGAATACTGGAGTGGGTTGCCATTTCCTTCTCCAGGGGATCTTCCTGACCCAGGGGTCGAACCCATGTTACCTGCATTGGCAGGCAGATTCTTTACCACTGAGCCAGCAGGGAAGCCCGGTAGTTATTGCTCATATGCAGTTAAATGTCTATGCAATGTATAAGGAAATAAACACAGTGTATTTAAATTTTATAATGTAAAAATATCTAGAAACATGTTAAATATGTCTTAAAATGGATTGATTAAATAAGTTGATCAATTCAATGGAATCCTGTGAAACTGCTAAAGAATAAGTAGTCACTACGGATGGTGACTGCAGTCATGAAATCAGAAAGCAATTGCTTCTTGGCAGAAAAGTGATGCCAAATCTAGACAGTGTGTTGAAAAGCGGAGACATAACTCTGCCGACAAATGTCCGTATAGTCAAGGCTATGGTCTTTCCAGTTGTCACGTACAGTTGTGAGAGCTGGATGGTCAAGAAGGCAGAACGCCAAAGAATTGATGTCTTCAAACTGTGGTGCTGGAGAAGACTCCTGAAAGTCCCTTGGACAGCAAGGAGATCCAACCAGTCAATCTTAAGGGAGATCAACCCTGAATATTTACTGGAAGGACTGATGCTGAAGCTAAAGTATATATTTTATATACTTTATATATTGTATATGTGTGTATGTATATATATATATATATAGAGAGAGAGAGAGAGAGAGAGAGACTATATAATTTTTATAATGGAAAGTTACTGTTTTCACTTAAAGGCAATACAATTCTGAGGTAGATATTTTAGAAGACATAGAAGGATATAAAGATAAAAATAAGAATTATCCAGGGACTTCCCTGGTGGCTCTATGAATAGGAATCTGCCTGCCAATGCAGGGGACATAGATTTGATCCCTGGTTCAGGAAAATCCCACATGCCTCAGAGTAACTAAGCCTGTGAGCCACATCTACTGAAGTCCTCGTACCTACAGCATGTGCTTTGCAATAAGACAAGCCACCACAATGAGAAGCCAGCCCACTGTATCAAAGAGTAGACTGTGCTCGCTGCAACTAGAGAAAGACTTTGTGCAAAGACCCAGTGCAGCCAAAAGTTAACTAATTACTTAAAACAAAAAATCATTAAAAAAAGAATTATCCAGATAAAAATAAAAAAATTACCCCAAAACAATTTGCTTTATTCCCTTTTGGTACTTTTTTCAGTTCATGTTTATACTTTTAAGAAGATTAGCACTACATGATCATATGGTATTATAGTTAACTTTTCTCCCAGTCAGTATCATATCATGAACATTTTTCCAAATCAGTAGTTAATACTGAAAATGTTTTCCCTGAATTATCCATTTCTTTATGTTCTAATGCAAGGTAGTTTTAGTTTGACCTGTTCATTGTGTGAAGCCTGCAACACTGAACAGAGAATGGACTTTAGAATTTGAAGATCTACTGCACAATAGCACTCATCTCACTCGCTAGTAAAGTAAGGCTCAAAATTCTCCAAGCCAGGCTTCAACAGTACGTGAACTGTGAAATTCCAGATGTTCAAGCTGGTTTTAGAAAAGGCAGAAGAACCAGAGATCAAATTGCCAACATCCGTTGGATCATCAAAAAAGCAAGAGAGTTCCAGAAAAACACCTATTTCTGCTTTATTGACTATGCCAAAGCCTTTGACTGTGTGGATCACAACAAAATGTGGAAAATTCTGAAAGAGATGGGAATACCAGACCATCTGACCTGCCTCTTGAGAAACCTGTATGCAGGTCAGGAAGCAACAGTTAGAACTGAACATGGAACAACAGACTGGTTCCAAATAGGAAAAGGAGTACGTCAAGGCTGTATATTGTCACCCTGCTTATTTAACTTCTATGCAGAGTACATCATGAGAAATGCTGGACTGGAAAAAGGACAAGCTGGAATCAAGATTGCCGGGAGAAATATCAATCACCTCAGATATGCAGATGACACCACCCTTATGGCAGAAAGTGAAGAGGAACTCAAAAGCCTCTTGATGAAAGTGAAAGTGGAGAGGGAAAAAGTTGGCTTAAAGCTCAACATTCAGAAAACTAAGATCATGCATTTGGTCCCGTCACTTCATGGCAAATAGATGGGGAAACAGTGGAAACAGTGACAGACTTTATTCTTGGGGGCTCCAAAATCACTGCAGATGGTGACTGTAGCCATGAAATTAAAAGACACTTACTCCCTGGAAGAAAAGTTATGACCAACCTAGACAGCATATTAAAAAGAGACATTACTTTGCCAACAAAGGTCCGTCTAGTCAAGGCTCTGGTTTTTCCAGTGGTCATGTATGGATGTGAGAGTTGGACTATAAATAAAGCTGAGTGCCAAAGAATTGATGCTTGTGAACTGTGATATTGGAGAAGACTCTTGAGAGTCCCTTGGACTACAAGGAGATCCAACCAGTCTATCCTAAAGGAAATCAGTTCTGAATATTCATTAGAAGGACTGATGCTGAAGCTGAAACTCCAATACTTTGGTCACTTCATGTGAAGAACTGACTCATTTGAAAAGACCCTGATGCTGGGAAACATTGAAGGTGGCAGGAGAAGGGGACAACAGAGGATAAGATGGTTGGACGGCATCACCAACTCAATGGACATGAGTCTGAGTAAACTCCGGGAGTTGGTGATGGACAGGGAGGCCTGGCGTGCTGCAGTCCACAGGGTCACAAAGAGTCAGACACGACTGAGCGACTGAGCTGAACTGAACATTCAAGTTATGCATCTGGTTAACTGTGTGATCTTAGGCAAGCTGCGTAACTGAATTGAAGCACATTTTCCTCTTCAGTAATGTGAATAAAATATAATAAAAGCCAGCCTTAGCTACATTATGATGATATTGTGAGGATTAGATGAGCTACCACAGTCAAATTGCTCTTTGAACTGTAAAGTCTGGTAGGAATCTACCTGTTACCCTAGTCAGACCCCCAGGACCTCTCTCCTGGTCTGCTCATACTGTTTCCTCCTTACTTTTGTGATTGAGATCTTCTCAGAGGAGTCCACCTCCTGAGTGGTGAAGACAACTCAGTCTGGCAAAGATTCTCACAATCTGGGTCAAACCCACATTTCTAGCCCCAGCCGCTGATCCCACCATCTTGACACCATTTTAGTTCCTTCCATTCACTTCTACATCGAATCATATTCTCCACAGTATCTTGCTGATATTGCCTTTACCCAGAATATCCCTTACTTTCTCTTGTGCCTGGAAAAATCCTACTTATCCTTCAAGGCTCAAGTTCAGTGTCAGTTTTCCTGTGAAGCCTTCCCAGATATCCAAGACTGAAATACTTGTTTCTTTCTCTGGCTCACTCAGCACTTGATCTAAACCCGTGTAACACAGGGTTCAGGAATCTTGACTCTTGGGGCAGAATTTTCACCTTTGGGGTGTCTGCCCATGCAATGATTCATCGCCAGTTTTTTAGACCCTCCCTTTCTGTGCAGCAGCCATAATTGGCCATAGCTGATGGGAACACTGGGAACTCCTTGGGCCAATAGAATTCTCTTTCCTAGGACTCTGGAATGGACATTTAGGATGCCAGTCAGTGTTGCCACAAGTGAAAACATGTACATTGAGGAGCTGAGCCTGCCTTTATGGAGTGGCCATTTGGGGCCCATCTGGCACATACAGGTAGAGAATGTTGTCTGCCAAGAAGATCCAGAAGCAATGAACAGACAGCAGAGGCCATATAACCCCAGTGAGACGGTGACTGAGAAGAAGTGCCTTGGTTCCAAGCAGCTTTCCAAATTCAGGGTCCCCATGATTGAGAGGCCAATCTACAGTATGAGCTGCTTTGGGCTCCATGAAGTAACCCTAAGGAAATAATCTCTCCCTTTTGCTTAAGGAAGATGGGTACATAAATCACCACAAAATAATGTGAATGTTCAGTAACAGAGGCACACCCAAGGTTTTATCGAGCACCAGGGAGTGAGGGAAGGTGCTGAGGTGATGCATCAGGCATGGGTTCCTGTAGAAGGTGATGCTGGGCCAATAAGGAGGGTGTTTCAGGTTCGGGAACAGATGAGCAATGGTGTGGTGGCGGGAATAAAGGCATGGAGATGCCAGGAGAGAGGCTGATGGGAGAGGTGGGCAAGGGCCCAGTCAAGAAAAGTCTTGGGTGCTGTGGGAAGGAGCTTGGACTTCATCCTGGTGGTCAGTGGTTCTCCACCCTTGCTGCACATCAGTTTCTAGGGAATCTCAAAAAGAAAGATGGATTCTTTGTTCCATCCTGTCAATCAAATCAGAATCTCTGGGGGTGGGAAGCTGGGCATTGACTTTTTTTTTTTTTTACCCTGCCCAGGTGACTCTAACATGCAAATAGTGTGGAGAGCCTGCCAGGAAAACTTGAAGGGTTTTAAGCTAGAAATAGATGTGGTTTTAAGCTAGAAATAGATGTGGTTTTAGAAAAATGGCCTTGGTAGTTGGGCTTAAGAGTATGAAAAGGTAGGCAGGGAGCCTGCCGGCAACTGTTAGAGTGAGCAGGTGAGGGCTGAAGAGAACCTGCGCACAGGCGTGTGAGTTCAGTCACGGCCAACTCTTTTCGAGCCCATGGACTGTAGCCCACCGGGTTCCTCTGTCCATGGGATCCTCCAGGCAAGAACCCTGGAGTGGGTTGCCATTTCCTCCTCCAGGGGATCTTCCCGACCCAGGGATTGAACCCAAATCTCTTGTGTCTCCTGCATTGGCAGACGGATTCTTTACCACTGTGCCACTTGGGAATCCCTGAAGAGAACAAGATGGAGAGCAAAGGCTGTGGGAATGGAGAGAAGTTTATGAACCCCTGTTCGGAGATAAAGTAGCTTGAACTTTATATCTAGTGACTGAAGAGGAGGAGGAGGTAGTCAGTGTTGACCTGAGGATTCTCACTTGGGAAACAGGATATGTCTCAGACAAGCAGACAGGAGGCAAGGGTCTGGGGGAAGCTGGTGAGTCCCACTTCAGACATGTGAAATGGGAGGTAGGATCTGAATGCCAGGTGGAGGTCAGGTCACTGGACAGACCAATCCAATGCTGGAGGCCCGACCAGGTAGAAACAATTTGCAGTTTGCTAGCTGATCGAGGGTCGCTTTATCTTTTTGTCATTTATTCAGAGTCACCTCCCCCAAAGTCACTTTTCTAGTTCTCAAAGGTGTTCTGGGTGTGAAGAACAAGGAGTGGGCCCCACCCCAGATCAGCTCCAGATATAGGGTGTGATGAGTATCTCATGAGTGCCTTGAAGTCAGGTGGCTTCTCAGAGTTCTAAAATTAGCAGAGCAGCTGTGCTTGGTGGGTGGCAATGCTGGGCTCACTCAGCCAAGACCTGGGCCTTCCTGTGATGGACTCTTTGTGTTAGTGGCTTGGGGTCAAGCAAGAACCTGTTTCTTTGAAGAATTCCCCCAGGAGCCCTGGGTCATGCCAGTGTGCTCTAAGGGGGACAGAAACGCCTTCTGTTGCCAAGTAGAAGGGAAAGGCAGGGAGAGATATACTAAAAGGAGACTCACAGAAGAGTGATTTTTCAAGAAAGTTCACTGCAGAAATGACACCCTTAAAAGCAAGTGAAGAGGCAGTTTGCATTGGAGGAATCAGAATTAGGTCTGAAACTGAAAACTTGCTGTGCTGCTCTGTGTTTTACACATCTGAGTGCTAGGCAAATGCTTCCTGGTTGTGGTTTTGACTCTGTGGAAGGGTTCAACTTGGCCTCTAGATTAGGGTTCTGCTGCCATTTCCATCAACTGGAGGATTTGCGGGGGCGGGGGTGGTGGTGGCCCAGGACGGGTGTGTGTGTGTGTGTGTATAAGATCTCAACTCTAGGTGGATAAATGGCTGGGGAGCCTCAGAGGGGAAGAGTAGTAAATGACAGAATATTTCACCCTGGTTCCATCATTTTGGATTTCTCCCTCCTTGAGCTTTGGTCTGTAGATGACATGCAGAGGAAGGAAGTCTGAGAAAATTAAAATTGACCCAGTAAAGGACTCACTACCTAACTGAAAAATGAATCAGTAACAAGCAGTAGGGAAATTATGAATCCAGAGGTATCAATTTATGTAGCATTATCTAGGGATGCTTTTTCTACAAGTACAGCCCTAATTCCAGATAATGCCAGAAGATATTTACTAGCAATATTGAAAAAGTAATCTCCACACATCCTTTGGGTTAATGTCCTTCATTTGCACAAGGAGTCTCCATTCCCTATCCAGAGTGGTGAGAATGCCAGGAGGGGCGGTGAGGAGGGAAGGGTACAAAAGGGGAAGGCAGGTGGGATGTGAAAGGAGAAATACATAAGAACCAAAATGGAGGATTTTTCTGCTGGGTCTCCTGGTTTAGGATAGAGTTGGAGAAAAGAAACTTCCCCAGAACTTCTGACTGTGTGTGCCCAGATGTATATTATCCTAGGCTGAGCTGTATCTGTGCTTTGATAACCCTTCCCATGGTTGGAATATTCCCTTCTGTAATCTTGGGTGTGTTTCTTTGAATGAATTTAGGGGGAGCTTCCAAAGCCAGGCGAGTAAGAGCGCGGCAAGCTCCTCCATGAGGGAAGGCAGAGAGAGGCCCAGTGGAGAGAACTGCAGGTGAAGGTGAGTTTGTAAGGTGAGGGCTTTGGGAGGAGGGAGCTGGAGGCATCGGGGGTTGGAGATGCCATACAAACCCTCCTTTCTCTTTATATTTTCCACCTTGGACTTTCTTAATTTTATTGAATACTCAATATTCAACTCATTTACTTTCCTTCTTATAGCTGGCAAAGACCTTTATAAATCTCCTCCAGGGGGCCAAGAGAAACCGCCTTGCTGGTGTATTCTGTGTCTCTGCCTCCCATTTAATGAAACAGGCCGGGGAACCCCCACCACCACTCCCCACACACACAGGCCCCAACCCCAGAGCCGGTGGCTCCCCTGCTTCCCAGTTTCCTCTCCTCCAGCCCCTGAGCTGGGGGCCTGGCGGCCACTCTCTCCCTTTCTGCAGCCCACTTCTCGCATAGCCAGGTTTCCAGGAGTGGTGTGTTTCCAGTGGTTGTTTACACGGCGAAGCTGCTCCAGGACAGCTTGAGCCAATCTCAGGCTACTTTCCAGGTAGAGGAGAGGAATTTCCAAACATGCAGCTGACTTCATGGATCATCTAAGGGAGCTACTTATTGTAGGGGGTAGGGGGCTCCACGGAGAACCTACTGCCCACCTTTCTCTGTGCTCACTTTTCATGCATTCCAATACGGAGGCTAAACCACAAAATCCAATATAACAGCGGATTGGAAAGCATTTCTTGCATAGATTACATACAACATTCCTTTTCCCTCTACCAACTGAGAGCAAATCTGCCCTTATTTGAGGACACAGGAATGGCTCAGGCAGTATGTGTCTTATGTGGTATTTCAGGCTCAGTTTATAAAGCTCATCAAAGTGGTGAAGCAGGATATTTGGGTGATGACTTGTTAAAGGAACACCTGAAATAACTATGATGAAGCCTGATGACCTAGACTCTGGGATCCCATCCCTTCTTGCTCCTGTTGATTGACCATATGGAGATGTTCTCAGGATCTTCCTTTGCTTCTGAATAAATGTTAAAGGAAACCACCAGTTAATGAGTAACCAGTTCTGTGTATAGTGCTAAATGCTTCATACAGATACATCTGTGTAATTTAATCCTTGAAACAAGTCTGTGAGAAAGGCAGCTATGATCCCACATTACAGATGAAAACTCTGAGTCACCATGAGGGGAAATAACTTGCCAGAAGTCTTAAGGCTTCTAATCCAGCTTCTCTGGTGTCAAGGTCTATATACTTTCTTGACGTTATGTTACCTCCCAGTAAAGAATTAAATCCCTCTTTTTATCTAGTTTGAAAGAATGAATAAGGAACTACATAAGACAGCTTTGATAACTGCAAATTCAAGTATCTGTAAGTCTTAGCTTCTTAAGTATGATGAAAAGAAAATGGAAAGGGATCAGTTAAAATCTCATGAATTCATAATGTGTTGCTGTGATTATCATAATGTATTTCCTCAAAATTAGAAATTGTAGATAAAAACAGGGATCTTAAGCCTTTTCATTCAGAGGTAAGAAGCTACTGTGGCTCAGTGTGACTACAGGTTCCAAACTGGTTAATATGTATGTTCACATCGACAGAACAACTTCCCAAGTTAGAAGAGCTTGAGGTCATCAAAAGATGAAGGGCTTATGATGACCACAGTTTTTTTTCCTAATTTTATTTATTTAGCTCTGGCTGTGCTGGGTCTTCACTGCTGTGCTGGCTTTTCCCTAATTGTGGAGATTGGGGGCTACTCTTTAGCTGCAGTACACAGGCTTCTCTTGCTATGGGGTATGGGCTCTAGGGTGAGCAGGCTTCAGTAGTTGCTACTGGTGGGCTCAGCAGTCATGGCTCCTGGGCTCTCGAGCACAGGCTCAGTGGTTGTGGCACATGGACTTTGCTGCTTCACCGCATGTGGGATCTTCCCGGATCAGGAATCAAACCCATGTCTCCTGCACTGGCAGGTGGATTCTTTACCACTGACCCCCCAGCGAAGCCTGATGACCACAATTTTAAAGAGGGCTATTAATAAAGGAAATATGGACCTCTGATAGATTAAAACAGATTTTTAAAAAGAATCCATGACCGCTTTACAAAGTGCCTGTGTGACGGACAAAGACAGCAACATTAATTCAAGTTAACCTAACAGTCCTCAGGATTTGGAGACCCTAAGTCATTCTCCAGATCTGAGCCAGTCCAATGTATAACATGTACAGGCTTAGATGTCTGAAGAAGGTCACATCATTCCAAAGGAAATGTGAACACCTCACACAGGCTCTGGGGATAATCCATGACACGGATTGCTTTGTAAAGAAAGCAAAACTCAGAAGTGGCCTTTGAGTTGTGATGCTCCTCCTAGCAGTGCAAGAACCTCAAATCAACCTAGGTTCTCTGAATAGATTGGTCTCAGTGTACTTGGTTCTGAAGTGCTTTAAATAAAGATATATTTCCCCTTTTATTCTAAAAATATATCTGGTCTACCAGAAGAGCCCTATAATGGAGGATGCCACCAAAACAGAGAAAATCCAATGTCTTCTTTTCATAGTCTAACTCTTTCAGATAAGATAATTTTCCTATTTGACTACATTTTTCATGATGGTTAACTCTAGTTGAAGAATATGTCAGAGCCCATTTGAGCACTTGGCTGAGAAGTTGGGTCTGTAAATAGAATATGTAGCCCCTTTCTGGGGGAGAGAGAGGGAGTATTCATAGAATCTGAGCTAGGAGGGGCCTTGGAGAGAATGTGTGGTAGGCAGCCACTAAAATAGTTCCAGTGAGCCCTGCCTCCTGTATTCACGCTCTTGCATACTCCCCTCCCTTGATTGTTGGGCTGGGTTTAGTGAGTCAATTCTACAGAACAGAATGTAACAAAGAGATGGGACATCACAAAGACTCTGATCCATTTTGCTAACCCTCTCTGGCTCATAACAGCCAGCCACCATGCTGTGAACTGTTCTGTGGAGAGACCTGTGCAGCAAGAGATGAAGGGAGGCCCCCAGCCAGCGACCAGAGAGGAACTGAGGCTTTTATTTTACCAGTGTGACTCTTAGTCTAGAAGGAATTGAATCCTGCCAACAACCTCTTGGGTGAGCTAGAAAGCAGATCCTCCCCACGTTGAACCCTGAGATGATGGCAGCCCCAGCTGACACTTAATTGCGGCTTCAGAGAGACCCTAAGTCAGAGGAGTTGACTACACAGTACGTGGACTCCTGACCCACAGAATCTGTGAAATAATAAGTTTATTGTCTTAGGCTGCTAAGGTTTGGGTTGAATTTGTATCATCTTGGATAACCTGATGGTTCAGTGAGTAAAGAATCCACCTGCAATGTTAGAGATGTAGGTTTGATTCCTGGGTTGGAAAGATCCCTTGGAGGAAGAAGTAGCAACCCACTCCATTATTCTTGTCTGGAAAATTCCATGGACAGAGAAACGTGGTGGACTATACAGTTCAAAGGGTCGCAAAAAGTCAGACATGACTGAGCAACTGAGCATGTATGCAGATAACTAATACTTCTTCTAATCCAACTTCTGTATTCTCAGTGAACTGATGGATATCTGGAGAGGTTTGGTACTTTGCCTAAACTTTCACAGACTCAGACCAAACCAGAAGTTATGCCCTTAAATTCTCAGGTGGGGTTCTCTTACAATTTACAATGCCTCTTTGCAATTTGGTGTTATGGAAATTTGCCTGGCATGGCCTTATGTAACCCTCCTTTAAATGAGCCCCCACTTTTTCCTAATAGGGTATTTCTGTTTCCAGCTGGCCAGTAAGAGAAAGGGGCAAAGTCTGGAAGCCAGATCTTGAAGCCAATTGGTCCCTTTTATGGCCCCTCAGCAGGCCTCCCTAGTCCCAGCCAAACCCTATTCCAGACACTGAGCTTTTCCATCCACAGTTGGCCCTTTGTATCTGCAGTTTCCACACCCACAGATTCAATCAAACTCATATAAAAAGTATTTGAAAAAAATTTCAGAAAAGTTCCAAAAGCAAAACTTGAATATGCTGCATGCTGGAAGCTATTTACATATCATCTACATTTTATTTACAACTATTTACATAAATCACATTGTATTAGATATTATAAATAATCTAGAGATGATTTAAGGTATATGAAGGGAGTGTGTGCATATCGTTGTACTGTTGTTGTTGCTTAATTGCTCAGTCATGTCCGACTCTTTGTGACCCCATGGACGGCAGCACTAGGCTTCCCTGTCCTTCACTAGCTCCCAGAGTTTGCTCAAACTCTTGTCCATTGAGTCAGTGATGCCACCATCCATCTTGTCCTCTGTTGTCCCCTTCTCCTGCCTTCAATCTTTCCCAGCATCAGGGTCTTTTCCAATGAGTCAGCTCTTTGCACCAGGTGGACAAAGTATTCGAGCTTCAGCTCAGTCCTTCCAATGAATATTCAGGGCTGATCTCCTTTAAAACTGACTGGTTTGATCTCCTTGCTGTCCAAGGGACTCTATACCATTCTATATAAGGGACTTGAACATCTGTGATTACTGGTATCCTGGGGGGTGAAGGTCCTAGAATCAATCTCCTGCAGATACCAAGGAGTGACTGTACTCTGAAAAACCTTGAAGTTTCCAAATCTTTCTAGATAATAGATTCAAGCATTTTACAGCCTTTCTCTCTCCTTCTACAATTTGGAACTATCTCATCTTGTTAATTCCTAGTGAAAGGAGGAGTCTCTCCTGGTCCCATTCCCCTCAAGTCACAGATTTATGTTGTGTGCGGCCTCTAACCCTGGGCCTTCTGAGGAGAGGAAGTGAGGTGTCTCTGGGAGGGCAGGGCAGTCCCGGCAGCACAGTTTGAGTGTCTGGATAGAGGATGGAGAAAATATGGTGGGGTGAGCCTGGGTGAGCCTGGAGCAGAGGGTACGGCTGGGCCAGGGGCATCTGGGCCAAGGCAGAGGTGGAGACAGACAGACAGTCTGTGTCGGGTAAGGGGTCAATCGGGGTTGTGAGCAACGGTCTAATGGTCAGAACCAGACTCAGGGTCAGGAGGAGCTCATAGCCTCAGAGACAGGATAGCTAAGAGCCAATAAAGGGCAAGGCCAGGCAGGGGATCAGGCACTTAGGCCTCAAATGCAGGTATCAGCATCAAGTAGACCTGGATGATACTCCATCCTGGGCCTTCATGTGAAAACAGCTGTCTGCCCAGGTGGCTCCCAATTACAGCAGAGACCAACCCCCCTGGGCATGAATATCCTTCATCTTCAGTGACTTTCCACCTCATACCAAGTGCCCTCAAGCTCAGAGAAAGGAGGAAGCAGGGTCAGGGCCATGACCCTTCCATGCTGCACACGTTCCTCCCCAGTGGCTCTTGGGGTGGGGATGGGGTGCCAGGCAGCGGTGGAGGTGGATTGTGGCAGGGCGGGCTGTGTGTTTTCTGGCTTATCTGTGTCCAATAATGATAGGGAAAGAGAGAGGTAGTCTCCTCAGTGTTTTGTTGCTTTAAGATTTGGGGAGCAGTGGTTGGTGAGGCCAAGGGGACAGCTGCTTTTTATTTTTTGATTTTTATTTTATTAAAAAGAATTTTTTTTTTAATGTAGACTATTTGAATCTGTTACAATATTGCTTCTGTTTTAAGTTCTGGTTTTGCAGCTACAAGGCATGTGGGATTTTAGCTCCCTGACCAGGGTCTGAACCTGTAGCCCCTGCATTGGAAGCACAGGGGCTTAACCACTGGACCACCAGCAAAATCCCACAGCTTTTTTTAAGATTCAGATGCATCAACCCTGGAAAGGTTGGCAAGCAGGAAAAATCGTCTGCTTCTTCCTGCCACCTGGTGGATGCTCCAGCTATTTTATAGACCATTTCTAAGCACCTTGCTCCTGAAATGACCTTTGTAAAGAATGGAGCAGGGGTCACAAAATGGCAGCCTGCTGAGTCCTACCCTTAGTTAAATTTTATTTGATTCAGCTCAGTACTTTAACGGAGAAGGCAATGGCACCCAACTCCAGTACTCTTGCCTGGAAAATCTCATGGATGGAGGAGCCTGGTAGGCTGCAGTCCATGGGGTCGCTAAGAGTCAGACAGGACTGAGTGACTTCACTTTCCCTTTTCACTTTCATGCATTGGAGCAGGAAATGGCAACCCCCTCCAGTGTTCTTGCCTGGAGAATCCCAGGGACAGGGGAGCCTGGTGGGCTGCCGTCTATGGGGTTGCACAGAGTCAGACACGACTGAAGCGACTTAGCAGCAGCAGCAGCAGCAGTACTTTAAAAAAAAAAATTAGAGCCACTTAAAAATCAGGAAACTTGGACTTCCCTAGTGGTCCAGTGATTGAGAGTCTGCCTGTTGGTGTAGGGGACACAGTTTTGTTAGGTAAGTAGAACAGGGAAAAGGAGTCCAAAATGGTGGTGGCTACAAGACAAGGAAGGGAAAAGCCTGCGAAATGAAAGAAAAGAAGGTCCGTGGACTGGAGTGAGGACCTCAGGTAAAACAAACAACACTCCTGGCTGGCCCAATTTACATGGGACAGGCCCAGGGAGAGATAAACATATAAATAGAGGAGCCAAAGCTAGCTCGCTCTCTCTCTCTCTCCCACGTGCTGGGGCGCTCTTATCCTCAAGTCTTTGGATGGATGTGCCCTCACACCTCGAAGATGGATTTTCCTGCTATCTTCTAAATAAAATAGAGCTGTAACACTGAGCTGTAACACTGATTTGTCTAAGAGCTATAACATGGCCCATTCGAAACCTGAGAGCTATAACACGGTCTATCCAAGACCTGAGAGCTGTGACACGCCAAGGGGGCTTTAATGTCCATCACTCCAAATCTTTGCTGTGATGAGACAAAGAACCGAGGAGCATACACTCACGTGACAGGTTTGATCCCTGGTCTGGGAAGACTTCACATGTCGTAGGGCAACTAAGCCCATGTACCACGACTACTGAAGCCTGCACGCCTTAGAGCCCGTGCTCTGCAACAGGAGAAGCCACTGCAATGAGAAGGCCACGCACTGCTTCTAAAGAGTAGCCCCCACTCGCTGCACACGGAGCAATGAAGACCCAACACAGCCTAAATAAATAAATAAATATTTTTTTAAAAAGGACACTTCACTCAAGTCCAGACCAAGCCTCATTCTTTTACACTGGATGTCATGGCAAGGAGGCTGCTAGCCTCCTTCAGAGGGAACAAGCACTCTCTTGGGGTTCTTGGCTTCTCTGGGCCTCACGTGACACAGATGCAGTACATGAATCCTGTCTGTTTTACTCATTTCCCTTGTCTTCCTGGCCCACATACACATCTGAGATTTTACACCATGAAGGGAGTAATTTGGTCCAGAAAAGGATGCAGGCATCATAAAACAAAGATCAAAATTCCTATACCTCAAATATATTTTTGATACCTCGGAGAGGATTTCCATCATCTCCCTAATTACATGTCTGCTCTATTTCATTCTTTCTTCTGTGTTGTACTTTCAAGGGCTCTCATAATAGAAATTGTCTGAAAGAGCCAACTGCACTTATATAATTAGCATAATATTAATATTGGTCAAAGATAAATTAGCTCTGCACAAACATGAGATGAATAGACAGAACCAGTTCCCATTAACTGAAAGAGGTCAGTGGAGAACATATTCAGAGATGCTAGCTTGGTCGAAAGTAATCTGCTCTGATTAAGATAGAAAGTAGCTGAATTGTAATAACAGAGCAGCTGCTAAATTCACTGTTGATTTCATCAGGCAATTGGGGATGACTGATGATGATTCCTGAGACTCATCCAAAAAGAGGCACAATGGAGTAATTTTCCTATCTAGTGTCAAATTATTAGCTATTCAAATGAATATTCCTAGTTAATTTTAATAGATAAATTGGATTATTTGCTTCTGCTGCACTGCTTTTAATGTGCATCTTACATGATCGCACTTAACTACGGCCACACAAAACACATCCCTACACTCCACTACTCAACATATTCTAATTTAATTTGAAAATGTGCCCCTCAAAATGATTACTCTGAATGAATGGATTCTAGTTTCTAGTTTGGCTTAATTGCTATTGTGCTCTATAATATTGAACAGGTGATTTTTCTCCTGCCCTCCCCCCGTTTTCTCCCACATCTCTCTCTCTAGGAGTCACGGACAGAGAGAGAGGGTTTGGGTTTGAGGTCTGTAACAAAGGCCTTTTGTATGAAGGCTAAGGAAGCAGAAGAGAGACTGAGAGGGTTTGTGGCCTGGAAGGCCTTTTAAAAGTATTGAGGACTTCCCTGATGATACAGTGGTTAAGAATCTACCTGCCAATGCAGGGGACACAGGTTCGATCCCTGCTCTGGGGAGGTTCCACATGCCATGGGGCAACTAAGCCCATGTGCCACAAATACTGAACTTGAACTTGTGCTCTAGAGCCCATGCTCCACAAAAGAGAAACCACCACAGCGAGAAGCCTGTGCATCAGAACCAGAGAGGACTCCCTGCTGGAGGCCATGAGAGAAAGCCTGAGTGCAGCCAAAATAAATTAATTAATTTAAAATAAATAAATAAAAACAAAAAGTTGATCAAGCTTATAAAACTACATGTCAAGCAGCCCAATCAAAAATCAGGCAGAAGACCTAAACAGACATGTCTCCAAAGAAGACATGCAGATGGCCAAAAGGCACATGAAATGATGCTCAACATCCCTAATTATTAGAAAATACAAATCAAAACTACAGTGAGATATCACACTTCACACCAGTCAAAATGGCCATCATCAGAAAGTCTGCAAGTAACAAATGCTGGAGACGGTGTGTAACTCTCTTACACTATTGGTGGGGATGTAAATTGGTACAGCCATTATGGAGAACAATATGGAGGCTCCTTAAAAAACTGAAAATAAAGCTACCATGATCCTACAATTCCACCCCTGGGCACATATCTGGAGGACACCATAACTCAAAAAGATACATGCACCCCAATGTTGATAGCAGCAGTGTTTATAATAGCCAAGACATGGAAGAAACCTAAATGTCCATTGACAGAGGAATGGATAAAGGAGATGTGGTATTTATACACAACAGAATACTACTCAGCCATAAATAAGAATGAAATAATGCCATTTACAGCAATTTGGATGGACCTAGAGATTATTATACAAAGTAAACCAGATAGAGGTAAATACACATAGCTGGTTCTCTGTGCTATATACCTGAAACTAAGTTATAAATCAACTATACTTCAATAAAAACAAAACCAAAAAAACTGTATGTATCACAGTATAAGGAAAGAACATAAATTGATGCAGTGTTTCCAATCAGAAGGAGGAATTAGGTCTAAAAAGGATTCAACTGAGAAACTAGGACTTATTTTGCTCCTCAAACATATACCCTATAGCGCTCTCTATCGGTAGGCAACTGGTTCTATGGCACGATTACCACCTAACAAGTGCCCCTAAGGAAAGGAATAAAATCCATTTCCACTTGCTATTCGGGTGCCCTACATTAGTTTAATCAAAAGGCATGTACAGAGCCTCCACAATACAGAGTGAGTGAGTGGGTGAGTGAAGTCGCTCAGTCGTGTCTGACTCTTTGCGACCCCATGGACTGTAGCCTACCAGGCTCCTTGGTCCATGGAGTTCTCCACAATACAGAAGACCCTGACTAATAAATATTGATAACTGAACAACGTCCCACTCTCAGTTTGAATTTTCCTCTATTTAATGTGTCTCTTACCTGCCTACCATAGGGACTGAAATCTTATTAGAGATGCATTTCAAGCTGTATATATGTGTGAGGTTGGCAAGCACACCGAAAACCGAACATCTCTACTTGTGTAAAGACCACCAACACGATGATACAGAGCTCCTGTTTATACGCATGTGTACATCACACTCTCCTTTTGCGGTTGAGCAATAATTTTCTCTCTAAACTCACCCGGGAACATTTCATGCAAAGATGGGCTCGATAAAGGACAAAAATGGTAGGGATCTAAAAGAAGCAGAAGACATTAAGAAGAGGTGGCAAGAATACACTGAAGAACTGTACAAAAAAGATCTTCACGACCCAGATAATCATGATGGTGTGATCACTCACCTAGAGCCAGACATCCTGGAATGTGAAGTCAAGTGGGCCTTAGGAAGCAGCACTACCAACAAAGCTAGTGGAGGTGATGGAATTCCAGTGGAGCTGTTTCAAATCCTGAAAGATGATGCTGTGAAAGTGCTGCACTCAATATGCCAGCAAATGTGGAAAACTCAGCAGTGGCCACAGGGCTAGAAAATGTCAGTTTTCATTCCAGTCCCAAAGAAAGGCAATGCCAAAGAATGTTCAAACTACCGCACAATTACACTCATCTCACACACTAGTAAAGTAATGCTCAAAATTCTCCAAGCCAGGCTTCAGCAATACGTGAACTGTGAACTTCCAGATGTTCAAGCTGGTTTTAGAAAAGGCAGAGGAACCAGAGATCAAATGGCCAACATCCGCTGGATCATGGAAAAAGCAAGAGAGTTCCAGAAAAACACCTATTTCTGCTTTATTGACTATGCCAAAGCCTTTGACTGTGTGGATCACAATAAACTGTGGAAAATTCTGAAAGAGATGGGAATACCAGACCACCTGACCTGCCTCTTGAGAAACCTGTATGCAGGCCAGGAAGCAACAGTTAGAACTGGACATGGAACAACAGACTGGTTCCAAATAGGAAAAGGAGTACATCAGGGCTGTATATTGTCACCCTGCTTATTTAACTTCTATGCAGAGTACATCGTGAGAAATGCTGGGCTGCAACAAGCACAGGCTGGAATCAAGATTGCTGGGAGAAATATCAATAACCTCAGATATGCAGATGACATCACCCTTATGGCAGAAAGTGAAGAGGAACAAAAAAGCCTCTTGATGAAAGTGAAAGAGGAGAGGGGAAAAGTAGGCTTAAAGCTCAACATTCAGAAAACAAAGATCATGGCATTTGGTCCCATCACTTCATGGCAAATAGATGGGGAAACAGTGGAAATAGTGTCAGACTTTATTTTTTTGGGCTCCAAAATCACTGCAGATGGTGACTGCAGCCATGAAATTAAAAGACCCTTACTCCTTGGGAGGAAAGTTATGACCAACCTAGATAGCATATTAAAAAGCAGAGACATTACTTTGCCAACAAAGTTCTGTCTAGTCAAGGCTATGGTTTTTCCAGTGATCATGTATAGATGTGAGAGTTGGACTGTGAAGAAAGCTGAACACCGAAGAATTGATGCTTTTGAACTGTGGTATTGGAGAAGACTCTTGAGAGTCCCTTGGACTACAAGGAGATCCAACCAATCCATCCTAAAGGAGACCAGTCCTGGGTTTTGATTGGAAGGACTGATACTGAGGCTGAAACTCCAATACTTTGGCCACCTCATGCGAAGAGTTGACTCATTGGAAAAGACTCTGATGCTGAGAGGGATTGGGGGCAGGAGGAGAAGGGGACGACAGAGGATAAGATGGCTGGATGTCATCACCTACTCAATACACATGAGTTTGGGTGAACTCCGGGAGTTGGTGATGGACAGGGAGGCCTGGCATGCTGCAATTCATGGGGTTGCAAAGAGTCAGACACGACTGAGCGACTGAACTGAACTGAACCTCACCCCAAGCATCTGATTTTAAAATTTCGTTTCATTTTGAATGTGACATAAACTTAAGATTCTTTTCCTTCAGAAGATATCAGAGGCTATCTGCCTCATGTGATATGGAGATGTTAAAATCCCACTATTTATCCCTATAATTCCTGTTATCTTCTCCCACCCCAAGCATAAATATTTACCTCCAATTTAAGCCTAAGTCAAAATGTTCAGTTCTTTATTATTTTTTTAAAATAACTTATACTTGGCGAAGTGTGCAGTTTTTTGGGGAAAAAAGGAACTCAAACAAGAGGAAGATTGTTTTTTTATAGACTTGCTAGTGTGGGACAGTTGTGCTGGAGTGAAATGCTGAGAAGAGTGCCTGGACCACTATGCAATGTCTGCTAGCCTGCCTCACACCCTCGAAGTGAAAGTGAAAGTCACTCAGTTGTATCTGACTCTTTGGGACCCCATGGACTATACAGTCCATGGAATTCTCCAGGCCAGAATACTGGAGAGGGTAGCCTTTCCCTTCTCCAAGGGATCTTCCCAATCGAGGGATCGAACTCAGGTCTCCCGCATTACAGGCAGATTCTTTACCAGCTGAGCCACATGGGAAGCCCAAGAATACTGGAGTGGGTAGCCTATCCCTTCTCCAGCGGACGTTCCCAACCCAGGAATAATTCTTTACCAACCGAGCTATCAGGGAAGAACCCCCCAGGAGCTGAGTGCAAATACAAATCTTAGCTGAAGAAAAAGGGGATGCTTCTTCTTCTTCCTTCTTTCCTCCTTAAAACAACATTTTCCTGACCAAGGACTCAGAGACGGTGCGACGCTTTTGTCTCTTTTGGTTAGAAACACACACTCTGCATCTCTATCTTCTTTCTGGTCCATCAAGCCTCCCTTTTCTGCTTTGCTCAAGAGAGGAAGGAGCTGCTCCACCTCATGTCCTGGATCATCAGAATCCCACATACCCAGTTCAGCTTCTAGGATAACCAGCCCCACCCCCAGGCCTTGGTAGGGAAACCCCCTCCGTTTAAAGCCTGGGATCTTGACTACTGCGGAGCCCCCAGGACTTGCTCTTTATCACTCCAGGGGCATTTTCTTTGAATGCAATCCAGTCTCTCAGATTCCCACGTCCCAAGGATCTGCTCTCTGTCCAGTGGAACATTCTGTTGCTGTTCGTTGTAAAGCAGTCTTATTTTGTTCTTTTCATTAGGGAATGTTTCCATGAGGGGCCTGAGCCTCGAAAAGGCTCCGTGCTCAGAGACAGGGGGGCTCTGTAACCCCCTCCCCTTTCTTGACCTCTGTCAGGAGTTCCCTGAGGCTCCAGACAAGACAGAACAGGGAGAAATGCTTAGAGCTGTGCTGATGAAATTGCAAGATTTGCAAAGAAACCACTACCCATGATGCCTGGATATATTAAAATGTCATCTCTGTCTTTTGGACATGACTAGATTGTTTAGTTAATGCTAGAGGGAAAAATAGAGTTTTTCTCCAGGGAGAGAAGCAGAAGGAGAAAACAGGCATATGGACAGCCGACAGCATTCCAGCCACTTTGTCACAAAGAGCTAAATCCACCCTTATTAGATTCAAAAAATCATCGGCTGATTTGAGACTCCTGGGAATGAGGCTGGGGCTCTAGCATAGGTGGCCAGAGCCCCCTCAGTTTGGAGGCAGATAAATTCTATTCTATTTACTCAGGTTCTCAGGAAGGAAAGCAGATCTCCTAAACCTTTGTTATTATTTATAACAATAAAAATTGTAATTACTATTGTTGGGCACTGGACATATGCTTTTAGGTATGCTATTTAATTTAATCCTCCCAGCGACTTGGAAACTAGCTATTATTACTACTGTGTATCTTTGATTTTGATTAATTTTTATTTACATTTGCATCACTCACGCCCTTACTTGCTCAGGTCACAGCGCTGGGTCTTCTTGCAGCAAACTAGGGCAGCCCTAGTTTCAGTGAGGGGGCTTCTTTGCCCCATGGTGTGTGGAATCTTAGTTCCCCAACCAGGGATCAAACCCAAGGGCCCTGCATTGAAAGGCAGATTCTTAACCACTGGATCACCAGGAAAGTCCCTCAAATATCTTCTTGAACAAGCCTTTCCTGACCAGTCCATAACCACGGCACCTGATGTGCATGCACGCTAAGTTGCTTCAGTCGTTTCAGTCATTTCTGACCCATTGTGACCCTATGGGCTGTAGCCCGCCAGGCTCCTCTGTCCATGGGATTCTCCAGGCAAGAATGCTGGAGCAGGTTGCTGTGCCCTCCTCAAGGGATTTTCCCAACCCAGGGATCAAACTTGAGTCTCTTAGTCTATTCACATTAGCAGGTGGGTTCTTTATCACTAGCGCCACCTGGAAAGCCCATAGCACCTGGCACTCTCTACCTCATTCGTGCAACCCCTTTGAAGCTGTTACATTCTGGATGAATTCCTCCCAATTCCAATTTAATTCTCTCTTCAGCTATGTTTAGTTTAAAATTTATTCTACTGAGTTTACAATTTTTTCAATGATCATATTTTCATAATTTCTAATCTTTATTTCATTTCTGCCTGTTTCAATACAGAATAGATCAGTGGCATATGCGTAATGTCTTCATGTAGCTCTTTAAGGATTCTAAATGTATATATTTCCAAGCCTTTTTTCAGACATTTTTGTTATCTTTTTTTCTGGAAAAAAAAAAAAAACACAACTCATATTCCAAGTATTGATTTTATTGGTTGTCTTTTCTTGGTATAAGAGTCCTTCATGCATTTAAAGGTTGGGTTTACAGGGTCATCAACATGTGCAATGCTTTCTTTTTCTCTATGTATCACCCTTCTGGGGTTTGAGTTTGAGCCTAGTTCCAAAGGCACTAGACTACATGCCAGGCAGTGCTAGGCAGCAGGTTTTCAGGCTCATTTCACAGGCCAGGGTAGCCCTGCCCTGGCTTCTAGTTGTGAGCTCTGAGCATGATTCTGGTTCCCATGCCTCCCGTAGAGCACGTTTCTCCTGTGGTGTACCTGCAGAAGCCAAACACAGTTCCTACTACCTCCTTCCAGATCCAAAGCCTGCCAAGCCCTCAGATCAGCCTTAACTCATCACTTTACATTTCAGTTCCAGGACCATGGACATGTGTATCTCATTTTTTAGTGTGATTACAACTTTTTAAATTCTCTTGGAAATGTTATCTATCATTGCTATGTGTTGGAGCAGAGGGGACTTCAAAACATTTACCTGCAAGGCCGCTGAATTCAGTGGATGGAAATAGAAACTGAGAAAAATAGAGGCATAGAACTGGGAGGTGGAAAATGGGCAATTGTATACGGGTTGGAAGAGTAGAGAACCTGACAAAATGATGAGTTCATGTATCACTGGTGAGCTGATGTGCAGGAACCCCAGTTATTAAAAAGGAAAGAAAAGTCACACAATTCAGAGTTGAGTTAAATGGCCATGACTTCCCAGGTCCTCCCTCCCTCTCCTTACTTTTTTTTTTAAGTACTTATTTTTCTATGTTTGTTTATTTGGCTGCATAGGGTCTTCATTGCAGCATGCAGGATCTTTGGTTGTAGCATGTGGGGTCTATTTCCCTGAGTGGGGATTGAACCCAAGCCCCCTTCACTGGCAGTGTGGAGTCTTAGCCACTGGGCCACCAGGGAAGTCCCATCCCTCTCCTTTCTTCTCAAACTCCCTCTCCCTCATGAATCATTTCATGTTGGTGACAACTCCTAACATGAGCAACAATTTTGGTTCGCCTAGGACTGTCCTGGTTTCAGCGTTCAAAGTCCTGCTCTCTAGGAAAGCCTTAATCCTAGGCCATCTGGGATGGCCCATCACCTGAACTCCCTACCTTTCACCTTGTGAGCCCAAAGAGAAGACTTATATCAAAATTAATTTTACTAAAGGATGAGCTTGTGAGACAGTAATGGTAGGGGAAGAAATAGGAGCTGGCAATGGGCCTTGGCAGTCTTTGCTTGGGTGGAGGAAGCCACAACCCAATAAATACCTTTCACTTCAAATTGTGTAGAAATGCAGACTGGAAAGGGCTCTTTGAAGTATGTGATTCTCAGAATTTGCTTGCTTGAGAAATTTAAGCAACCAGTGCAAATGGGGTTTATAATTCCCTATATATTGGGTTCTGAAATTACTTGCTTTAAGAAAGGGAGGTTGTACAAACATTATTTGATTTGATGTCTCTATAGACTTCTTGAGTTCAACAAGTCAGGCTGTCATATTTAAGTATGTAATATTAGATAATATTCAGTTCCACTGACTCCATATTCATTATGAGTGATTAAAATCATATATCATCTCATTATATTCAAAGTACCTCTATCTTAGGAAAATACTGGTAAGTTTTATAGTTATCATCACCACAGCCAAAAATAGGCTGCCAAGGTTGCTCTTGACTGTCAGCAATCATTGCTAACACAACACTGATTTTGTCTGAATGATGACGGAGGTCAGTGGTGTGCAGCAGCAATGTACCTTGACTCAGGGAATAAATTAAGATCAATAAGTTCAGTCTAGTCATGACTGTATAACACTTTTTCTCTTTGAAAAACCCTTTCCCATTCTTCCTTGCTGCTAGGACTGAAATGTTACCAACTGGGACCAATGAAACATAGAAGTTTGCCAGGAAATTTTGCTTTTCTAGTCAAAGAGACAAACTTGAAGGAAAGCTTGCTGTCATCCCTTTTTGCTTTCCTATCTGGGATGTGGAAGTGATGCCTGGAGCAGAGGTAGCCACATTAAGTCTAGAATAAGCATAATGATGACAAGCAAGGTGCCTAGTAAGTCAGAGTGAGAAAGAGAGAAAGATCCTGATAACACAGTTGAGCTCTCAGGCCACCCCTAAGACCATACCTCTGGACTTCTTGTTTAATAAAAACAAATGCCCTTTTCATTTAAGTCACTGTTGCTATATCTCTCTCTTTGCTGCTGCTGCTGCTGCTAAGTCGCTTCAGTCATGTCCAACTCTGTGCGACCCCATAGACAGCAGTCCACCAGGCTCCCCCATCCCTGGGATTCTCCAGGCAAGAACACTGGAGTGGGTTGCCATTTCCTTCTCCAATGCATAAAAGTGAAAAGTGAAAGTGAAGTTGCTCAGTCGTGTCTGACTCTTCGCGACCTCATGGACTGCAGCCTACCAAGCTCCTCCGTCCATGGGATTTTCCAGGCAAGAATACTGGAGTGGGTTGCCATTGCCTTCTCTGATCGCTCTATTTACTTACAACTAAAAACAATTTCACACTGAAAGCAAGGTGAATAATGCATAGTAATGACATATGGCTATTGCCATGGCTTTTGGTGGATTTTTTTTTCATTCCATACCTCCTTATGCTAATTAGGAAAGGAAAGACACTCTTTTTTCTTCCCTCAGTGCTCAATAATTATCAAGTATCAGTACAAAGAAAACACGCTACAATGTGCTCTCACTGTAGTGGCTATTAAGGGCTGAGACTTGTAAGTCTATAGGTAGATAATGTCATGTTAAAATCCTTCTGTGCATATTGGAAATATAATCTCATCAGTGCTATATTGTTTCAGGGCAAAAGGAAATAGGCTGAGGTCCAGCAGATCTTTCAGGGCAATTTTTTTTTTTTTTTTTACTGTTAATCTGGATTAAATCCACTGCAAGAACAAGACATTTACCTGTAGCAGGCTGGGAGTTGAACCCATGAACCTGTGCCATCTGTCAATATAAAATAAGAAAAGGATTCAGCCAGTGCCCAAGTAGACAATGAGCCCAACCCAAGGCATTCCAAATAGCCTCTTTGTTGGCGGGAGGATACATCTTACCTTGGTCAAGGATGAGTAAAGAGGTCAAAAATGAATTATGTGGGGGAAATACTGTAGAACAAGGTACAGGGAACATCACTGAAAAGGCTCAGAGGAAGAACAAGCTTCTGAAAATGGTTTACTGCAGGAACGAGATTTGGGGAAACGTGTGGCATCCTTAATAGTCAGAAAAAAATGTAAGGAGGAAGAAAAAACACTAATAGAACTCCCCCACCCCCCGCCAAAAAAAACAAACATGTTAAGAATGAACCATAAGAGTTATGAGTACCATTAACTTCTAAGGACCTACTGTGGGCCAGCACTGCTCCAGGAGCTGGGGCTCAGAGATAACATAAACATAACCCTTGACCATCAGGGACTCACAGTGGAGTGATCTCGTTCAAACCGAAGACCTTATTCCAAGTTGAATCCTAATAGTAGACTATGATATCATAGGATCCTACTGTATTTGCAAGTGTTTATTTTCAGGGCACAGTCACTCTATTTTGGAAAGAAATGAAATTACCATGCCTAAGTAAATGCAGCAGGGAATGCACAGAGGAATGGAAACCAGGGAATGTTTTGTTGAGCTCTGGTTGTTCCAAGAAAGACACTTAGAAAATCCACCATACTTTAGAAGATATATTTCTCCTTTCTTCACAAGGAAGTGATGAAAGGTGCCTGGGAAGAACGGTCAGGTAGCGAGAACAACAAAAGCTACTGCCTCTATCCAACTAGCATTTAGCCTTTGGGTTGAACTGTAAGCCCTTGGAGAACTTAGATGACTTTTGCACTAGCACAGGGACATGTCCAGGAATTTCACTCACTGCTCCTGATATTGACAACTGTCCATTCAATTTCTGGCCACCCTTCTACCTCCAGCCTCCCCTGCCCTCTTCTGAAAACAGAAATTAAGCCAACACACTCAGAACTTCCTATCCTCTCTTCCTCACCTCTGAGGAAATATCAGTTCATAGCAGAAGAGTGCAGGGGAAGAGGATAACCATTCCCCAACCCATTAATCAAGCTCTTTTCACAGGACCTTGCCTGCTGGTTCACACTGATGGACCTAAGGGTGGGAGTGGGCCACAAGCTGGGCCAGTCAGAGAGCATGTCTTGCCCTGGGTGACTGCATGGTGGACAGACAGCTGAACCAATGGGGCCAACAGCAGTGTACCTTGGAACTTATGACCTAAGGACCACCAAGTACGATGCTCATTTTCCCTCTGTGGTGGAGACTAGCAGCTCAGAACTCATCAAGATGGTGGTGTTTCCTGCTGTGGGGAGGAAGCTGGCTTGTGGTAGAATGAATGATATCAACACCCCAAGATGTCACGTGACAGAGGCATTCACAGCTGTTCCCAAGGCACAGCAACACCTCCACCTTCCTATAGTTATATCAGCCTTCCAGACACATCTCCCTTTGAATTTAAAGGAGTTCACACTGGGTTTTGACATTTACAACCGAAAGCAAACAACAACAAAAATCCACGGATTATTATACCCTTTGTATAGTCTGGGTTTCCAAAAGAAATTTTTTCCTGATTATAAAATGAGATTCATAAAATTCAAACAATGTTGAAATATATATTTTAAAAATTACTATAATTCTACCATCCAGATACAACCACTCACTGTCTTTTAATACTCTTGCAAGCATTTCTTTTTTAATATTTATTTTTGTTTATTTGGCTGTACCAGGGCTTAGCTGTGGCATCTTTAGTTCCAGCATGCAAACGCTTAGTTGCAGCATGTGGGACTGAGTTCTCCCACCAGGGATCAAACCCAAGTCCCCTGCACTGGGAGCATGAAGTCTTAGCTGCTGGACCACCAGGGAATTTTTTCCTTTTGAGATATAGATAAATAGACAATTTTACAAGACTGAGATTTTATAATATACCATTTCACCTAAAATATGTTTTTGCTATTTTTATAGAATAATACTTCTAAATATACATTTTAAAAAGTGGGTACATAGTATTTTATTACATTAAATCAACTTAATGTACCCAGACCCTTTTGAAGGACATGTAGGTTATCTCAAAAGCTTCACTGTTGTAAAGAACACAACAATGGATCTTTGTAAGTACATTTTGGAGCACTTGATTACCTCTTTAGGATATATTTCTCACTTCTCAATACTGTTACTTGTTTTACAGAACTCAACAAGCTTTTCCAACTCTTCCTGTGGCCTGATTTATCAGTTTCATGTTCACTCCTCATGTATTCATACTGTCAATAAATATTTACTGAGTATATATTATGTACCAGCCACTATACTAGACTTTAGGGAAACAAATGGGGGTAAACTTCGGGCTTTATCTTTCGATCCTTGAAACCAGCATCTATTGAAATCTGACTCTGTGCTAAACACTGTACAGGATTCTTTATCTCATTTATTCTTCATTTAAAAAACAAAACACCAACCCCATGCAGCAATACTATCTCTATTATATAAATGAGGAAAAGAAAGGTCAGAAAAGTTGAGTAGCTTGTCCAAGATCCTACAGTTAGTAAGTCTAAAGCTGGAATTCGAACCCAGGTCTATCTGATTTCTTTCTGTCATACATAGTTTAAGGAGAGAGATATAAAAACAAATGACAAAAGTAAACTGTAAGAGCTTTGTAAAATCTGAACAGAAGGATGCATTTATGTTAATCAACCATGATGACAGTAAAGTCAGACCTTAGTCAAGTCTTGCAGGTGGCTTTTTCATAGTCCAGGTTAAAGGGCCAAAACCCAACCTTCAGTGATTTGCCCTACTCCACCCAGCTCCAAGAGGCCCTTGGTAAGCCAAAATACTTGCCAGCTGGGACAATGGGGAGAGAAGCAGGCTGTTTCCAAACAGCTCCTATTTAGAGAAGCTTAAACCAGAAGGTTGTAATGCAGGTTCCTAGAAAGATCAGAAGCACAGTGAGAGAGGAGACAGTCTTATCAAAGAAGAGCTTGGAGAAAAGGGACAAATGGCTGGGAAGCCTCAGGGCTCAGGTGGTAGGGGTGACACCCTGAGTGGGCTCACCCTATGAAAAGGTGATGCCTCAGCCATAAGCCAACCCTCAGGATAAGCAGGTGCTTCACTGGAGACTGGGCACTGGAGAAGGCTGCAAACATGCTTACAAGGCATGAGGCTGCAATAGCTGATTGAGCTTGGATGGTTTGTGACTCAGAGTCTGCTGAGGGCATTAGATTTGTCTGGACAAGATCCGACAAAGCTGACCAGGCAGCACCCCATGGTGTGGAGCCAGGAAATACTTCCCCAGACCGACAGGCTTCAGCTCTGTCTCCCTCCCTAAGGGTAGTCTTGAGGGGCCGAGCATGCACATGTGGGAGTCTGCCTCTGGAGCTGCTATCTTCATCCCTCCCTTTCTTGCATGTGTTCCACATGGGCGCCTTGTCCTGCAGCTGAGCCCCCACTGGAAGGATCATGGCAGAGCTCAGTGAATTTCCAACCTAAACCAAACCCCTTTTTTTAATACATAAAATCTTGACTGGAACACCAACAGAGAAAGCAAATGAAATTGGAGTTACTCCCATCTGAGTGGGGTTTGGGGATGCCAGAGTCCCCTTCCTCTCCCAGGATGTTCTGTTGGGCACACGGTTTAAAAACCACCACTGTAGGGTTGCAAGATCTCTGAATTTAAAGTTAGAACACCCAGGTTCTAATCCGGGCTCTGCCACGTAGAAAGAGTGGGGCATTCAAGAAGTCATTTAACCTCTCTTAAAGCGAAGTCGCCCAGTCATGTCTGACTCGTTGCAACCCCATGGACTGTAGCCTACCACGCTCCTTTGTCCATGGGATTTTCCAGGCAAGAATACTGGAATAGGTTGCCATTTCCTTCTCCAGGAGATCTTCCTGACCCAGGGATTGAACCGAGGTCTCCTGCATTGTAGGCAGATGCTTTACCATCTGAGCCACTGGGGAAGTTTCCATCTGTGAAATGAAGATAGTAATCCTTGTTCCCTTCAGCAGTTGCTGTGAGCATCAGGCGTAACCATGTGGGTAAAAGCAGCTGTAAAATGCCATGGAAGTGTGAGACGTTCCCTTCCTTGGCTTCTCCACACATGCCTAGCCCACGACAGCTCCACATCCTTGGATAGGGGACAAAGCCACATCTCTCGGGACCCAAAAAGTGTCATTTACTTACTTGTAAGGTTTCCAAAGAGAAATAATCATCTCCAAGGTAATATCTCTAAGGTTTTCCTCCCCTCCGTGTTGTTATTTGTGGATGGCCCTCTTCACCTTTTTTCTGACTGACAGACCTACGTCTATGCCTCAGTCCCACACCAGGACGCCCAAACCAGCTTGCCCTCAGACGCTCTCACCTGGACCCCAGAGTCTGCCACAGCAGGGCTCCATGAGTGCTGGCTGATTTCATTACTTGGCTTTATGACTGTCCGGGAAGACCCTTTTAGCAGGGAACAGCCAGGCCATCTCCTCTCCCCTCTAAGCAGACCCCAGGTCCATACAAAGCAAAAAGGCTGAGTCTCCTCAGAGTGTGCCAGAGAAACTGTGGTGCCTGATCTTCCCATTGCTCAGCGCTGTCTCTGGCGGCACTACACGTGGCAAAAGGCAGCCTGAGGTGTGATAACACACCCACTCCAGGCCCTCCCACCTGCAGAGCCAGAGATCAGAGGAATGAGGGTGGTGGTGGTGGGAACCCTGCTTCATCAGAAGGGACCATGTCAGCTCCTTAAAGTCATGGGCTGATTTAAATCCTGGTTTGATCTGGACGGTGGTTTAGTAGAAGATGGTGCTCACGCTTGTTCTCTGCTGCCTGTCAGCTTTCCCACACTGCTAGGGGTCTCCTTCTTTCGTGTGATACTCAGAGTGGGTGGCCTGAGTTGTAATCGTACATTCCCAGATAGTCACAGGGCTTCCCCGGTGGCTCAGCTGGTAAAGAATCTGCCTGCAATGCAGGAGACCTGGGTTTGATCTCTGGGTCAGGAATGTCCCCTGGAGAACAGAATGGCAACAGTATTCTTGCCTGGAGAATTCCACGGACAGAGGAGACTGGTGAGCTACTGTCCACAGGGTCGCAAGGAGTCAGACACGACTGAGTGGCTAACACAGACAGTCGCCAGCTCTATACCAAAGGTATATGCATGTTCGTTATATTAAACTGGATTGACTGTTTCCTGGGTGGGACCTCAGCCAATGGCACGGATTCTACTAGTAGAACGGTAGAGTGGTTTCAGGCCAGTGATGCCAACGTTGCCTCTGAAGAGAGAGAAAGTTGACTTTCTTAAAAGGCTAGTGGTTTGGATGGCCCATTATGGGCAAGGTAGATATTGGATTTCAAATGGGGGCAATAATTTTACCTTGCATCCCACAGGCGAATAGAGCCTAATGGAGCAGTTACGCAGAAGAGATTTACTTCCTCCTTTTGCACCTGTTTTGACATTTCCTTTAGTTTTATAGCCCACTTGACTTTAGTGGAACCACAGAGAGTTTTTCTGGAATTACAAAGCCAAACCTTGCATGTTCTTTTTCCTTTTTTTCTTTTTCTTAAACCTTGGTCCCTCATTTTAAAAGGTTTTACTGACATATAGTTGATGTGCCATATTATATGAGTTACAGGTATACAATATAATAATTCACATTTTCAAAGTTTATACTTGATATATAGTTATCCTAGAATATTGGCTATATTCCGTGTTGTATGACATATCCTTGTAGCTTATATATTTTCTACACAGTAGTTTGTACCTTCGGAGAAGGCAATGGCACCCCACTCCAGTACTCTCGCCTGGAAAATCCCATGGAAGGAGGAGCCTGGAAGGCTGCAGTCCATGGGGTCACTAAGAGTCAGACACGACTGAGTGACTTCACTTTCACTTTTCATTTTCATGCATTGGAGAAGGAAATGACAACACACTCCAGTGTTCTTGCCTGGAGAATCTCAGGGACGGGGAGCCTGGTGGGCTGCCGTCTATGGGGTCACACAGAGTCGGACACAATTGAAGCGACATAGCAGCAGCAGCAGCAGCAGCAGCAGCAGTAGCAGCAGCAGCAGTCTGTACCTTTTAATCCTCTACCCCATCTTGTCCCTATCTCTTCCCGCTCCCCAACGGTAATCAGCAGTTTGTTCTCTGTATCTGTGAGCCTGCTTCTTTTTTTATATTCACTAGTCTGTTGTATGTTTTAGATTCCACAAGTGAGTGATACCATGCAGTGTTTGTCTCTTTTATTTCACTAAGCATTGCATTTGAGTGGCAGAGTCCCATGAAGAGGAAGAATAAATACTATGAAAGGAGTGAGGTCACTGGCAGAGAATTCTAAGCCTTGAGATGCCTGGCAGCAAGATCCACTCTGCTTGCCAGAGCGGCACTTGAGGCTTTCACTGTTTGGCCTCTTTACACTGCTCAGATCTGCTCCTGATGTTCCTCTGAAATGTGGTCACCCCTCAGGGCCAGGCTTTAGGACCTAGGTGTTCTCCCAGAGAATGATGTGGGAAGAGACGTTTCTTTGCCTCTTCCACCCTCTCCACTCCCACAGCCCATCCTTGTGTCTTTCCATGGAGCCCACGAGACATCACCCCTACTCCCTGTGGCTACTACCCAGCTATCTTCACAAGCGGGGCTTCCTGCCATTCAGCCTGCAGGTCGGTTGTGAATGTGGTATCACCTCTGGGTCCCAAGCTGAAGACCAGAGAACCCATTGGAGAATGGGTGTAATGTGTTTGGTTCCTACACTCAAGATTTAATTCTATGTATCACAAAGGGATAGGGAGTGGATGCAGCAATTGAAATCTCAGTCGGTTCATTGGTATTAAATTCCTTCCCCACCAGATCTTTTACCAGAGCTATTAATTTCTCCTCCATTTTTCTCCTTTCATTTTCTCTGCTTAGGGAGCTAATCAACCATGACAAGAACAAGACACCAGCATCCAGGGGAAGAGGAAAACAGGAGCCTGGATCCTCTGCAGTCTGGACCATGGGGTCCTGACCTGACTGTATCCCATCTCACAGGGGTGAGTCATCTTCCCATCTTCCTTCTTGCTTATAACTCAAGCCCTCCACAAGGGCCCTGTCTCCATGGGGTCCACTAACCAGGATGCAAGTCAGTCAGTCATGTCCAACTCTTTGCAACCCCATGGACTGTAATCCACCAGGCTCCTTTGTCCGTGGAATTCTCCAAGCAAGAACACTGGAGAAGGCTGTCATTTCCTTCTCCAGGAGATCTTCCTGACCCAGGGCAGAAATACAGAAACTGTGACATTGCTTCTAGGATAGAAGGGGAGGAAGGAGCCGACTGTTGCCAAGGGAATAAGGAGTCCTATGTGAGTCTAAGATGTTCTTGGCCTGGGACCTGGGGGGTGAGCATGGAGATATGCCACAGCCTCCAGTGCAGGATGTAAAACAGAAGTGGCCCTGGACAAGGTTGATGGGGCAGCTGGTGACCCACTTAGCATGTGCTCCCGGGAGGCTAAAGTTAGTTCTGGCTCACACCAGGTGGAAGGGCTTGATTTAGCTCTTCCCCACCACCGTGCTGGGGGCTCGCTACACTTTAGCTACAATAGGCTCTGCCACCCGTTCAGAGTCATAGATGGGTCTCCACGTCATCACTGTGTCCGTGTAAAGTCAGGGGAAATCACAGCTATTCCTTCCCCTTCCCTCAGGGCTGGACATCATCGATGTAAAGTCTGGCTGAAATGGACCAAAGGACTGTTGAGTGTTGCCTAGTTATCCTAAGGCCATCATGTCCTTCTCTCTTTTCACTCCACCCCAAACCTAAAATATCACCAGATTCCACAAGAGAGGCCCAGCCTGGCATTGCTAACAGACTTCACCAGATCCATTTCCATTCACCTGTCTATTAGGGCTTCCCAGGTGGCGCTAGTGGCAAAGAACCCAACTCCAGTGCAGAAGACACAAGAGACCCAGGTTCGATCCTTGGTCTCGATCCCTGATCTCCGTTGGGTTGGGAAGATCCCCTGGAGAAGGACATAGCGACTCTCACCAGTGTTCTTGCCTGGAGAATCCCATGGACAGAGGAGCCTGGCGGGCTACAGTTCAGAGGCTTACCAAAGAGTCGGACACGACTGAAGTGACTTAGCAGGCATGCGTGTCTCCTATAACATTACTCCCTGTGCTTGTCACCCTTCTGACCTTTGACCCCAAGATGGCCTTCCTTTCTGTGGTCCAGCCTCATTTCCTTATACCCAATGCTCAGCTTCTCGGGCCTTCAATTTTCTTCCTTCCTTCACTATGGTTTGCATTTCCTTTGCAGTGAGTCGCCTTGAGCCATGCAGGCCCCCAGCTGTGCAGGACCCAGGAGGAAGGCACCCCGAGCAGGGTACCTGGAGGAGGGGAAGGGGTGTTGACCTAAGAGCCCATGGGAAGAAGAGGTCTGTGGGCTGTGTGTCTCAGCTGTGAGATCTGAACAGACCCCTAAAGTCTCGGCCGGGAAACAAGGGCCCTGTTGGCCATACCCTAGGGGCACCCATGTTGTGCAAGAGGCATGGTGCCCCCAACTGTGTTTTTGAAAGACTCCACATTAGAGAGGATTTTTTTTTTTTCTTTTTAAAAAGGAGTGGGGACAGGGAGGAAAGGGTGGTGGTCTTAGGATGTGAGACATCCTCTCAGCTGCCTCGAATCAGAGGTTGTCAGGGCTGGATGAAGTCCTGTCCACCGCGCTCTCCGTGACCCTGTGGGAGTGTGGTAGGGAGGAGGGCCAGATGGAGGAGAGATGGAGAAGCGTTCAGAACCCCTACCTCGGGCATCCTGCCCGGCCAAGTGAGTGAGAGAACATCCCCTTTTTTGGTCTTGGAGACTAAGGGCAGCTATCTTGTCAGGAAAAAGTTATAGACTCTAATGCTTCCAAAACCAAGAGGCTGGTTGGTGCCTGGATGCTGATCACTAGAACAACAGGCGAGCAAGAGGAAAAGCTGAGGGGGACTGGGGCGGCGTTTAGGAAACTTGTCACCCATAACACCACCTGACCTGTATTTGAACATAGTCATTTTCCCTAGCTCGCTGACAGTGTGGCCGCCACAGAGCAGGCCACCTGCTGGCGTGCTGGGTGCTGCACAGTGACCCCAAAAGACACGAAAAGCTGTGTTCCCAAGGAGCTAAACAGCTGTGGGGGAGGCGAGACAGGACCCAGGAGCACCCAGCAGGGTCTGTGCGAACAAATATAAGAACTCCTCGAGGACAGACAGCAGCAGGGCAGATGGTCCCCAGCAGTGCTACAGACACACAGACAAACACAACCACGTGGGCCTTGAGATCAACCTTAGAGACTGACCCAGATTCCTCAGATTGGTTTGAAGCTCTCAAATAGTGTTTCCAGTGGTTTATTCCAGAAGAGACGTCAGCTCCTCTTGGAATCACTTTGGAGCACGTTCCCTCTACAGACCAGTTATAAACATCAGGGACCAGGTCCCCACAGAGCAAAGTCACTCTGTGTAGATGGTGGATCAGGCCCCAGTAGAAGAGGCTTAGAAGCCAATAGAAGAGGATCAGAAGCCAATAGAAGAGGATCAGAAATAAGGGAGCCTCAAAAATAGTGAAATGGGTGCAAACTCCCACTCTTAAATCAAGCCAGTCATGTTAACAGACCTCACACCTGAGGGATGATTTTGCTTGTTTGCCCATTTCTCCCACATGGAAGGAAACAGGTGCTAAGAAAGGTAAGTTATAAAAGAAAACTCCTGGGACTTCCCTGGTGGTCCAGTGGTTAAGATTCTGTGCTTCCAATGCAGGGGGCACGGGTTCAACCCCTGGTTGGAAAACTAAGATCTGATGTACTGCAGGGCAAGGAAGCCCACCCACCACAACTGCTGAGTCAACACACTCTGGAGCCCGTGAGCCACAACGAGAGTTCGTGGGCCACAACGCAAGACCCTACTTTCCCAGCGAAAGTGCCACAGCTAAGCCCCAAGGCAGCCAAATAAATTAAAAAAAAATAAAAATTCGCTATACTATTTTCAGGGTTCAATGCAAAAGGAAAATGTGAGACTCCTTGTTTAAAAAGAAAAATAAACCTGAAAGGTACTAAAAATTAAAAAATAAATAAATAAAAGAAAACTACTGCCTTATCCTGATTAACTGGGAACAAACACAGAGATGACTTCTTTCCTATAAAAGTGAAAACTGTAGGGAATGGAACCAGGGGTTCTCAACCAGGGCGCTCTTGGTATTACGGCCTGGAGAGTTTCTTTGCTATGAGGGACTGTCCTATGCACTGTAGGGTATTCAGCAGGGCTCTGTTCACTGGGCCCTGGCTCCGTGTGCGACAACCAAAAATGTCTCCCGACGCTGTCAAAGGTCCCCTGGGGGCAAAGTCACGTGCAATGGAGTCTCACTGCGACAGATGAAGGGGTTGGGGTCCCAGGCTGCACTAGGGACAAGCCTCCCGCTCATTTGGAAAGAGCTTGACTTCCAAAACGGAAACAGAATCACAGGAGGGTCAGTGAAGTTCACAGGGCTCAACATGATCAAATTCAAATAACGTGTGGTGCCTTCTCGAGAAAAAAACGTTTGAGGATTTCCAGGGTCTATATAAATTACTTTTATAGCGTCGTTAGTTAGATATGTACAGACATGAAACCAGGCATGCATCCCACAGGCTTGTAAATTCTACAACTATAAAGTCAAAACAGCTTCATGATTGTGACAACCCAACAGCAAACAATAAATCTTAAGTTAACAGCATTCCTTTAATGAGACAGATGGCATGATTTTGTGGAGTAAACTGCCCCTGGCTTTGTCACTGGGTGCCAAGTCCTCTTGGGGGTAGGGCATCGTCCCCTGACTCACATCTCACACAACACAGTCTCTTCAAACTTCCATGAAAACTCTGGCTGTGAGCTTCCCATGAGGTCACTTGGCAAACGCAGACACTACTCATGAGGGCCACCTGTGCGTTCACCTGACCGGCCTGAGACAATCGAAGCAGCACCTCTGGGCCCTAGTGTGATCATAACCATGAGTGATGCTGGCTCTGTCAGCTTTAAGGTGGACTTACAGAGGACCCAGATGACGTGCGTGTTCTTTAGAGTCTCATCCAAATGGGAAGAATTTCTTATTTTTAAAGAATTAAAGTTCCCACAGAGAACTCCCAAGAATACACCAGGAGACTCTCAGAGGAGTTCTAACTGGGTCTGATCCTCTTTACAGATGAGGTTCAAGACCCTGAAAACTGCCCTGGGAAACGAGTGCTGAGGCTCAGGGCTGGCTGGAAAGGGGCCTGGGCTCTGGCAGCCAACGCCCTTTCCTCTCCATCCCTGCACCACATTAGAGAATTCTTACGTGAGACTATGCATAAGATTTAGCTTATTGTTTTAAATGTTCATTCAACTGAACACATCCGTTTTTTAAAGTAACTAAATTGATCTAGGGGGTTTCTTTTTTCAAATCTCAATCTTTAATATTTGTTTGTGCATACTTAGTGCAGGTGTGTGTGAAATACAAAATACACATTTACATAAAAGTTCATTAAACATTAATATCCAGTTTAGGGACTGGCCTGGTGGTCCAGCAGCTAAGACTTTGAGTTTGCAATGCAGGGGGCCTGGGTTTGATCCCTAGTCAGGGAGCTAGACCCCACAAGTCATAGCTAACGATTTCTACATGTTGCAATGAAAGATTCCACAGGCTGCAACTAAACATCCCATGGTCCACAACAAAGATCAAAGATCCCGCATGCTGTGACCAAGACCTAGTGGAGTCAAATAAATAAATATTTTTTAAAACATCTTGAAAAATATCTAGTTTAGTGAAAAATTGTGAAGCAAAAACTCATGAAACAAAACATTTCCAGTGCCCAGAAGTCCTGAGTATATTTTGCAATCACAATCCTTCCTTTCCTCCAAAAGTAATTACCATTAAAGGAAACTATAAGCAAGGTGAAAAGACAGCCTTCAGAATGGGATAAAATAACAGCAAATGAAGCAACTGACAAAGAATTAATCTCAAAAATATATAAGCAACTCCTGCAGCTCAATTCCAGAAAAATAAATGACCCAGTCAAAAAATGGGTGAAAGAACTAAACAGACATTTCCCCAAAGAAGACATACAGATGGCTAACAAACACATGAAAAGATGCTCAACATCACTCATTATCAGAGAAATGCAAATCAAAACCACAATGAGGTACCATTTCACGCCAGTCAGAATGGCTGCAATCCAAAAGTCTACAAGCAATAAATGCTGGAGAGGGTGTGGAGAAAAGGGAACCCTCTTACACTGTTGGTGGGAATGCAAACTAGTACAGCCACTATGGAGAACAGTGTGGAGATTCCTTAAAAAACTGGAAACAGGACTGTCTTATAACCCAGCAATCCCACTGCTTGGCATACACGCTGAGGAAACCAGAATTGAAAGAGACACGTGTACCCCAGTGTTCATCACAGCACTGTTTATAATAGCCAGGACATGGAAGCAACCTAGATGTCCATCAGCAGATGAATGGATAAGAAAGCTGGGGTACATATACACAATGGAGTATTACTCAGCCATTAAAAAGAATACATTTGAGTCAGTTCTAATGAGGTGGATTAAACTGGAGCCTATTATACAGAGTGAAGTAAGCCAGAAAGAAAAACACCAATACAGTATAATAACGCATATATATGGAATTTAGAAAGATGGTAACGATAAACCTGTATGCGAGACAGCAAAAGAGACACAGATGTATAGAACAGTCTTATGGGCTCTGTGGGAGAGGGTGAGGGTAGGATGATTTGGGAGAATGGCATTGAAACATGTATAATATCATATATGAAACGAAATGCCAGTCCAGGTTCGATGCACGATACAGGATGCTCGGGGCTGGTGCACTGGGATGACCCAGAGGGATGGTTCAGGGAGGAAGGTGGGAGGGGGGTTCAGGATGAGGAACACGTGTACACCTGTGGCAGATTCATGTTGATGTATGGCAAAACCAATACAATATTGTAAAGTAATTAGCCTCCAATTAAAATAAATAAATTTATATTTTTAAAAATAGAAGAAAAGAAAACTCAAACAAAACAAAACAAAAGTAATTGCCATCCTAACCTTACTTCTTATAATGATTCCCTGGCTTTTCTTTATAGTGTTGCCCTCTCTATATGCATCCCTGAACAACAGACTGAGTTCTGCCTGTTTTTTTAAGAGCTTCTACCAATTGCGTCTTGCTTCTTTTGCTTGACATTCTGTCTGTGGAATTCATCCCTGCTATTGTAAATGGCTCTGGCTCTCACTTATCCTTTCTAAGTCCGGCAGACATTTGGGTTGTTTCCAGCTTGGGGCTATTAGGAACAATGCTTCTCTAAACACTCTTGTATATACCCTGATCCACAGGAAATACATACACATCTCACTCCAGGGCATTTTCCCACAGTGGCATTTCTTCACTCGTCAACAGGGTGTGTGAATTTTCAACTCAGTAGCCAATAACTATTTTCCAAAGTCATTACTTCAGTTGAAAGTCCCACTAGCAGTACTTCCCATTATTCTCTGTCCTCATTAGCACTTATTATTGTCAAACTTTAAAACTGTAACTGTCGGGCGGGTGTGTAGAGATATCTCATTATGTGTTAATTTGCTGGTTAATTTCCCTGGTTACGAAGGGAAAAAAAAAAAAAAGGTATCTCTTGCTTCAGTCATTGGGCACATGAATTTCTTCCTATGGGATGTGCCTGTTTAAATGTTTTACCATCTTTCTATTGTCAAATTAAAATTTTCTTCTTAAATCAATGTTATCTTCATCAAAATTTTGTTTGACACAAATGTATGCCCGTCTTTCAAGGTACCTCTGCTTACCTGAGGACTGTATACAGCTAGAGGCAAAATGTCTAAGATCTGCAAGTTTGGAAGTAATTTTTTTCTACTCCAAGTCATTAAAAAGATAACAATAGAGATTCACAGAGGAAATACCTATCCAGATCTTTTTTCTTGCCTTAATTTTCCAAATTCAACATCCTTTTATTGAGTTTGCTCCCTCCTGCTTCCCTATATTTTCCTAGAGAACAAACATACCCTTATATATCACCATACTTTGTTAAAATCACCAAAAACAGCCACTGTATTTGAGCTGTATACTCTGTATTTCTCAGCGCGGTGTGTTGTATGCACTGTTATGAGTTAGCTAAATGTCTATAGTGAAGTGGTTGAATATATATGATAATGTAGCTGAAATTTTAAATAAAATATGCATACACGACTCTAATAGTTATGATATCTAATAAAAAATAAACAGCTCAAGCCTCAGCTCTAGCTTTTGCTCCCCTTATCTCCTTTAGACATTTGGGGATGAGCTCATTGGCAAAGAGCGAAGCCCATATAATCTACCATTAAATAAATTATTCAGTAATCTGTGATGCCCTTGTAACGTGAGAATCCCCTATTAAAAAAATAAATAGCTGCTCTGCTTATGGAGGCATGTGCCTACTGTATATAGTCTTTGTAAATGTTGCTTTGCTAGTGAACCCAATTAGGCCTCCCTGGTCATCTACAGAATTCATGTTTGTTGCAGGGTTTTTATACTCAACCATTTATCACATGCATATGTATGGGTATGTGATACGTATACACACACCCAGAGGAAATCCCTATCCAGAGAACCATCAGAGAAAGTCCAGCATGTATGAGCTATTTGTTAGAGCTGTCTCTTTTTTCCCATAACACTTTGGACCCTCAAATAGGGACAAAGTGAGTTTGGGACATTCTATAATAGTTATAGGAGTTTCTGGCTGTATCCAAGCAACTGGGTCTCTACTTTTTTTAAAGTAAACATTTAAGTTGTCTGCTAAAAGCATCAATTTCCCTCCAGACAAATAAAAACATGGACACCAAGTTTCCCCTCTTACCTCTCATTTTCCCCCAGGGGTGAGTAGAAGGCCTGAAAGCTGGGGTGGGATCCGGGCTGCATGGAGTTGAGGAACTGAGGAGGCAGCTTACAGATCAGAACTGGGCAGAGGGCCCAAATGCATTCTCATTCTGGAAGGGCTGGAAAAGAAATAGGTATCTATTTTTCATAGTTTAATTTTTTGATTAGAAAAATATCTTATGAACGTAGAAACATAGTTGGTATGTGGACTAAGCAATTCCCTTTATTGTAGGCCCATGACGGCCAGAATAGCTCATTAACTACATTATCCATGCACTATTTGTCACTTTTGAGTTGGCAATTACTGAAAATGTTTCAACACTGCATCAAGTCATGTCTCAAAAGCAGACACTGATAGAATACAAAGCATGTCGGGAAAAATGTAGATTGATGAGTGGAATGGAATTATGTGAATACTAGTGGAAATTAGGTGGAAATTTTGAAATTTTCCAACACTTCACACAGTTGTTTAGTAAAGAAGCTTCTGAAAAAACAGTACATGAGACAGAGAAAGACAAATACTGTATAATATCACTTATCTGTGGAATCTAAAAAAACACAACAAACTAGTGAAAATAACAAAAAAGAAGCAGACTCACAGATATAGGGAACAAACTAGTGGTTACCAGTGGTGAGAGGGAAGGTAGGAGAGGCAATATAGGAGTATGAGATTAAGAGGTACAGACGACTATGTATAAAAATAAACTACAAGGATATATTGTACAACTAAGGAAATATTAGCAACATATAGACAATAATAGCTATAAATGAAATATAACCTTTAAAATTGTAAACCTCTATATTGCATACCTATAACTTACTAATACTGTACAACTATAGCTCAGTTTTTAAAAAGTAAAAAACAATAAGATAATGTAGTAGAAAAAGCAATGCATGAAAGTTGCACAAATGAGCTTACAATTAAAAGCTGAAATATAAAAAGACTTCAGAACTTAAATTACCACAGTGAGGTTCTACTACACACCCATCAGAATGACTATAATATGAAGTAGTAATGATATCAATTATTGGCAAGGATGCACAAAAAATGAATCACTCATACTTTGCTGGTGGAGAACATTTTGATAGTTTCCTATAAAACTAAATAAACATGCAGTATCCACATGATCTAGCAACTGCACTCGGGCAATTATCCCAGAAAATAAAAACTTACGTTTTATCTTTATAGAAAAATCTATATATGAACGTTCATAGAAGTTTTATCCATAATTGCCCCAAACTGAAAACAACCCAGATGTCCTTCAGTGGATGAATGGTTAAATTAACTATGGTACATCTATACGTTGGAATACAGCCCAGCATAAAAAGAAACAGATTAACACGTGCAAAAACTCGGTCGGATCTCAAGGGAATCGTTGCTGCTAACTTGTGTCCGACCCTTTGCAACTCCATGGACTGCAGTGCACCAGGCTTCCCTGTCCTCCACTATGTCCCAGAGTTTGCTCAAACTCATGTTCATTGAGTCAGTGATGCTATCCAGCCATCTCATCCTCTACTGCCCTCTTCTCCTCCTGCCTTCAATCTTTCCCAGCATCAGGGTCACTTTTGAGGGAATTAAATTGAGTCAAAAAAGCCAGTCCTGAAGGTTTCACAGGTTTTGATTTCATTTATATAACATTCTTTTTAATATGTTATTTGTTTATTTTTGGCTGCACTGGGTCTTCACTGCTGCACTCAGGCTTTCTCTAGTTGTGGCTTGTGGGCTTCCCATTGCAGTGGTCTCTCTTGATGTAGCACATGGGGTCCAGGATCCGAAGGCTCAGCAGTCATGGCTCACAGGCTCTAGAGTCCAGGCTCAGTAGAGTGGTGGATGGGCTTAGTTGCTCTGCCGCATCTTCCTGGAATCTTCCTGGAACAGGGATGAAACCTGTGTCTCCTGCATTCGCAGCTGGGTTCCTCACCACTGGACCACCAGGGACGTCTTATATAACATTCTTGAAACAACAAAAATATAGTAATAGAGAACAGGTTGTCAGGGGTTCGGGCTGGGGGTAGTGAGGAGGGAGCAAGACGAGGATGTGTGGCGTTAGACAAAGGTAACACAAGAGATAGTGACTGATAAATGAAACTCCACGTGATAAAATAACAAAGAACTAAATACACACACAGACGACAAGGGAAATACGAATAAGATCTGGGGATTAGACCCGTGTCAATATCCTGACTCTGATATTGTACCACAGTTTTACAAGATGTTTACCATTGGGGAAAATTGGGCAAAGAACTTACAGTGTCTCCCTGTATTATCTCTTAGCAATCACTGTGCATGAATCTACCTCAAAATAAAGTGTTCAATTAAATTTTAAAAATTAAATGCAATCTGGTATTCTCATGATGAGCCTTTGTTAACCTTGTTATAGAAAGAAAGAATTCAGGTATGAGGCTACAGAAAGACCAGTGGGGAATCCCGAGAAGCCCAGAAAATGTTCAAAGTGGAGGACAAAAGCAGAGGCTGGAGTTATTCCTGCCCCTGTGCATGCACATGGGTGAAGGAGGTTTTTGGGGCGCCAGGGCAGAGTAAGCAGGGAGCTCTTAGCAACAGGGATCTGCTATGTGCTAGTGAGGAAGCTTCCAGAGGCCCAGGAAGGGAACACATAGCAGCTCCCAATGGGGGCCCAATTTCCAGCCATGAGTTTTCTTTAACTTCGTTAAGTCAAACATCCTTGTTCTTGTTCAGTTGCTCAATTATTTCTGACTCTTTGCGATCCCACGGACTGCAGCACCCCAGGCTTCTCTGTCCTTCACCATCTTCTGGAGTTTGCTCACACTCATGTCCATTGAGTCAGTGATGCCATCCAGAAGACAGAACGAATCCACAAGCTGCTGAAACCCAATCATGTGTATGTGATGGATTCAAACCACAGAGAACATGGATGATCTTTGGGTGGTCATGCATGAGACACCACAGCTTCGACTGTGCTTCTGTTTGGTTATCAAACTGCAATTCCACTGATGCCCTCTCCAGGCGTGTATTCTCTGCGAGCAATGTGAGAAGGTGCTTGGGTTGAATTGAAAATTTGCCCTGAGTTTGCAATTATATGACCTTCTTTATTCAGACCTCGATTAACTCAGCTTTTGGATAATCTATGGTGAAGAAAAAGAATTGACCAAGAATGAAAAGAAATGGATAAGTCAATGCAGGAACTGGAAGTCTGTTCCCAGAGACCGTGGGTGGGCTCAGTGGAACCTTAAAACCTTAAGGCCTCACCCCATCTCAGAGCCAGATGTGAGTGGAAGAGGCTGATAATAACTTAATGACTGACTGGAGTGGGGGTAGGAGTCCAGGAGATTAGTGAGAAAAACAAAACAGGCCACTTACTTAGCATTCTGTTCAAAATTGCAAACTTCAATACTGATTTCTAAATAACAATTCACAGCCTATACTTTACTGATTCCTTAATCCCACTTCAGAAAAAGCATGTTCTACAGCATTTGTTTAATAGCTCTAGTTCTGATTATCTGTCACCTTGGTTCATTTGCTGTCCTTCAGGCACTCATTGTTGTTCTGTGTTTAAAAGACAGTTGATGTCCTTTATTTAGGTATCTTAATGAACCTCTACCAGGCATTTTCAGCTTGAACAGTGAGATCTATATTTTTCACTCTCTTGATGGCCCACCAGAGTAAAACAGATAGCTTGGGGTAAATACAGAAAAAAAGATGAACTTTGGAGGCAGACAGAACTGCATTTGCCAACTGTGTGACCTCATCAACTTATTTAACTTCTCTGAATCTATCTAGCAAAATACTTAAAGGTACAGGATTTAGGAAGATGTGTTACATATATTCAATGGAATATTACTCCAATATTGAAAAAGATGAAATAATGCTATTTGTAGCAATATGGATGAACCTACAAATTGTCATATTGAGTGAAATAAGTCAGACAGAGAAAGATAAATATCATTTGATGTTGCTTATACCTGAAATCTTAAAAAAAAAAAACTTATTTATAAAACAGAAATAGACTCACATACTTAGACAATGAACTTATGATTACCAGAAGGGGATGGAGGGGAGAAGACAGAGTTAGGGAATTTGGGACTGACATGCACACACTGCTATATTTAAAGTGGATAACCAACAAGGACCTACTGTATAGAACAGGGAACTCTGCTCAATATTATGTAACAACCTTAATGGAAAAATAATTTTTAAAAGAATAGATACATGTATATGTATAACTGAATCACTTTGCTGTACACCTGAAACTAACCCAACATTGCTAATCAACTATGATCCAACAAAAAACAAAGTTTAAAAAATTTTTTTAAAACAAAACAAGAGTATAATATGCACTGAGAGGAGATAAATTTTGTGAACTTTGTGTATTTCCACCCAGAAAAGAACAGCAATACATTGTCATTTTACCAATGGGATTTGGTTATATAAAATAAAATGTACTCTATAAGTATATATAAAAGTATAGGCTTTTGGATCAGACCACGTGATTTGAATCCTAGTACCACTACATACTGCCTGAGTGTCCTTGAATAAATTACTAAACGTATTTAAACCTTAGTGTCTTCACCTGTCAAATACATGTCACAGATAGTTTCTCTCCTTCCTTAAAAATACATTTGGCTTTTAGCTGTGCCCATGGCCTTCTAAATAAAGGCCACATTTTTCAACCTCCCAGGTAGCTAGGTGTGGCTATGTGACTACGTTCTAAGATATCATGTGCAATTTCTGGGAAGTATACTTAAAGGAAGGGTGTGTGCTCGTCTTCATCTCTTCTTTCATCTTGTCTCCTGGAACACAGATATGATGGCAGGAGCTAAGCAGTTATCTTAGACCACGACAGTGACAGCCATACTCTAAGGGCTGGCAGAGCTGAAAGCTGAAAGAAGCTGCTCTCTCTGAATAGTCTGAACTTTCATTTAAATTCTAATGTGAGCAAATACAACTTGTGTATTTAAATCACTGTTAACTCATGTTTTTTGTCACGTTATCTGAACTTAATCCTAACTGCTAGAATAAAGATCAAAATAGCTACCAAGGGACATGAATGAAAAAGGACCTTCAGAAGTTCTTTCCTCCATAAAAGCAATGAGAAAACTTGCCAAAATGATCAGAATCAACTTTTTTTTAAACTCTGAAAATTAGCAAAAGACTTTTTGGTTAGCCTATTCATTCAATTCGTAGGTATATATTCAAGAAGAACCACTAGATCTCAGTAAGAACAGCAAGGTTTGTGGCATTTTAATATGACCCTTTTCCAGCTCTATGGTGACCTTGAAAATAAAAGCTTCCAATTGTGCTGAAAATTAGAAACCTTCCAGCCACTGGAGGGGGCAAAACAGGATTGAAGCACCTTTAAAAACCTCATTCCCAGAGAATGGTTGTTATTTGACTTGTCTGGTGATCTTGTGAAAGACCCCACTGGTATCTTTATTTGACCTATGTTGGAGCTCACTCACATGGCAGGCCTTTTACTCTGGTATTTCTGTTGACAAAAATTCAAGGCAATTATTTGATTTTATAGCTGCCTAAAGTGGTAGGTAACAGTTGGGGCAAACAATAAGCTAACCAAAAAGTTCAAAAGGAAAAACTGTGGAATGAAATGTTTATAGGAACTTTGAAAAACCCTGACACTTTCTTGGGAATCTACAAGGACGTACTCATTTGCAGGGCTGTGTACATATTCAGAAAATACCTGAGAAAGCCCTAAATTCTCACCCTGAAGCTCTGAAAAGGGAGGAAATAAAGGTTAAGACAGAGTTGTCAACTGCCTGGCTAAGAATTGAAAATGTGCTTCAACACTCTCCTCAGCAAAGACTAGGAGACTTATTAGTTCTAGGTATTTAAAGAAATCTCTGTGCAATCATTAGCTGACCACTAAGATAATTAAACAGAGACTTCAGCAGTCAACCTAACACAGAAAACAGATTTAGTTAAAAAAAACACTAAATAAATAACAACAGCAAAACAAACCTGGGAAGGGTAGAAAATCTGATTTCCAAAGTTGTCGCAACATATTTAAAATATTTAAGGTTTAAAAGTATTACCAGACAAGCTGGTAAGCAAGAAAATACAGCTCATACACAGGAAAAAGCAATCAATAGAAACTGTCCCTGAAGAAGTCCAGACATTAGATTTACTAGGTGAAGACCTTAAGTCAGCTGTTTTAAACTTATTCAAAGAACTAAAATAAATCATGTCTAAAGAAATAAAGTATAAGAATTATATATCACCAGAGAATATTAATAGAAAGATAGAAATGTCACATACACATATACACATATAAAGAACCAAATAGAAACTCTGATGTTGAAATGGAAAATTCACTAGGGGAGCTCAAAAGAAGATGGGAGCTGGCAGAAGAAAGAATTAGCAAACTTGAAAGATAGGTCAATTGCAAGTATCCAGTCTCAGGAACATAAAGAGAAAAGGAAGAAGGAAAATGGATAGAACCTCAAAGATTTGTGTGGGACAGCATAAATGTACCAACGTATGCATAATTGGAGTTTCAAAAGGAAAAGAGAAAAGGCAAAAGGACATTTGAAGAAATAATGGCTTAAAAAGTCCCAAATTTGATGAAAAGCATCAATCTACCACTCAAGATACTCAGCAAACTCCAGGTAGCATAAACTCGAAAGATCCACATCTGGACACATCAAAATCAAACTGTCAAAAGCCAAGGCAAAAAGAGAAACTTGCAAATTGCAGGAGGGAATCAACCTATCATATACAAAAAGTTTTCAGTAAAATGAACTCTTACTCCAATTAAAAGGCAGATATTGGCAGAATGGATAAAAATAAACCAATACAATAGAACTGTATGCTTTCTATAAGAGACATGCTTTAGACACAAATAAATTGAAAGTAAAACAATGGAAAGAATATCATGTAAACAGTCACCAAAAGAGAGCTGGAGTAACTATGCAGATATCAGATAAAACATTATACAAATTAATTACATGTTATACTAACATATGACCAAATTGTTGCTAGAGAAAAAGAAGAAAATTTTATAATAAAAGGGTCAATCTAGCAAAAAAGTCAAAACAATTACAAACATATGTACTTATCAAAGTCCCAAAGGACATGAAGCAAAAATAACAGAATTGAAAGGAGAAATACTAATTCAGCAATAACACTTGGAAACTTCAAAACCTTGCTTTCAATAATAAATGTAAAAATGAGACAGAAGATCAACAAGAAAACAGAAGACCTGAACAGCACTATAAACCAGCTAAACCTGACAGAATGTTCCATACAACAGCCGAATACACATTCTTCTAAAGTGCATATGGACCTTTCTCTAGCCCTATGCTTGGCTACAACAACTCTGAATAATATTAAAATCATGCAAAGTACATTCTTCAACCACAAACTGTAAACCAATAACAGAAGAGAATTTGGGAAATTTGCAAATATGTAGAAATTACACAACATATTTCTAAATAACCAATGGATAAAAAGAAAGGAAAATTAGAATAAAGACATGTGAATGTCTCCTGCACTGCCGGTGGATTCTTTACCAGCTGAGTTACCAAGGAAGCCCCCGTAAATGAAAACACAACATATTAAGTCTTGCGGGCTTAAAACATGCTTAAGCCAAAACATGGCTTCTAAGCCAAAATCGTACTTAGAAGGAAATTTGTAACTGTTAATATTTTAAAAGAAGAAAGATCTCATATCAATACATAATCTTCCACCTTAAGAAACTGAAAAAGAAGAGCAAACAAAACTCAAAACAAGCAGAAGAAAGCAATGAAGATGAAAGTAAAAATAAAGTACAAAGAGGGGAAAAAATAGAGAACATTAACACAACAAAGGTCAAGTTTTTTAAAAAAAGATTAGAAAATTGACAAACCATTAGCTACACTGACCAGGAAATAAGAGAGAAGGGTCAAATTATTAAAATGAGGAATGACAGGGATTACACTGACCTTAGAGAAATTAAATAATAAGGGAATACTAATGAATAGTTGTATTCTAACAAATTAGATAACCTTGATGAAAGGGAAAGATAATGTCAAAACTACTCAAGTCACCTTTGAGAGCTGGCAACTTTCACACCTTTCACTTCTCCCTGAAACTCTCATCCATAGTTCTTTCATTTTACCTATTGAAGCCACATGAAATAATGCTAATCTGAAACCACAGTGCTCAGAATTAAGACAGACCTGGTTGAGATTCCACTTTAATTGCTCCCCAGCTGAATGATTTGAGACACATTCCCCTCTCTGAACCTCAGTTCATTCATCTTATATAAAATAGCAATGATTTATATACAATTTTCTCACCAAAACAAAAAGCCCTGAACCACAGGACTTTACTGGTGAATTCTACCAAAAGTTTATAGGAAAATCAATACCAGTGTTTCACAAACTCTTCCAAAATATAGAAGAGGCAGGAACATTTCCTAACTTTCTATGAGGACAGTTGTACCTTGATTACAAAACCAGACAGAGACATCACAAGAAAGAAAAAAAACAAACAAACTAGGAAACTGAATTAGCAATATATTAAAATATTTATTATGCTTTATAATATATATTAAATGACATGGTAAATATAAAAGGCAAACACATGGAACTCTATCCAATTCATTTCTTTCCTGTTTTCCCCTGAGTATAACAGAATCACCACTCTTTCCATTCTGATTTCCCTCTTCTATGTATAGTTAATCCTCACTTTTTGTGAGTTCTGTATTTGCAAATTCACCTATTTACTAAAATTTATTTATAATCCCCAGATCAATACTCATGTTGCTTTCGAGCTCATTCATGGATGTGTACAGAGTGTTAGCACATTTGAGTTGTCTGACACACAGGTTCCCAGCTGAGGCAAAACAAGTCTTCTTTTTTTCTTATATCCTTTGGGGGTTTTGTATAGTGATTTTTTTTTTCCTCACATTTTTGTGCTTTTTTTTTTTTTGTTGGTGGTAATTTCACTGCTTAAATGATCCCCAAGTGTAATGCTGAAGTGCTATCTAGCGTTCTAAGGAATAGTGTCTGTGACATGCCTTATGCAGGAAATACATTGTATTAGATGAGCACCCTTCAGGCATGAGTTACAATGCTATTGGCCATGAGTTCAATGTTAATGAGTCAACAATGTATTTTAAGTAGTAAAAGTGTTAGTCACTCAGTCATATCCAATTTTTTGTAACCCCCATGAGCCGTAGCCCACCAGGCTCCTTTGTTTGTGGCATTTTCCAAGCAAGAATACTGGAATTCGTAGCCATTCCTTTCTCCAGGGGATCTTCCCAATGCAGAGATCGAACCCGGACTCCTGCACTGCAGGCAGATTCTTTGCCATCTGAGCCATCTACAAAGCCCTATATTTTAAGTAAGGTGTCTTTAAATAGTTACACACATAAAACAACATTATTACTGATCAGTTGATAAAACTATTGTATGCAGAGGCTCATAGGAACTTAACTTGTATTTCCCAAAGGAGCAATGGCTCACTATTTTCTATTTGCAATGACTTTATAGAACATAACTACCATAAGTAACAAGAATCAGCTGTTCATGTACCCTGCTATAATAGATTAAAACACATGGCGACAATATGTGAAGCTGTTTCCATCAACAGACTATTTCCCCATACTTTGAATCTTGGCTGGCCTTGTTCTGTTGGTCACTTGACCAACAGAATGTGGCAGAAGGGTTATGCAAGTTCTGGAGCCTACATTCAAGAGAGCTTGAAGTTTTTGCCTTTTTCATCATGGACCACTGTCCTGAGACTATCATGTCAGGAAGTCAGCTGAGTCTACTGGAGGAGGAGAAGTCACATGAAGAACTGAGGCACCCCAGCCCACAGCCAGCACCAACTTCCAGAAATGTGAATGAGGACATCTAAAATTTTTCAGCCCAGTCAATCCAACCAAGCATAGCTGTGTAAGTAAGCTCAGGAAAAGCCAGCATAGAAGCTGCCCATTCAACTCACAGAATTCCACAAAATTATAAAGCATTGTTGAAAGCATAAGTTTGCAGTATTGTGTTTATAACAGGAGCCAATATCTGATTCACCTGCCTGCTCAGAGTTCAGTGTGGCCATGGGACTTGCTTTTGCAAATTAAATTTGACACATGTCACCTCCAGGTGGAAGCATTTATTTGCTCTTCCTTGTTTTCTCTCTGCTGTGGTTATCAGGGAAATATGTGTGGATAAGGGAGAGCCTTCAGACTGAATGGAACTCAGAGTCAGCATGGGAGGACAGTTGCTCTGGATAAATGTTCAGACCTCAGATATGGTCTGAGCAACAAAATTTTGTTACACAAATCCTAAGATGTGAAGGCTGTTTTTTACTATAGCCTACCTAGCCTCTTCTGATCAACACAGTTGACATAGCACAAATGGAGATTTAAACAGACATTTTCTATACAAGGTATTTTTCCCACCCACCCAAGAATTTCTAGACCCCTTTAGAAAGAGGAGTTTAGGCTGATAGTTCAAAGCAAAGTTGGCTATCTGGGATTAATTACAAATATTAATCAGTTTCTTTGAATCCATTCATTCCACACACATCTGTTGGTATCTTTACTGGTTAACTGTACAAAAGACATTCCTGGGCCACCCTGGTGCTAATGTTATAATTCTTCGGAGAACAAAGAGCTGATCCTGAATTAGGTCAGTAGATACAGCATGCAGAGAACAGAACACCGGTCAACTGACCTTGCTGTCTTTGCTGAGCTGTGTCCCATTATCATAGTCAAGTTCACCTTACAGCTCAACTAGCTTGCAACAATTTTCTCATGTGTCAAGTAAAATGAGAAGTAAAATGTGCCCTGGAATATAAATGGCTGATAAAAAACAATGGTCCTTAAAAAGAGATATAGTCATTTAAGATCTGGTTACATTCCCTATCTTTGATATGTTAATGTACTACATGGTTATATATGTGAATATGGATAAGTATTTGCATCTTTATTTTTTTTAATGCACACCAAAATCTCTAGTTATCTCTATAGGTGAGGCCCTGCATAGTGGCAGACACTAGTTAGGTTTGCAAATTGTAGCACTGCTGTAGTCTCAATGTTTGAGTCCCCTGAAATTCAGGTTAAATCCTGAAACCCAAAGTAATATTAAAAGGTGGGGCCTTCAGGAGGTGACTAGGTCAGGAGGTCAGAGTCCTCATAATGGGATTAGTGCTCTTTTAATAAGAGAGGCCCCAGAGAGATAACTAAGCCCCTTCTGCCATGTGAGGATACAATGAGAAATCTGACCCAGAGGAGGGTCCTTACCTGACCATGCTGGCTCCCTAATCTGAGGCTTCCAGCCTCTAGAACTATGAGAAATATATTTCTGTTGTTTATATGCCACCCAGTCTGTGGTACTTTGTTATAGCAGTTTAATGGACTGAGACAAGCACTCGGTGGCTTCCTACACAAAACACCCATAGTTCAACAAGGTGGAACTGTGTTAACAAACAAAGAAGATCCTCATTATGGGGCAAGTTAAACATGGGCTATCTCTGGCCATCACACAGAGAGATAGAAGATGGATTTACCTGTGGGAAAATCCCCTGGAGGAGGAAATGGTAAGTCACTCCAGTATTCTTTCCGGGGAAATCCCAAGGACAGAGGAGCCTGGCGGGCTATAGTCCACGGTGTTGCAAGAGTTGGGCACGACTGAGCATGCATGCTATGCTGCACTAACGACATCAAATAGTGCTTGACAAACTGTGGATGCACTTGGGCTAGTAACGAGTGCCATTTTTCCACATTGTGGTTAGCGTCTTCGGCTGCTTTAGATTGGTGTCCCTTAAATTAGAATGTAAACCACTGGAAGGGGCTCCCCAGATGGCTCAGTGGTAAAGAATTCACAGGCCAACACAGAAGATGTGGGTTCGATCCCTGGGTCAGTAAGATCCCCTGCAGGAGGAAGGGGCAACCCACTCCAGAGGAGCCTGGTGGGCTACAGTCCATGGGTTTGCAAAAGAGTCAGACACAACTGAGCGACTGATCACACACACCACGGGAAGGGCCAAGAATTTCTGAATTTTCTAATAATTTGTTTTACTGCGTGGGAATTATTCACTATCTTTCCTGCAGAATAATATTAGCTCCTTCCTGTGGTTATAATCCTACCTCTGTCATTCATTTTCCACAGCAGCTTAGCCCACAGTTTCCATTGATTCTGACCAGAGCCTTCTTTCTTTCCCAGCTACCTTTTTCCCTACAGTTCTGAGTGTTGTAAGCCAAAGTTTGGGACACTGGCAAGGATTCAGTTTGAGCCAAACCAGAAGAAATGGATTTGAATTTGAGTTAAAGGAGGAATGATTTGGAATAGGTGTAAAGGAAAAATTCTTGATAAACACTTATCTTCAGATTTGGAAACCGATGCCCTGATGAGTTAAGCCAGCCCCAGACCCCTTCTATGATGAAACTCCAAGTGTAATCTGCATTACATGACCAGGCACAGTCCAGGCACAACTGGACTGCTCCGCTTCCCCTTGTTGACTTAAAAAATGCACAAATGAAAGTTGCGAGTTAAGGTTTATTCAGGGCAAAATGAGGACTGCATCCCAGGAGAAAGCACCTCTGGAGCTCTGAGAAACTGCCCCAAAGAGGCAGAGGGAAGGCCAGTATATAAGTGATTTTTGTGAAGGGGGAGTACATGCAATCAATCACATATTTTTCCAGAAGGTTTCTGCTGGTCTCATAAAGGTTTTGCTAGTCATGAAGAACAGTCATCACCACGAAGGATTTTAATGCTTTTCTAGATATAAGGAGATACAGGAATTGGGCTCATTAAATCGACTCCTGAAAAGTCTCTAACTATCTGAAGGCCTGTCCTGACAGGTTTCCCTCTGAGCACCAAGCCTCAATTCTGCTCTCCACCTTGAGCTCCTTTCAAGGAGTGTTGAAGGTCACCAGCTGCAACAGCACATGCTTTAACCCTTGTAGAGGTAGATGGCAAGTGCCCATGGCAAGTGCCGATGTGTTGTTGACATTCTCATGCCCAAGCAGTCCCATCCCACTTCTGCCACACACACCCCCTCCTGTATTAACTCCAAAAGCACCAACTAGTACCAAGGATCTGCTTAAGCCTTCATGGGGAAATAGAGAAGGGCACACAAACTTCACGCAGTCGCCTTCCATCCCCTTTAGCATCCCTGCCCTCTCTCTGAAGTTCCTCTCCCAACCTCTGTTTCTGCCTCTCCCTCCCATGCTCACTCCACTCCCATCCCCCAGATCACCTCTCAGAACCCCAGCACCTTGCACCACCCCCTGAAGAAAAATAGAAACCAACACAACAACATTCAGCACCATAAAAGGTCTGCAGGTCCCCAGTCTGCCCCATCAAGCCTCTGGGGATGGAGGTAGAGAGTTAGGCTCAGGAGCCCCAAACATGAGGTTGAGCTGAGGGAAAACTCGTGCCATTCTTCAGCTCTGAAGCAGGTCACAGCACCCCAGGGCTCCCTCAACCAGTGAGAAAACAATGGTTCAGGTCTCCCTTGAGTTCAAAGCAGGAGTTTGGCCATGTGGTCTCGGGTTGTCCCTACTGGATGTGTGGTTCTGCAATTGACTTTCTTTGTGAGGCAAAAAATCATGCTACCAAGAATATAACCACTTGCTAGAAGCCTGGACACTTTCCCTAGAGATCGAAGTTCCTGGGAAAATCAAGAATAAAGAGAATAGGGACAAGTGAAAGTGATGGCAGCAACGTTCAATAGAAAATACTTGGAACTAGACAACACAGTTTCTCATTTGATCTGACCTCAGACTGGCTGCTTGGGGCCCTGGGAAAAATCACTCAGGGTTTTTTCTTATCCCCTGCTTCCTCCACTGTAAAAATGGGGATGCCCTTCCTACCTCACAGGGGTCATTGGGAGGCTAAATTGAGACAATGCGTAGGAAAGGATGTTGAGGGAAAAAAGGCTTAGCAGTGAAACAAACAAGTTAACTTGCATTTCTTTTTAGCTTGAATATAGAGACTCCAGGATATAGTCAGACCAGCTTTTCCCACGTGAGTTGTTATGGCTCCTGACGTGTTGGTGCTTGTGCAGAGCTTACTCATTGTTTCAGAAGAAAGCTCCTTTTATTGTGAAATTGTGAAATCATTGCCCTAGCAAACTATTATAGGATCCCTGATACGATGGTCAGAATTCCCCATGACAGAGTGTCAAGACGAGGTTATTTCAAGAGATAGGTGAGCTTGAAGAAGCATATGGGGTTGGGGCCAGAATCAAAGAGATGCTTGCTAGAAACACAGCTGGAACCAAGTCCAAAAAGGCTTGAGAAAGAAGCCAGAGTGTCTCAAGAAGGATGGTGGGTAGGGCTGAAGGAAAAGAGAGGAGTACGAACAAGAGCCCTTCACCTTGGAGGGCACACAAGTGTATTAAAAGTGTTTGCCTGTTCAGCCGCACAGTCACGTCTGACTGCAATCCCATGGACTGTAGCCCACCTAACTCTTCTGGCCATGGGATTCTCCAGGCAAGAATACTGGAGTGGGTTGCCATTTCCTCCTCCAGGGGATCTTCCTGGCCCAGGGATCGAACCTGCATGTCCTGCCTTTTCAGGCAGATTCTTCACCACTGAAACACCAGGGAAGCCCTATTAAAAGTGCTTAAGCATCTGTTATGTCACTGACTTCTCTAAATGACCTTATGCGGTGTGCGTTCCCACTGACCCTCAGGAAACTGTCACACCAGCTCAGAGAGGTTAAGCAGCTTTCACAAGATCACACGGCGAGTGGCAGGGCATGGGAGAGACGTGAGGTGGGGTAGTTCGGGAAGTGAGGATATTTGAATACTTTCCACCACGACTTCTCCAGGACTTCCCTTTCCACTGTCGCATGTTACTAAAGACAGATATCAGTCTCAAGGAAGGAGTAAATGTTAATGGCATTTGGAGGTCCAGCAGGGCCAGAATTTCAGTGGAAAGGCAAACAAAGCAGAAGGTGCCTTTTTTAAAAAAGAAAATCCCTAACTCCTTGTTTATCACTGAAACAAACTCAGTTCATGTGTCTCCCAGGTTTACTTGGCCTCTCAACCCCCCTACCCTGCCCCTCACACGCCCCCCCACGCACTTCCTTCCACATCCCCCGGTCCTCTGGCTTCAGCAGTTGCTCCTAATAACCCTTAAGTAACACTGAGCTTTTGCATGATGCCTGGAGAATTCCATGGACAGAAGAGTCTGGCTGGCTACAGTCCATGAGGTTGCAAAGAGTCAAACATGACTGAGTGACTGACACACCAACACAACAAAGAAGATAAACAGCCTATGCCCGCGTGTCACAACTGCTAAGCCCATGCTCTAGAGACTCTGAGCCACAACTACCAGGCCCATGCGCTGCAACTGCTGAAGCCTCTGCACCCAGAGCCTGTGCTGCACAACAAGGGAAGCCACCACAATGCCACAGTGAGAAGCCTACACACCGCAATGAAGTGTAAACCCTCTGCCCCCCAACACACACCCCACCGGGGCAACTAGAGAAAGCTCGCATGCAGCGACGAAGACCTGGCACAGCCAAAAAAAAACCTTTACACATATATGTGACAATCCGTTACATATATGAAAAAAAAAGTCCCAGGTTCACAAAGCTCACGGAGTCAAGGCATTTTTAAATCCCCCAGAAGAAGCGGGTTCTGGAAACATCAGGTGCCGTTGTTCTCACTAGGTGGGGTTGGGACATAAAAGACAAGCCTTTGGGATCAGTCATGGTTTCCACTTGCTGTCCCCTTCCAGGAATCTGTCACACTTCACATTTGGTAACTTTATCAGGCAGGGCCACGGAGAGGCCGTGTTTGAGGCCAGGGTGCAGCTGTAACCTGAGTGTTCCAGGGAGTGGCCCTGGCTGGTCCCCAGAGAGAGCTGCTGTCAGGGAGCAGGGCCAGCTGGAGCCAGGAGGAGGGAGCTGGGCGGCCCAGGCCCCTCCCTACACGTGTCAGAGCACGCCCTGCTGGAGAGGTGGGCGCTGGCCTGGACACGGACCAGGGATGATAGACCGCCTCCCACCCATCTTCCTTTCCTCTGCCTTCAGTCCAAACCCACTCTGCCCCTGAAGCCCATCTCCTTCCCTTCCTCTCTCTGTGGCTGCCTTTGCCTGATGGTCTCAGGCATCTCTCATGCACAACGCAAGCTCCACACTGACCTTCTGACCTCCAGCTTTGCTTTCCTCTCATCTGGGTCCCACCGTGAGTGCATCAGAATCAGGAAGGTGGAGATGAGCGGGGGGCACATATAGGAGTTCAGGGCAGATTCTCAGGCCCTGCCCTGACCTAGTGAATGACACTTTTCCAGGTAGGGCCCAGGAGTCTGTATTCTTAACAAGTGCTCCAGAAGATTCTGCAGCAGGCGAAGTCATCCTGTCCTTGGCTGTCAGTCAAAACTTATTTAAACACACATTTTCTCATCTCAGCCCCTAGGTATGGATACCATGGTAGGGATGGGATGGGGGTGGGTGTGTCTAGAAATGCCAGGTGAACTGCTGGGATTGGCCCACCCACAGTCTCTTTACCTGAGGGATCAAGGTGCTGCTGTCCTGGGAAATAACTCATCTCAAGAAAGGAGGCAGTGGAGGAGGAAATGGCAACCCACTCCAGTACTCTTGCCTGGAAGATTCCATGGACAGAGGAGCCTGGTGGGCTGCAGTCCGTGGGGGTCACATGACTGAGCATACTTGCATGAGGGGGGCTGGAGGAGGATGAGTTGATAGCAATAAACAAGTAGAACTGAAAAAAAAAAGAAAGGAGGCAGGACAACCTTGACTACATAAGGAATACAAGCTTCAGTGAAGGCTGAGGAAAGGCTGGTGTTTCACACCAAAGCAATGTCTGGTCCTAACCCACGGACCTAGGGAGAAAGGGAGCTGTAAGTAGAAGCTGGTAGAACCATTGCACTAAACTTTAACACACACACACACAGCAGCAACAGCACTTTTATTTTTTTTTAATCTTTTGGCCTCAATGCAAGGCATGTGGTATCTTAGTTCCCTGACCAGGGATTGAACCTGAGTCCCCAGCATCGGCGGCACAGAATCTTAACCAGTGGACCACTAGGGCAGTCTCAGCAGCAGCATTTTTTAGAGGCCCTTTGGGGAGAGCATTTCTCCAACTCCACCAAAGGGTGACTGTAGTGCCACAGGGCATGGCATGGGCAATGATGCCCGATTAGAGAATGTGAGGACAGCCGGAATGGCAGCAGCACCCATGAAGGGACACCAGACCTCCTGCTTTAAGATGAAGGTCCCCCCGCTCTCACATCCAACCTCCCATTTTAGGTTCATCAGCTTCTTCCCGAAGTAGGCACCCTGACCTTAATGGTTTCAAATTTAACCTCCACGCTCTGCATGTGGTTAGGCTGTGACTTCTGCCGTAGGTCTGACAACTGGTGATTGAGGAACTTAAACCCTTACCAGAAAAACTGAGAGCTGAGGGTCAAAGCGAGAGAGAAGCTACAAAAATCTTGGTAAATAAATACTTAGCATTCACTACACAGAAGAACTGTACAAAAAAAAAAGAAGAACTGTACAAAAAAGATCTTCACGACCAAGATAATCACAATGGTGTGATCACTCACCTAGAGCCAGACATCCTGGAATGTGAAGTCAAGTGGGTCTTAGGAAGCATCACTACCAACAAAGCTAGTGGAGGTGATGGAATTCCAGTAGAGCTATTTCAAATCCTGAAAGATGATGCTGTGAAATTGCTGCACTCAATATGCCAGCAAATTTGGAAAACTCAGCAGTGGCCATAGGACTGGAAAAGGTCAGTTTTCATTCCAATCCCAAAGAAAGGCAATGCCAAAGAATGCTCAAATTACCGCACAATTGCACTCATCTCACACACTAGTAAAGTAATGCTCAAAATTCTCCAAGCCAGGCTTCAGTAATATGTGAACCGTGAACTTCCATATGTTCAAGCTGGTTTTAGAAAAGGCAGAGGAACCAGAGATCAAATGGTCAACATCCGCTGGATCACCAAAAAAGCAAGAGAGTTCCAGATAAACATATATTTCTGCTTTTTTGACTATGCCAAAGCCTTTGACTGTGTGGATCACAAAAAACTGTGGAAAATTCTGAAAGAGATGGGAATACCAGACCACCTGACCTGCCTCTTGAGAAACCAGTATGCAGGTCAGGAAGCAGCAGTTAGAACTGGACATGGAATAACAGACTGGTTCCAAATAGGAAAAGGAGTACGTCAAGGCTGTATATTGTCACCCTGCTTATTTAACGTCTATGCAGAGTACATCATGAGAAACGCTGGGCTGGAAGAAGCACAAGCTGGAATCAAGATTGCCGGGAGAAATATCAATAACCTCAGATATGCAGATGACACCACCCTTATGGCAGAAAGTGAAGAGGAACTCAAAAGCCTCTTGATGAAAGTGAAAGTGGAGAGGGAAAAAGTTGGCTTAAAGCTCAACATTCAGAAAACGAAGATCATGGCATCTGGTCCCATCACTTCATGGGAAATAGATGGGGAAACAGTGGAAATAGTGTCAGACTTTATTTTTTTGGGCTCCAAAATCACTGCAGATGGTGACTGCAGCCATGAAATTAAAAGATGCTTACTCCTCGGAAGGAAAGTTATGACCAACCTAGATAGCGTATTCAAGAGCAGGGATATTACTTTGCCAACAAAGGTCCGTCTAGTCAAGGCTATGGTTTTTCCAGTGATCATGTATGGATGTGAGAGTTGGACTGTCAAGAAAGATGAACACTGAAGAATTGATGCTTTTGAACTGTGGTGTTGGAGAAAACTCTTGAGAGTCCATTGGACTACAAGGAGATCCAACTAGTCCATCTTAAAGGAGATCAGTCCTGGGTGTTCTTTGGAAGGACTGATGCTAAAGCTGAAACTCCAAAACTTTGGCCACCTCATGTGAAGAGTTGACTTCCTGGAAAAGACCCTGATTCTGGGAGGGATTGGGGGCAGGAAGAGAAGGGGACAACAGAGGATGAGATGGCTGGATGGCATCACCAACTCGATGGACATGAGTTTGGGTGAACTCCAGGAGCTGGTGATGGACAGAGAGGCCTGGTGTGCTGCGATTCATGGGTTCGCAAAGAGTTGGACACGACTGAGTGACTGAACTGAACTGAACAATAAAATTAATAGGATGTCACACAGAATAATAACAATATTTGTGACATTTTTGCTTATCTTTGTTAATTTCCATTAGAATATATAGGAAAATGTCAGGATCTTTTTTTGTTATATATACATGTATTTTTAAAATTTTTTATTTTTTGGCCACGTCGAGTGGCATATGGGATCTTAGTTCCTCGATGAGGGACTGACCCTGTACCCCCTGCACAGGGAGCTCAGTCTTAACCCCTGGACCGCCAGGAAAGTCCCCTCTCTATATTTTAAAGGAAATCCTTGTGAATTAATTATGCTTTGCCCCCTATGCTATACATACTGAGGCACTGCCCTTGCATCCTTGCTTCTTGGTTTAAATACCATCCTGGGTTTTTTTTAACTCAGAATTGTGAGCTGTTAGCTGCAGGACTGCTCATAGGGCCCCCAGCTGCAGTATCACCTAGGGAAATGAGTAACTTGGATGTCTGGACAGAAAACACGCAGTTGTCCTCTTGCCAGGGTCAGAGAGTCCTCTCTGCTTGAGATCTTTGAGCCAAAGCTCATGCATCTCTGCTTCCCTCTTCTTGGATCCCACTCACATTCAAGGCCAAGGTCGGTCTCCCTCTCTGTTTTCTTCCACTCCTCCCTGGCCATCTGCTTTCCATCTCTAACCTCCATATCTTTCTTAGAACTCCTTCAGCTAAAAGTTCGGGAATCAGAGGAAGAGCTGGAGGAGGTCAGGCAGCACTGGGACCCCAGAGAAGGCAGGTATTCTCATCCTTCTCTTAGCTCTTTGTCACTTTCTCTGGCTTCTCCAAAGGGTGGAAGTTGTGGCTCAACACCAAAGACAGGAGAGAGAATCTGCCATTCTCACTTCCACAGAAACATCCCATGGACAGGCCTCCAGGCCCCAGCAGGGTCACAGACCCACTCCTGCACTCACCTCTAGGGGAGAAGATGGATGCTATGACTGGTCACTCTCTTTACGCACCACCTTACTCTCATCTTCCTATGACCCAAGCTCCAACAAGCAACATTAGAAAAATGGAAATCCATCATCACTTCCCTACTAGAGATCTTTCAATCACTTCCCGTTCCACTTAGAAGAGAATCCCAGAGTTTAGCCCTGGCCTAGATGACCACAGAATTTAGCCTCTGTGATTTCCCACCTCATCTATTTTCTCCCTTCCTATGGTTCAGCTACATTGGTACCTTCTTACTCATCCTCGGATAAAACAAACTCCTTCCTGCCCCAGGGCCCTGGCACCTGCTCCCTCTGGGATGCTCCCCCCACCCCACCCCCTCTGGAGCCTCCCATGGCTGGCTTCTTCCCTGCTAAGATGCCACGACCTCAGAGAGGCCTTTCTGCATCCGCTATGTCCCTCCATCACACTCAACCCCTTTACCTTGCTTTATTTTCATCACAGCACAAATAGTCACCTCCATCTTTCACAATCACATATCTGCTTGTTTACGACTGTCTCCTCTGACCAGAACATCGGCTTTAGAGCCCAGGGACCCGTTCTCCTTGTTCGTAGGTGTGACACACCCCAGCACCTGGTGCTTAGCTAGTGCTCAACAGTAAACAGTGGATGCAGACCTGGGGGTGGGGCAGCCTAGGAAGGCTGGGCTGTGGACGTGGCACACCCACTGGCAGGCACCTGGACCCTGGAGATGCCTATTGTGGCCTACATGGAGATAGCCTACAGCTTTGACAGGTGAGCAGCGTTTCTTGGAGGAGGTGTGGGTGTCAGACGCGCAGAGTGGATGCTCTCCCCGGCCACCGTTGCCAGTCTCTTTGTCCCCTTCCAGTCTCCATCCGATTCCCATCCTCTGCTTTTCTCAGACTCTTCATTCAAACCTGCCTTCTCACTTCTTGATTTTATAATGCCTATCACATAGATTAGAATATGCCAATGCTTTATTTACAGTTGAGAAAGCAGCTAGCTGTTCATCTGCTTTCTAATATACAGAGATAGTTTCCTTAGGCTGTTGTCAAAAGTTGGGAGCACTGTTCTTTCTGGCTCTTTTGGAGCCTAGTACAGTTACTAGTTAGATGGATTTGCCTTTCAGTTCAGTTCAGTTCAGTTCAGTTCAGTTCAGTTCAGTCACTCAGTTGTGTCGACTCTTTGCGAACCTGTGAATCGCAGCACACCAGGCCTCCCTGTCCATCACCATCTCCCGGGGTTCATTCAGACTCACGTCCATCAAGTCAGTGATGCCATCCAGCCATCTCATCCTCTGTCGTCCCCTTCTCCTCCTGCCCCTAATCCCTCCCAGCATCACAGTCTTTTCCAATGAGTCAATTCTTCACATGAGGTGGCCAAAGTACTGGAGCTTCAGCTTTAGCATCATTCCTTCCAAAGAAATCCCAGGGTTGATCTCCTTGCAGTCCAAGGGACTCTCAAGAGTCTTCTCCAACACCACAGTTCAAAAGCATCAATTCTTCAGTGTTCAGCTTTCTTCACAGTCCAACTCTCACATCCATACATGACCACTGGAAAAACCATAGCCTTGACTAGACGGACCTTAGTCGGCAAAGTAATCTCTCTGCTTTTGAATATACTATCTAGGTTGACAACATAATGATATTATTCTTTTGTTAAGCAACTCTCAAACTGTATAAAATGAGTGGGTCACAGGAAAATGAGCTGACCCTTAAACTCATGACTGAATCTGAATTCATGTTTGTTTGCAATATTACACACTTCACAAAATTGCCCTTCCACAGCACCAGATTCTTAATTAAATGAACACCACTGCTGCAGTTCTCTGATAAATAAAATGAACATTTCCACATGAATTAGAAATGCCAACTTGTTAATAGCTTCCCTGAGGTTTTGTTACAAAATCAGCACTGTTTTTGTCACTGTTCAGGCATAATACATACCACGTGCTAATCTAGAAATGAGAATATTTTTCAGGCAGTTGCTTCCCAAGTGCGGACTGGATATTTCATCACTCAGGTTTCCCCTCACTCCTCTTCTAATCCATGACAATAGTTAATTGGTTAGAAAAATATCTCATATTGTTTTACTTACTTTAGTGAGACGTACCCAATTCAGATCAGTTGGAAGACAAAGCTGGTCTGAGCTTATTAAGATTAGAAAATTTACAACATTTTAAAAATACCAGGGCTTCCAAGGTTGGAAAAGACTAAGCGACTGAGCATGCGTGCACACACAGGGCTTCCCTGGTGGTCCAGTGGTTAAGAATCTGCCTGCCAATGCAGGAAACAGGGGTTCGATCCCTAGTCCAGGAAGATCCCACAGGCTGTGGGGCAATTAAGCCCATGAGCCACAACTACGGAGCCTGTGCTCTGGGCCTGGGAGGCTCAACTACTGAGTGCATGTGCCCTAGAGCCTGTGCTCCACAGCAAAACAAGCACCACGATGAGAAGCCCATGCACCACGATGAAGCGCAGCCCCCACTCATCGCAACTAGAGAAAACCCCAATGAGCAGCAATGAAGACCAGCGCAGCCAAAAAATAAAACAAATACATACATCTTAAAAAAAGAAAACTAGACAGTAAACTTCCTAAAGGCAGAGAGTTGACTGTACCCATCTTTAGATACCTAGTATTTAGGTGGCTAACTTGGGCATGGCCCATTGGCCTCCCAAAGCCTCAGTCTCCTCATCTGTCAAATGGCCATAATACTAGTAACCAACATTTCATAGGCTTGTTGTGAGGGCTAACTGCTTGGAAAGCATTCAACCAAAGGCCTATTTTGTAGTAATCACCTAAAAGCTATTACCTGATTGTCGTTAGGCTGAAGAGGACTGTCATGACATGGAACCTGCTACTGTTCAACAAAACTGTCCCAAGTCCTTCCAAGAAGAGATCCCGTTCAGCCTCCTTCAAAGAGTGGGTGACTCATTTGTTGTTCATAGTACCATTTGCATACCAACAATTATTCTGCTAAAGTCCTTTAAAGAGCTGCTTTCTTAATTAAACCTAAATTTTTCCTTGAATGCCTGTTTGTCCACTGAATTTTCTTAGTAAATCTTTTAAGTGTAGTAGAAGAAAGTGTCAGTCTGGCCTGACCAAGTACATTTACCCACATTTTAGGTGAGTGGCACACAAAAGAGAGAAGTTATGCTGTGTCTTAAATCAACAGAGCAATATACAGAACCGCTGCTACAAATGGGGCCCATTTGTTTTTGAGATGGAGCCCTGGTACAGTCTCAGTTCAATGTCAGCCGCCTTTCTCTCCTAATTACCTTCTTTGCTTTAAACTCCCTTATTTAACATTATTTCCATCTTGGAACAGAGTCTTTGAATTCATTATGGGGACCTGCAGTTTCCACTTTTTCATAACCTATTTATTTAGAAAGTCCCCTGGTGGTGTGTTCAAGCTTAGCCAGGCATTTCATTATTTTGGTGACTCATTTCTTAGTTCCAGAGACGTGATACCAATAGCAAGATGAAAATTAAACAGAACTTTCAGGAACTGAGTTAGCTAAGACATGCCTGGGCTGCCTTGAGCAGGCGAGGAGCCTAGGAGAAGACATCCAGGCAAGCCCCCAGCCTTGTTGCCAGAGACCGCTCCTCGCCCCTCCCACTGCCAGCCAGGCAACCTCTGTATCTGTGAAGTGCCCCTATATCTTTGCCTTAAGTTCCTCAGAGCAACACGAGGCTGGAAAGTCCAGTTCACATGGAGAATTTCTGGCATCCTCAGAAATCTGTACTAGAAAGCGGTGGCGCAGGGAGATGGTCCCAGAGCCCAGACCACAGTCCAACCCCCGTTTCTTCCCAGCAGGCTCTGGCACCATGAAAACTCTCACATGGGGCTGGTGGACTTCCAGCTCTGTGTCCAAGCAGACTCACTGCAAATAGCTCCCCTTTGGCGATTCAGGGACTGGCAGTGTTGTCTGTCCAGGAGAGACAGATGTGAAGAGGGGCCTATGTGGCCCTGAGTACCTGGGGCATATGCCTGAAGTCAGAATATGGACTTAACCCATGAAAGTGCTGCACCGGGAACAGGCTTCCTCTTGCGTCGTTCATCTCACTGAGGAAGTGGTTTCCACCCCAAAGTGGATACTAGAGAAAGGAGTCCAGTCAAATCCAGTTAAGACTGGATTTTTTTTTTTTAATACTGTGGTGTATTCTGCTTGTCATAAAACTTCAGATGAGGTTAAAGAAGGGGAAGATCTTAGATGCTGGTGTTGCCACAAGCACCTCCCTGGAAGAGGTAAGACCTGAACGCGATCTCAAGCATCTAGGGACCATCTGTCTGCTATATTTTTTATAAGAATTTATGACGGCCTTTTCACTTCGTGTCACCATCGGTCATATCATGTATTCTCTTGGGACATTTTTTCTCTTTGTGTTTCTGTCTGTAAAACCACTCTGGCAAGACCTCGGTTTCCTGCCCATCTCATTTTTGGCCCTCAAAATAGAGTTTGTCGCTGTTTCGTCTCTAAGTTGTGTCTTACTCTTTTGTGACCGGATGGACTGTAGCCCGCCAGGCTCCTCTGTCCATGGGATTTACCAGGCAAGAATACTGGGGTGGGTTGCCATTTCCTTCTCCAGGATATCTCCCTAACCCAGGGACTGAACCCAGGTCTTCTGCATTGCAGGCAGATTCTTTACCGTCTGAGCCACCAGGGAAGCTCGAGACCACTCCTTAAAGACCACTGCTCCTGCTCCTCGCCTCCACTGCGTGTGCTTAAACGGTTCCTAAAAGGTTCAGACAAACTACCACATTCAAGGGCTAGGAAGGTTTCAGGATTTCCAGAGGCAAAATGTTCTGTCTGAAACAAGCTTCTCTGGATTATGTCTACATGGCATAGGCGCGTTCCTCCCAGCCCTCCAAGTTTGGCCCAGGATCGTCCTCCAGTCCTTTGCTTGGTGTTACAAGTAACATCAGAGTGGGAACACTTTCATTTTCTCTGTCTCCCAAATGCCATTTTGAGATGGCCTGGTGGTGACTTATGAAATAAATCTCAAGGCTCTGTGTAGCTGTAGCTACTTGTCCTCCCCATGAGCCAGAGCGTGTCCTTTGTGATGTTCATATTTATAACTGTAAAATTTATTCTTCGGTTTTAAGGCAGGAAATGGTGACTGGCTTTCGCAGCTCCAGAATCTGAGCAGAAAAGGCGGGGACGTGGATTCCTTGGGTCTTCGGTGGAAAAGCCAAAGTTCATTTTCCTGGCTTTTTGATGAGGTGGAAAGACTCTGGTTTGTGAATTACAGTAGCTGGGCTTGATCCCTGAGCCCCTCTTCTGTCCTTCATTGCATATACCCTGGGTGTTCAAGGCGCCCAGGATGCCCAGGTAGGTGGCAGCACGTTCAGTGGGGGATTGTGACTCGGCCAGCTGTTACCCTCCCTCAGCCTTGCTTTCCTGCTCTGTAAACAGACAATGACATGGACCCCTCTCAAGGAGAATAAGCAAATGTAAGAAGTGGAAACACACCCCGGGCACTTGCATGGTCAAGCAAATCTTGCAGTCAGTGACCTGGAGCCCAGCGGCTCCCTGGAGGACCCGGGTGTGCTCCTATTCTAGTCCTGGGCTAGAGGCCCTGCACAGCCCATGGGGTCCCTGGGGCCTCCGTGGCTGCTGCAGAGCAAGTTGTCCCTGGTTAGCAAATAAGCTGAACTGATGTTTCTGTAGCTACAACCCAGAAGATTCCTGCAAGTCTAGCACCCTTCTGCCCAGCAAGGAAATACATTATCTCTTTCTTAAAGACCCAATAAATAGTGGGAAACACATTGTGGAATCTAACTTGAAAATATAATTTTTAGAAAGTGACAAAACATTTTAGAAAAGTGATATTTTGAGAGGGTTCTAGATGCATCTGGAGCTCAGTTATGACCTTCTCAAATCTCTCATCTCAGCCAGAACCCATGTGTCCTCACAGAACTGAGGGAACAGTCATTCTCCTGAACTCTCTTGAACAGTTTCTTTTTGGATCTGGCTCCATGTAATTGGGCAGCCAGTGTCTTGGGGACACAAAGTCAGAGGAAATTCTGAGCCAGGCACCATATTTGCTGGGAAGGTGGTGGTGGTGTTCAGTTGTTCAGTCGTGTCCGACTCTTTGCAACCCCATGAACTGCAGCACGCCAGGGTTCTCTGTCCTTCACTATCTTCCAGAGTTTGTTCAAACTCATGTCCATTAAGTTGATGATGCCATCCAACCATCTCATCCTCTGTCACCCTCTTCTCCTGCCTTTAATCTTTCTCAGCATCAGGGTCTTTTCCATTGAGTCAGCTGTTTGTATCACGTGGCCAGAGTATTGGAGCTTCCACCTCAGCCCACTCTTCCAATGAATACTTAAGGTTGCATTCCTTTAGGATTGACTGGTTTGATCTCCTTGCAGTCCACGGGACTCTTCACCAGCACCACAGCTCAAAGACATCAGTGCTAGGAAGGTAGAATGTTTTCCATTTTTCACTTCTTGCTCAAAGTGCAAAAATGACGGGCCTGCCTGGCCTAGTTACTGCTTTCTGTCTCTGCAGCTGTCCTGGCGCCAGCTCTCAGCTTCCTCCTTATTAATGTTCTGTGATGATCCCCTCCTGGTACTGCGTCGCCATCATCCACGGGGTTATTAGAGGGCAGACACCAGCCGGGAATGCGCTCTGGGCTTACTCTCACAAATATCATCCCTTGTATTATCACAGCAATTACAAAATACTGCTCTTAAAAACGCAATAAGGAAATACCCAACTCTGTGGACTCTGTATATTTGTCTGCCAACTTTCTATTTTTATGATAGCAGGTTGAGCCAGGCAGGAAAGTAAACCCCAGGGAAATGCAGTTACTTAAAGTTCTTCCAGGAGATAAGGACATGTAGACATTTTCTAAATTTTATTTAAAAACATTGTTTGTGCCTCTCTCATTCCATGAAGAATAAAAAGAATGAAAGAAATTGTGATTGACAGTGCAAAGATCTAGAGTTCAGGAGGCTCAGCTCAGAGGAATGGGGGTGGGAAGGGAAGGGAGGTGTTTTAGACTCAAATCAGAACCATTTAAGAAAAGAAAATTACACGGTTGCAGAATGCAGGTTCCATAATAATGGCTGGCAAATGATAATTTCATTTCTTACAGGATTTATCCAATGCTGCACAACTGTTTGAGGCTTCCCAAAATTCTAGGCTGATGCTAATAAAGAGCTTACCTACTAAAAGAATGGAGCTCAATGTTCCAGTGAGGTCAGGAGAAAGAAAAATAAGTAAAACCAGGCCTGGGAAAGCTGAAGAGGCTGAGCGCAGGGGAAAAAATGCTCTAGAGTTGCTGACCCTGAAGTCACACCAAGCCAGAGGAGATGCTCAGAAAGGAAGGAGGAGCTGCTGGCTGCAGGCTTCTCTCAGTGAAATGTAGTGCCCCAAAGCTTTGGCTGGTATTGCTCCAAGTGGAACCTAGCCACCATGCCTGGGAATCTCTTCCAATGTCTGTTAAAATGCAGATCCCTGGGCCCCATCCTCATCTTCTCGAATTAGAATCTTTAGGAACAAGAAGGTGGAATCTGCATTTTATACAAATAGCTCAGAGGCACGTTATCCTGACGTTGCTCTTCAGCTTCTCGGACGTAGTTGGACAATGAACTTGAACGAAGGCCCTGCTACATGTGGAGAAACATCCCAGGGGTGGTGCGGATGTGCCAAAGAAGCAGGAGGCGGGTTAGGGCCCTAAGACCTACACTCAAGGCGTGCATCAATCCCTAGGTGCCTGTTCCAGCTCCACTTCTTGGCTCTCCCGGCTCCACTCTCCCCAGAAAGCTCCAGTGCTCATCTCTTTTTCTTCTCACAAACAAAAGGCAGATTCGAATTGGGCAAATGGGGCATTGCCCAGAGGCAGAAGTATCAAGTTAGAAGAAGGGGAGACTGCAGGTTTCCACAAGCATCTGAGAACCTTGGAAGAAAATGCCAGACAACTGTACTCAGGAGGACCCCCCCACCCCTCATCCTAGCTGGCCTGGGCCCTACTTGACGAGGTGTCTAGTCCAGCTACTCTCCACTTCTCTGCCTCCATCTCCCCTCTCCATTCCCATCTCCCAGAACATCATCCCATTCCCCTATTCCCCCCAACCCCCCAATATCTGCAGGAGATCAGGATGCGACAGGCTGGTTTACTACCAAACCAAGAAGGCTGACCCCACGTCTGGCCTCGACCATTGACCGCCTTGGGCCTCTTCATTTCACTTTGCAAGAGCTCCCCTCCTCCCTGGCCCCCCTCCACCCCCACTTTCTTCCCTGGGCTCCAGCACATCTGTGGCCAAGCCCTTGCCTTGGAGCCTGCTCTGTGAGATGAGAATCCCCAGGAGAGAAGTTTTGGAAAACAAAGGGAAGGCCTCTGTCGGAACCAAGCTTGGATGAGGATGCAGCGGATCTCCCAGATCGGAGCTGCGAGGCCGGGGTCCTCTGTGACAGATGGAGGGGCCCTCCTCGTCCGGGGACCCTTTCCTTAGAAGTCAGCCCCCGGCCTCTGGTGCTCAGCTCCCTACGGAGTGCGACGCCTGCGCCACCCAGTGGGCCTGGCGGGAACTGCACCCTGCGAGCCCGGCTCCCTCCCTCCGCTGGGGCTGGACACCGAGACAGTGCTTGGCGCCGAGTGATGCGCGGGGTCAGGTTGCTATCATTCCCTTGCCGGGAACGAATCCACTTTTAGCAAAAGAAGAAACCGGAATGGTAGTAACATCAACAGTGTGCATGAAGACAGTAACATCTACTAATTTCAGTGGCGCTTGAAATTTCTCCCAGTGTCATGTTCTGGGCGGGTGGACCGTATCACAGTCCGTGGCAGAAGCGAGAGGCCTATTACCAGTCTATGCAAAGGGAACCTTGAGGTCCCTGCCTTAGTCACAGTCATTTATTCCCTGACCTCCCTTGTCCTTTAAACTTCAGTCCCTGACATGGGGAAGGAAGCTGCACTCCGTCCTGAAGCCGGGGTAGCTCTCTTATGGGTCTCAGTGCTTCTTGCAGAAAAGCTGGGCGAGGGGAAGCGAGCGGGGCTTCGGAGAAGGGGGGCGTGTTCTGCCGTTCACCTTCTTGCCCTGAGGATGCTGCTTCCGGCCGGGTGATAATAGAACACGTGAATGCTGCGGGCTTGTCCTCTGCCCACCAGCCTTTGACATTGCCCTCTGTCTGAGGTGGGAATAGGAAAGTGGTTCCTGGCAGCCCGAGCAGGACTCCCCCCGCAGCCGACCAGGTCTGCATGCCCAAACCTGGGGCTGCCTTAAAGCTCTGGGTACCTCTCCACAGGGAGCTGGAAGCCTCATGGAGCACCATTTGTAGAAAATCAGGACATGGTGAAGACATGCGTGTACACATGCATGTATCTGCATGGCTTTCTCCAATAGGTAGTCAAGGGTACCCACAAGTCACCTCCTCAGGGGAACTTCTGCTCAGCCCCCTAGGACAACAGCCCCTGATCCACCTCCTGCATGCCGGCATTGTTCTAGGCAGAGGGGACAGGGTAAAGGTGGGACAGTGACATTCAGAGCCAAAAGAGGAGGGGAAGTGGTAGCAGATGAGGGGTGAGAGGTGGCGGAAGGCCAGGACAGGTTGGGGCTTGCCAGCTACAGTAAGGGAGGTGACTTGTTCCTGCTGCCCAATCCCTCCACTTCTCACCCCCAGACTCACGCACAGCCTGTCCTCCGTACCTGCTTCAAGTCCCACCTCCCCCAGGGAACTGTCCTGATTCCAGAGGCCACAGATCTTGCTCTCACACCTACATCTCACACTTCCTTCCTCCAGCCCCATGTGGACCCTGCTGCACCAAAGTTTGATGCTCCTTAAGGACATGGACCAATAGACTGGTTCCAAATAGGAAAAGGAGTATGTCAAGGCTGTATATTGTTACCTTGCTTATTTAACTTCTATGCAGAGTACATCATGAGAAACACTGGGCTGGAAGAAGCACAAGCTGGAATCAAGATTGCCAGGAGAAATATCAATAACCTCAGATATGCAGATGACACCACCCTTATGGCAGAAAGTGAAGAGGAACTCAAAAGCCTCTTTATGAAAGTGAAAGAGGAGAGGGAAAAAGTTGGCTTAAAGCTCAACATTCAGAAAACGAAGATCATGGCATCTGGTCCCATCACTTCATGGGAAATAGATGGGGAAACAGTGGAAACAGTGTCAGACTTTATTTTTGGGGGGCTCCAAAATCACTGCAGATGGTGATTGCAGCCATGAAATTAAAAGACGCTTATTCCTTGGAAGGAAAGTTATGACCAACCTAGATAGCATATTGAAAAGCAGAGACATTACTTTGCCAACAAAGGTCCGTCTAGTCAAGGCTCTGGTTTTTCCAGTGGTCATGTATGGATGTGAGAGTTGGACTGTGAAGAAAGCTGAACACTGAAGAATTGATGCTTTGGTGTTGGAGAAGACTCTTGAGAGTCCCTTGGACTGCAAGGAGATCCAACCAGTCCATCCTAAAGGAGATCAGTCCTGGGTGTTCATTGGAAGGACTGATGCTGAAGCTGAAACTCCAATACTTTGGCCACCTCATGCAAAGAGTTGACTGATTGGAAAAGACCCTGATGTTGGGAGGGATTGGGGGGCAGGAGGAGAAGGGGATGGACAGAGGATGAGATGGCTGGATGGCATCACCGACTCAATGCACGTGAGTGTGAGTGAACTCCGGGAGTTGGTGATGGACAGGGAGGCCTGGCGTACTGTGATTCATGGGGTCGCAAAGAGTCGAACACAACTGAGTGACTGAATTGAAAAGTCTTAAACTTATCATTGTCCAGTGATGCGATCCAGATTTCTGCCTTATTACCTGGCAGCAGGTGAGGGATGCCAGGACCCCTAGGGCCAGGGCCAGAGAGGGGAAGGGCCCAGGAAGGCCAGGACATAACGAATAGGACTGCCTGAGAAGGGATGTTCTTGGGAGAGACCAAACCAGAAGGACCCCAGGGCTAGGGGCCATGAGCAATGCTGAGCTGGCCAGCAGTCAGAGCAGGTACACGCGGGTGGGGCTGAGGCAAGGGGAAGGTCAAAGGGTGGGTCACACCCAGAGCAGAATGAGGGTGTGGTAGGAGGCCGGCTGAGTCATGGCCCCTGTGTGGGAGTGGGGCGCCCCTCTGGGCTGAGAGTGACAGGCTCCTGCTGGATCAGAGGGAGGCCAGGCTGCACCCACACAGGCTGGGGAGATGTCCAGCCACCTCTATCCGGCCGGGAGGCTGTGGTGAGGCGGAGGCTGTGGTGAGAGGACCTTGGTCTGCACCACGGTGAATACCTGGGAATGGAATTTTGGAAACTCAAATCACATTTTCCCTTGAAAGTGTTAGTCACTCAGTCATGTCTGACTTTGCAACCCCATGGACTGTAGCCCACCAGGCTCCTCTGTCCATAGAATTCTCCAGGCAAGAATACTGGAGTGGTTTGCCATTCCCTTCTCCAGGGGACCTTCCCAACCCAGGGATCAAACCCAGGTACTCTGCATTGCAGGCAGATTCTTTACTGGCTGAGTCGCTAGGGAAGCCCATAATGAACCATAATTGCTTAGAAACTGCCTGCCTCAATTGCCAGGGGGCCGTGGCTTCTGACACACTGACTTTAAACTCGTGGTTTCCTGTCAGTTAGCCAGGTTAACTTTCTATGGTGGCTCTGATGAAAGTCGCCATTCAGCACCAGCCCTAGATCCTGCGGAAGGGATTTTGTTGCCATGGAGATGGAGTCTGGGCTTGGCACTCCCCGCTTAGCCACTGGGTGTTCCTGGGGTTGACTCACAGTCCAGCATGCATCAGGAGGCCACCTTTGTGGACCCCCAAACTTTCCTCCCCCAACTTGATCCCGACCACAACTTCCGCTGGCCAGCTGTTGATCCTAGGCACTTGCTACATACGTGTTGCCAACAGGAGCCAACCTGTGGCCTCCTTGGATCTCAGCCACACCTAAGACCCAGAGAGAAGCAACTCAGGTTGGACACAGTGGCTCCAAATGGCCTCAGGTGACTCACAGCAAACAGAATGATGTTGACGCCCAGTGTTTCACTTACCAACTCACTTTGTCATTTATCTGGCAGTGGCTGCCACCAGCATTTCCCAGCAGGTTTACCCAGCTATTTAAATATAAGCAAACTGGCTACAGTCCTCTCTCTCTCTGGCTGTGTGTCAGGATCAGTCACCTGGCGGGGGGCGCCGCCGGCCGCGGGGGGGGTTGGGTCAGGGCTTGGCAATCACTGAAACCGCAGGCCTCCTGCAGAGATTTAATGGGGCTAGGGTAGAATCCTGGGCATCCCTGTGTTTCCAGAGCCTTCCAGGTGATTCGCCCATGCAGGCAGGGTTGAAACCCACAGATACACTACTTCCACCCCCAGTGCAGTCATAAGCACCTCTGCAGCTTGGTCCTCCCCTCAGCTGGGGGACCTCTGATGCGATTCAGCTACTCTCATGCCTCACCATAATTATTTCTGTATCCAATTCTTTCTCCTTGAGTTTTCCTAAGGTTTAAGTTTATGCTTCAGTTTTGGATGGTGACTTGAGTGTCTTATTCTGTAGAACACCTCTGAAGGCAAATTATTATGTTATAGAAAGTCTAGTTATGAGTAAGTATGTTGAGGAAGAAACAAGAAAGGTGAGCTTATTGTTCTTAGTTATGGATCCTTTACCTAAACTGTTTTGTTTATATGTTTGTTTTTCTTACATAACACTTTGTTATAAATCTTTTGTTTGTTTTAGTTTTTTTTAATTTTAGAGACCGTTGAATATACACCAAAGTAGGTAGATTAGTAACATGAACTACCACACACCCATCAATCTGCCAACCCCAAAAATAACCAAACTGGTTCCATTTCTCACACTCTTTCATTTAGCCCATCTTCTATTATTTTGAAGCAAATCCCAGATATCATACTATTTCATCTGTAAAAGTTTTAGTAAATCAAAAAAGAACTCTTTTTGTATCATAGCCAGTAAATCCTAGTGTTCAAATTTTCCGCTTGTCTCTTAAATATGATACTGTTAATATACAAAATAGTTTTAAAATGATAGAAATGAACTTATTTACAAAACAGAAACACTCAGACACTTAGGAACTTACAGTTACCAGAGGGGAAAGTGGGGAGAGAGGACAGATAGATTGGGAGTTTGGGATTGACAGGTACACATTAGTATATTTAAAATGGATAACCAACAAGGACCTACTATATAGCACAGGAAACTTGGCTCAAGATTCTATAATAACCTAAATGGGAAAAGAATTTGAAAAAAAAAAAAAAAAGCCTACTTCTATGGGTATAACTGAATCACAAATCACTTTGCTGTACACCTGTAATCAACTGTGCTCTGATATAAAACAAATATCTTTAAAAAATTTCCCAATTGTCTAAAAATTGTCATAAATGAATTTTTAGGAAAACAGTTTGAATCAGGGTTCAAATGAGGTTCATCTGTTGAAACTGGTTGTTTTGACTTTCAACTGCTTTAATCTTTTTTGTTTTTTCTTATAATTTATTTGTTGAAGACACTGGGTTCTTTATTCTGCAGATTTAACCACAACCTAGATTTTGCTGCTAACCTTTCTGTGGTATAATTTTACAGGATCTCTGTCCGTATTTTCCCTGTAAATCGGTAATCTAGAGCTTAATACTTTTCAGGTTTGGTTTCAATGGTGAATATTCTTCCAACAGGAGGCATGTGATGTCTGTCTCTTTCCATATTAGATGCTGCAGATGGTCAATGCCTGAATCTTTCGAAAGATCTGTTTCAAAATAGTGATATCGGATTTTATCGTTTTCTCCTTCATGGAAGCATTCTAGCTTATAAATAAAGGAAGAATGATAGAATCAGATACTATCTCTCTACTGTCTCACACCTAAGATAATTGTCTGCTCTCCTCCATATACCATTTCAAAACAATGAATTGCTTTCCTACCATCCTCCAACAGTGAACAGAGTCTAGTTCTTAGCATCACTATGAATTCATGGATTTTCAAATGTGTGTTTCAATTCGTTGCCGTTAATATTCTAACTGATGCTTCCCGTTTTGACCAGTGCCAGTCTCTTCCACTTGATTCCTGAATATTTTAGGCATGACTAGGGAACACTATACTCCCTGGTGCCTCAGTGGTAAAGAACCTGCCTGCGATGCAGGAGACACAAGTAGACGCAGGTTCGATCCCTGGGTCAGGAAGACCCCCTGGAGGAGGAAATGACAACCCACTCCAGTATTCTTGCCTGGAAAATCCCATGGACAGAGGAGCCTAGTGGGCTACAGTCTGTGGGGTCACAAAGAGTCAGACACGGCTGACCACAGCACCACACAGAGAAGACTTGTACATTTTAAACAAGCCTCATCTTGCATATTTTCTGCTTAGACTTAGAATCAGCCATCTCTCCCAAGGCCCTGGTGCCTTTCAGTGGGAAATGGTATTTGGAGACCTCACTTTGGATGTGCAGAGTTTATGTACTCTTTTTATCTGACCAAAGTGTCCCCAGGTTTCAGTTTCTCTATCCTGGTCTCAGAGTGGGTATTAACTTTAGTTCTGAGGCCACTAGCACTGAATCCACAAATGCTGATGAGCACCAGGTGGAGAGAGACAAAAAGAACCTTCAGGTGTAGGCCATGGATGGAGGAGGAGGAGGTTGGGGGAAGCCTGCCAGAGCAGTGTTTCTCAAACATTAATGTGCACGTGAATTCCCTGGCAATCTTTTTGAAAGGCAGAGTCTGATGTAGGAGGCCTGGAGGGGCCTGAAATGCATATCTAAAAAGCCTCCAAGAGATGCAGGCATGCTGGTCCTCAGCTGCACTCTGAATGGCCAGGCTCTCCAAGTAGTAAGTAGTTAGTGGGGTGTCAGGACTTAACGCTGAAGGAGCTCAGAGCAGGGATGAGGAGCTGTCATAGAGAAAGTGGCATTCTGGCAGCGACTTTTCTTAAGAGCCAGGAACATAGTAACACAGTAAGCGGCATCTTCACTTTTCAGGTTTTAAAGAAATTATTAAGGTGTACCATTTGTAGATCAAAGAGAACAAGATCCAGTTTTTGAGATACAATTCACATACTACAAAGTTCATCCTTCTAAAGTGTATACTTGAACCGTTTTTCATATAGTCATAGAGATGCGTAATTATTGCCATTATGTAATTCCAGAACATTCCCATCATCCCCAAAAGAAATCCCATATCCATTAGCACTCATTCCCCACTTCCCCCCTCTCTTAGCCCCTAGCAATCACCAATCTATTTTCTATCTCTATGGATTTGCCTATTCTGGACTTTTAGCATAAATAAAATCACACTATATGTCGTCCTTTGTGACTGGCTTCTGTCACTGAGCAGAATGCTTTCAAGGTCCACTCATATCATAGCACGTATCAGTACATCACTGCTTTTTATGGTTGAGTAATATTCCATGGTATGGACAGATCGCATTTTGTTTGTTATTCATCACCAGCTGATGAACATTTGCTATTATGAATAATGCTGCTATAAATATTTATGCACACGTTTTGTGTGTGTGTATAGCATATATTTTCAATTCTTCAGGGTATATACCTAGCAGTGGAATTGCTGGGTCATAGTGGTAACTCCATGTTAAGTTTTTGAGGAAATGAGAAACTGTTTTCCAAAGCAGCTGCACCATCTAGCATCTGCGGTTTGATGAATAAATGTTTATACACAGCACACACCCGTATCACCACCACCCAGGTCAAGAATAGGATATTATCAGCACTCTAGAACCCTCCCTTGAACCTCTAATTTGACCTCTGTCACCACCAATGGCTGGGGCTTTGAGAGGTAAAACCAGGGGAATGTACCCTGTGGTGAGAGCAGCTTTATCAAAGGCAAAGCAAACCAGGCAGGGCTTTACATCAGCTTTAAGTTCTTCTGTGGACACATACCACTTTTTCCTGTTGTACCCAGGCCTGGTGAGCAAACAGCCTTCCTCCCACAGTGCTTCACTTCCTGTTCAGCCAGCAGACCCTTCCAGAGCAACAGCAAGCCTGACTTGGGATCCTCCGGGAGGCCACGGGATTGGGGGTGGGCAGCTGAAGCATGGAAGCAATGTGCCCGATGCCCAAGATTCATCCCGAAGGACAGCTTCAGCACCAAGCACCCTGGTGACGCCTGCTGCAGGGCCAGTGGCTGCCGTGGGGGAGTCTGCCTTGGCCATGGTCCTGTCACCGTCCCTCCTGCCCCTTGTGTGACCACTTACCTCCCACCAGCAGGCCCTTTGGGAAGACCCAGGCTTCCAGAGAGGCAGGACTATCTAAGCAGGTCTCCCACAAGCAGGGAATTGAGAAGGGGCAGCGGGCAATGCAGCCTCCTGTTCTGCCGCCAGGATCTTCAGAGTGTGCTCCGCTGGGAGGTGCTCCTGGGAGGTGGCCCTTGCAGAGGCCACCACAGAGAGGCCCACAGCTCTGGGAGGACCCTGCTCCTGCCTCAGTGGTTCTCCTGCATCCAGCCCTGCAGACCTTCTCTCTCTGGTCTCATCCCAGCACACACACACACACACACACACACACAAGTCACAGTCACAAAACTCAAAACTGCTCAGAGATGTATCACTGACCTGCAAATCCTTGACTTGCCAATGACTTTTCCATACCAGCACCCCCACCGGCAGTCCCTCCTGCCGGCTCCTCCAAGAGATTGTGTGAGACCACCCCGCCCTCCCCCAACAGGTGTTCTGGCTTTGTTTTCAGAATACCACCCTTGACACGAACAGCCTGAAGTTGTCATGTCCTTTCAGCCCACTGTCTGGGAATCTACCACCTAGAGGTGGATTTGGTTGGGTCTTCTTGGAAAGACGCACAATGTCCCTGGGAGGACCAACCTGCTGCCTGTCAGTGTGTATTAGTTTAATGGATGACTCAGCTCCCCACACGGAGCTGACGAGGGCAGCTGCAAGCCCGGGGGTGTGGATTGGGAGTGGAGGATAGAAAACCCTGGATCATGGTGACCATGGTGGGCAGGGCAGGTTGGGGCATGCTGCAGGATCCCTGGGCAGCCCAAGGCTCTGGAGAGATTCCCAAATCAGGGTCTAGAAAGGAAAGTGGGAGGAAGCCAGAGACTAACTTCTTAAGGTTATATTTTATATGCACCAGGCAGGGGCTGGAAGCCAACTTCCCTTCCTCTTCCCCAGGGTCTTCTTGTTCCTACTTGTCTCTCTTCTTCTCTTCCCATGCTTACTTTCCTCTCCTCCACACTGCCCTTCCCCTATTCCTTTCCTCTGACCCTGGAACAGAAAATAACCTTATTAGCTCTATTTCCTCTCTATTATAATGACTTAAAAGGCTTTAGCCTCACGATCTAGCTGTTGTTATGGCATCACTTGATGGGCAAAATGCATGGTCTAGCCCTGTGCCTGGCTCATCACAGGTGCTCAGCAAGTGCTGGTTAAGGGAATAAAAGCATGAATGAAAGTGACTTCATTTTGAGTTGCTAATGCCAGATCTGGAGGTGGACTTTTGGAACCCATCCCTATTTGAGTGACCACTGACTTTCCTGCAGGCCCAGATCAGAGGTTTCTGTTGCCCTGGGCTCCCACAAGATTCCAAAGATGAAGCCAGGGTGGGACCCAGGATCCAGACCCCTAATCTTGTGTGATTTATTTTATTGCATCTTTGCAGCTTTTGCTTCTGGAATGGGGTCAGTGGGCAGGGACTGATGGGGTCACAGCGCCCTCTGCTGGTGTATTTTCATAGGCGGTTTTTGCATATCTGGGTTTATATTTAATAATGTTTACTTTTGTTTTTAATGGGCTTGGGCGAGACTGGAAATGAGGATTTCTGGTTTTATGACTGGCTCATTCTTCATGAATGTCAAGACTGAGAGTGGCCCTTGGTGATAAAAATGAGTGTCAGGGTGGGCTCCAGACACTTTAATTGAAAGCAGGTTTTGGTTTTAACAACCTCCCTGGCCCCAGTGCCTAAGTGTCAGGTGGAAACACCTTCTGCTCCAGGCTCAGTGCTGTATCTCTGATAGTAGCAGGCTCTCTCATTTGCTTTTAAGAGGCACGCATGTGGTTTTGTCTGAGTGAGCTAAGAGAACTTTCTCCAAGAGGGAGAACCAAAGTTGCTCACAGCAGGACTGGCCCCTGGACAGGGGCTGGTGCTGAGCTTTCTGTACTCATCATGAATTGTGGCTCCCCGCAAAGCCAGGTGGACAGTAAAGAGCTCCTGGGTTGGAAGGTAGTGGGCAGAGGGAGAGATCCCAAGGCCAAACTAACCCAGGCTGCGGCAGCCCCTTGCTCGGTGAAGCCCCCTATTTTCTGTACAGCTGATGGCACAGCACGGCTTCTCACACTAGAGAACACTGGAGTCACCTGGGAAGTCGTGTTAAAATGCAGGTCCTGATTCGGTAGGTCTGCCATATAGCCTGAGACTCTGCATTCCAAACAAGCTCCTAGCTTATGCTGATGCTGCTGGTCTAGGGACCACACAGAGAAAGCAAGAGTGTAGAGGAAATAGATTCTGACATCAGAATGCTCAGGCAGAATTCTGACCTCATCTCTGCCACTTATGCTGTGACTTTGGACAGATTATGTTCATTACCTTCTCTCTCTGAGTCTGCTTTGTCCTGCACAAAATAGGGAAGATGACCGTTTACGTGACCTCATAGAAAGACAGACAGAATGACTTCATGGGGTTGTTGTAAGAATAAAATGAAACAATGCAGGTGAAGTTCTTAGTGCAGAGCCTGTAGTGTCCAGCACATGGCAAATATCTTTATACTCATGTGTCCATCCGGCAAGTGTCTGTCAACCGCCTGCTGTGCCCTTGGCACTGCCACGGGCCCCACATTGAGCAGTGACAGAAACACAATCTCTGCTCTCAAGGAACTTACATTTGAGCAGAAGACAGACCACAGACAAGTGAAATGGATAGGATGTGAGCCAGTACTAAGTGAGCTGCAGAGGCAGACAAAGGAGAGTGAGGAGGATAAGGAATGCAGAGCGTGAGCATACTGTTGTTTGTGCAGACTGGGGAAGTGTCGCTGGGAAGCTGACGCTGACATATGTACACTACCATGTGTAAAATAGATCACTAGTGGGAAGCTGCTGTATAACACAGGGAGCTCAGCTCGGTGCTCCGTGATGACCTGGGCAGGGGGTGGGAGGCAGGCTCAAGAGGGAAGGGACATATGTATATAACACAACATTGTGAAGCAATTATACTCCAACTGAATAAAAAGTTCATTTGGATTTTCTGTAAGATGGGGAAAATCCAAATGAACTTTCTGGCCAACCCAGTATGTGTTAAAACTCAGAACTGTACATCTGCAAAATTCAGTGTATGCAAATACTTTTAATTCAAAGTAATAAAGACTATTTTAAAATGAAAAAAAAAGAAAATGTAATTTTGAGGCGATGCCCTCATGGCTAGCTGAAGAAATGGGAGGGACCACTTATGAGTGCAAAGGCCCTGAGGAAAGGGTATACACAGAGTGTGTGAAGAAGAAAGAGGAGCCCAGAGGTGGTAGGGGAGAAAAACAGGTAAGGGATGAGTGGGGAGGAGCAGGGTCCTTCCTTGAGGGCATTGCCAGCATCAACTTCGGATTTTTCTCTGAGAGAAAAGGGCAAATGCTGGAAGTTCTGAGCATAAGAGCAACGCGATCTAACCGACATTCTAAAAGGACAAGTTTGGCTTGTTGGGGATGGACTGTGGGAAATCCTCCTCTACTCCTGGAGCACTGTCATTGCTCAGGTGAGAGAGGAGGGTGGGGGGCAGAGAGGGGAGCAGTGGTGGGAGAGTATGTGTTCACGGCTGTAAACATCCACCCCCATTCCCTATTACCCCCCCCA